>NC_139973.1:2137500-2570000 GCF_963993115.1 Abramis brama | reverse complement strand
AATGTGCTTATGCATTCTTTGTTCTCTCCATCTTTGCTTAAAATAAATGACACTTGCTACGATATTCTATTATCTAATGCAGTGACATTCACACATTGTGACAAATACATTTTTATTGTGATGTCTGCAAAAGTAACAAAAAATGTAACAGAAAGAGAACATGTGGTGTCTGAACGTGCACCAAGTATCTTGCTCCCAATTCTTCATTTTCAAGTCAGTTATTGTTGTTTTGGGTCACAGATAAATTGCACCATACAAGCCAATTAATCAACTAACTAAGAAATTTGATTTATATCACAAAATTAATCTGTGCCTTACAATATCATTCTTCTTCGAGATGGATGAGGCCATTTCGTCTGTAGCTTTTTCAGTATTTTCTGTCAATTTCAAGCAGAATCAATTCATGTAAGTATGAGCATTAAATCCTGTAGCTGCTTATTCTGATGAGAAAGAATGATTCATATGATTGGAGAGAGAGAGAGAGAGAGAGAGAGAGAGAGTGAGTGTGTGTGTGTGTGTGTGTGTGTGTGTGCGTGCGTGCGTGTGTGTGTGTGTACAGTCACAAGATGCAATGCAATAGTGGCTTGTAAAATGTATTGAATACTACAGAGTATACACTATAGTACAAACACTTACAGATCAAAAGTAAAAACTTTTGTTGCTGTATTTACTTTCGATTACAGTTTTTCTCAATTGCTAAAACACAATTTCTGAAACCTTGCTCCTTTTTCTGAAAACATTAAACACAAAACCTCATCTTCAAGCACTATTCACAAAACCTCTGACTCCTCTTGTAAAATTAAACTTTCACCTCAAAACAGTTTTACCTGTGTTCAAAATCAAACACTGCTCTCAAATCATAAACAAAGTGATCAAAATGATATACACTATCAAGCAGTCAGTAAACAATACACCAAAAAATAGAAAACACATTGTTCAAAACATATAGTTCTCGAAAGATATCTATGGACTGCTATTCTGTTTGTAGACTTACCCGTGACACCTTACTGTACCATCAAAAAGTTCATTTGTGACATACTGTATGACTGCACTTGATCAAAGAAAAAAAATAAAAAACAATAAATAGTTCTCAGGGATTTTTCCATCATTGTCTTTTGATGAACGAAAACATTTTCTATCATAGTAGCTCAAAATTGATCAGAAATTACCACTCTGCTTTGCTCTTTGCAATTTTTTTTGTGTTCTTCCTCCTCCTTGTACCCCTATTTTTACAGTACTGTACCCTGCATCTCACAAACTTGTCCTTTGTCTCTGTGATACTGTAATTCTTGTTCTTTGTTGATATGAACCTGCAGCCAGTCAAAATCTACTGAGCAGTCAGTGCTGTTACAGTTTTTCTCGATTGTTTACACACAAATACTGGTACTTGAGACACAATGACCACAACATGTAACTCATTCACCAACCCCCTGAACCAATTCTGCTAAACTACAAGCACAATTCCTGCTTTACACTCAAATTGCAGTTCTAAAACACACTTTTTTCAAAACACTACACACAATTCTCTGCTTTTGGCACAATTTTCATGCAGAAAATCTCTTGTTTTCACAAGGAACACACTGCCATTCAAATATGCACACTGACTCATCACATGGGCAAACACCCGTCACACAGTTTTACAATCAGCAATCAGAGCTTTAGCATAAAAGAGCAACAGGTGAGCTCTTCAATGGAGCAATGGATGCCAACATTGGATTTTTCTTTTTTACTGTAACTGTATACAGTCAATTCTTCTGTTGTTTTGTATGTAGACCACTGTATGTACAACTTTGTGTTGGTTGGGATGTACACTGTGTACATTGTTTTTGTGGGAAAAATAAAATATATTTGTTACCTTGTATTTGTGTGTTCTGAGTATACAATATTCTCAAATATTTTATAACACACTTATGTATGTACTGTCTGTAGTAAGTGTAACACTGAACAAAAAAAGGCCTAAGTCATTATGATGAATGGAGAAGAAGTGTTTTCCATTCATCATAGTGTTTTACATTGAGCACATCAGTGTTCAACTGGTTCTTATAAATGTCTATTCATATGATGGTTTGTGTGTGTCATTTGAAAACAAAATACCATTTTGAGAAGAAATAACATTGTTTTGAATGTAAAGTTTCATTTTGCAGGAGAATTGAGGGGTTTTGCCCATTGTGTGTGTGTGTTTTTTTATTTGTGTGTAGCGTTCTGAGAATATGAGGCATGCTTTCAGAAAATGTGTGTAAACAATCGAGAAAAACTGTAACAAATGAAAAGCATGTTCAGGATGTTCATGTTCAAAGCAATGTTCAGGGCCATACAATTTGTTCATTGTACAGTATACAGCCTACAATGCACTGAACTACAGTATACAATACTAAAAGGGACAAAAGTCAAAGGAGTAAACGTGATCAGTGTGCTGCTTCTTGTCTTTGGGCATCATTTGAAACAGGTTAAATCAATTTTGAGTGGTTGTGTTCAATCAATGGCATGTGTTCTCTATTAGTATTTGATTGTTGCCACTTGTGTTTACCAGTGTGGATGACATGTGCATTAGAGTGCAGGATGTGTTTTGAGAATGAGAATGTGTTTAGAGTTTTGCTGAAAAGTCTAAGTGAGATCTGCAAATTGTGTTTTACCATGTGAAATGGTTTAAGGTATTGACACAATTAGCTAAATGAGTTCAGGCAACTGAGAACTTTGTTCAGCCAATGAGTTTTAGTGTTTTAGCAATTGAGAAAAACTGTAAATTGTTACACTGTAAATAAACGATCAAGTCACATTGTATTGTGGGATACTTCACATTTTATCATTCGGATATTTTATGCATGCTGAAAAAGACATTATGCAATTCTGAACGTAGCCACGATTTATTTATTTATTTATTTATTTTTGTCACTGATATTTCAAGCAAATACACACATTGTTAATCAAGAAAAAATGAAACCAAGAAATGCAAGATAATATAATTCTAAATAATAAAAAGTCTATAACTAGAGTCCTTGACATTTCCATAATCAACTTCGTCTCTTCTGCTCACCAAGGATCCATTTATTTGATCACAAATACAGCAAAAATTGTTAAATATTATTACAATTTATAATAAGTGTTTTCTATGTGAATACATTGTGAAATGTAATTTATTCCTGTGATCAAAGCTGAATTTTCAGCATCATTACTCCAGTCTTCAGTGTCACATGATCCTTCAAAAATGATGATTTGATGCTCAAGAAACATTTATGATTATTATCAATGTTGAACAGTTTTTGTTTGCTGCAAATTTTTTCATATTCAGTATTTATTTGAAACAGAAATCTATTTTTAACATTAAAAAAATGTCTTTACTGTCATTGAATGAAAGTATTCCTATTGTTTTTAAGAAGAAAATGATATCTAAAAACTTTAACCAGCAAGAAAAAAAAAATTGCAACAATATTTCACAACATTACTAATATTTTACAGTATTTATTTCAAATAAATGCTGCCTTGGTGAGCAGAGGAGACTTTTTTCAAAAACACTTTTGAACACGTTTGAGTGGTAGTGTATATCTACGATCAAAAACAGACTTTTCTGTTGCTCTATAGTCATTGTTTGATTGCACAGCTGAGGTTTAGGACACTGAAGCACTTGGTCTGCACTTCAGTATGAATCCATGAATCTGACAACTCAAGTCAACAGTGGAATCAATGTTTCATCATAACAATGACAGTTCATACAAAGAAGGTTTGTATGAATATGTTTGTATGGATATATCAAGGATTCTCGCATTTGTGGGATCTGAGCACAAGGAGATCACAAATAAGATCTCTCAAATGTTTCTCTGATACAAGAAAACAGACCCAGATGAGCTCAAACCGCCCTCATTAACATTGACAAATGTCTCAGTTGAATCTGTTTTAGTCATTTTAAGAGAAATGTCTGCGATAATGTCAATAATTAAAAGAAAACTGAGAACTCCATTGAGTCTCCTGAGCCATGAAAGAGAAATCGCTGCCTGAATTTGCTCTGGGATTGTTAAACATTATTATGCAACAAATGTGTTGTTGAATATGTGAAGATTATCAACTAGTAAATTCCTTTTAATCCATGAGAGACGTTCATTTGTGAAGTAAGATCTGTTTACTCTTTTCAACAGAAAAAAAAAACTGCTGTTCATTGATCTTTCTGAAAGATATATGGGAATGAAGCTCTCATTTGTATGCATGTACTGGGAATGAGAGTGAAAAGAATCAGTCACACATGCATTGGGCTTTGAAGCGTCCAACACAGCTGTTTCTGTGAAAAGACGTTCAAGGTTTCTCAACTATAGTGTGCGGATCGGCTCGTCCTTGTAGAATAACTCTATAGGAAATAGTTCATCCTCATGAAAGACTTTTTACTTTGTCATTTAGTCAAAATGAAATGGTTTTATCCATCCAGCAATGAAAAAAAAAGTCCACATTGAACGTGTGACAAAAAAAAAAAAAAGATAAAAGCTATTTATTTTGACTTTGAACGACTTTCTTTTATTATAAAACATGCTGGCTAATTGGCTGTTCACAAAGTTTTTGCATTTAAAATGTTTTATTGAAAGTGCCACAAAAACTATATATACACTACCATTCAAAAAGTCTCTTCTGCTCACCAAGGCTGTATGTATTTGATCAGAAATAAAGTAAAAATTGTGAAATAATATCATTAAAAATGTCTTTACTGTCATTCTTACTTTCATTTTGTCCTTCCTGAATGAAAGTATTCGTCTTTTTCTAAAGAAATCATAATTCACATAATCATATTTTATTAAATAAATGCAGCCTTAGCGAGCAGAAGAGACTTCTTCCCAAAGGAGTAAAACTTTCTTAAAGGGGTCATCGGATGCAAAATTCACTTTCATATGGTGTTTGCATATAAATGTGTCTTTGCAGTGTGTGGACACAACCACCATACAATGAAAAAAATACATTCACTCCTTTTTTTTTAATCCTTAAAAAGACTAAACACTCTCAATAATCAGGCCGTTTGGATTTTCTGAGCAATATGATGTCACATGGGGGTGAGCAGTTGCTCATTAACATTTAAAGAGACATGCACCGAAACGGGTCGCTGTGAACAGAGCTGTTTTTGAGGAGGTAAAGGGTGTTGTTTTACACAACCATTTTAACCAAAGCATGTTACCTGAAGAAGGTCGCAAGACCGAAAGCTTGCTAATAAATTGATTTTGCACAGTGTTAGAGTGTGCGGCTGCTGTATTTTTACAATTTTCAATGATGATTTAGTTTAGCAGCACCTCACTACAAGACTTTTTTGACGGATGAGCGGTGGCTTTTTCTATTTTGAACCAAAGCATGTTACAAACTTTACATGAACAACCTAAAGAATCATACCAACTTGGCATCCGATGACCCCTTTAAAAGACTTTCTTTTATTATTAGACATGCTGGCTAAGGGGCCGTACGAAAATGAAACAAATTCACATCCCCGGGAATTTTCAGGACTCGCAACCGCATTTTCGATGAAGCCCTGCTGTACGACTTTCTGTAACGTCATACAGATCGAGAGAGTCGCTCAGGTTTTAGAACCAACCCATCAGTGCTGATTTACTAAAAATGTTTATTTCAGGAGGTTTTAAAGTCCCCCTTGTAGTCAATCATTATATCCCTTAAAGCTCATCTTTGATCACCAAAATGACATATATAAAAGTTTTATCTTTGAAAAAAAAATTCTTCATGTCTTAAAATAGCTTGAATGTAACTCGAAACCCTTGCCTCATTTAGTATGCGCGGTTCTATGAATATGCAAATGAGCCCCGCCTCCACTCACTCACTCAGCTCAGAGATCGTTGACGATCACACGTTGATCTGATTGGTTACAAGGTAGTTTGTGACGTCAGAAACACCAGCGATTTCAAAGCGTGTTTTTGAGACTGTCTTTGGTTCACTGCAGTTTTAAGGAGAAAATACTCAGCAATGCTGTCGACTTATGAATTTACACATGGTTTGTCTTAAAGCATATTAAAAACACCACATAGACACATAAACAACATTAAAAGCTGGATTTTCACCAAACATTCCCTGCATATGTGAAACGCTTCCATGTCTCTCACATGTGCCGTGATGGCGAATTCAAGAGCGCACACTTCTTTTTAGCTTGTAATTCTTCATAGCAAGACTCATATTTTTGAAGAAAATTAATTTTGCTTTTGTAATAACCTAATAGTTTGCCACTAGCCTGTGCATTCATCTGGAACAGATAGAGAGGAGCGCATATATCGATTGAGAGGCGTGCAAAGCAGCTGATTTAATACAAAGATTTAATTTTGTTTCACTCTCCAATTTTCCACAAGACTCTGATAATAAGACTGAAGGGAAGGGATCGTGGAACTCCCAATGAATGCAATTTAATTTGATTCATGACATTCGGGCATTCACAACCCAGGATAATACAGTTTGAATGACAAGCAACATAACAGGGTTCTGCATGTTGAGAATAAATCTGTAAAGTTAAAGTACAAAAAAAGCAGGTAGTTACATACTAGTCAATCTTCAAGCCTCTCTGTGACATTCTGGTCTCTAGATATGAAGAGTTTCTGGCTGTTGTGGATGTCTAAAAGCCTCTTATTTTATCTTTAAAAGTAAAAAACAAAGGTTTTACATCAGAGAGTGCACATAAAAGGTTTTATCGTCTTTACTCAGCAACATATATAGTGTGCTGTGACATAGTATGAACACACGGATATAGACACAGAAAGTGAATAGTACATTCAAGAGCTGTCGCGATTTATCTCATCTAACAAAAGGTTGTAAATATATGTGTGTGTGTATATATACAAACTTTACACAAATTGTATGTTAGATGTGATTAATCACAATTAATCGATTTGACAGCACTACATTTACATTTACATTTAGTCATTTAGCAGACGCTTTTGTCCAAAGTGACTTACAAATTAGGACTAAATTAAGCGAGTCATCGTGAAGAGGCAAAAACAATGCAAGAAGTGCTCAAAATACGAAGTTCAGGCATTGTTCAGAGTATAAGCCAGATAAAGGAGGATTAAAGGAAAAGGAAAGAAATTTTTGCTTTGCATTGCCACTAATATACACGTTTTACCCAACAACTTTTTACGTATCTGAAAAGCATTCGGCCTCCTCAAGGACACAATAGCAACAAATACCCTTTTTTTCAACAAAATTTGTGACTTCAGAGTCTACATAGAAGCTTTACAAACCGAATGTGGTATATATAATATATATATATATGAGTAAATGAGCGCGTACAACATCATTTGATATTAGCGTCTTCAACATGTGTCTAACAAATACATGCAGATCACAGTCACGGCTTCTTTCTTTCTTTCCCAAACACAACACATGATGGGTGACATGATGACGTTTACATAAGATATAAAGGTTGCACTTTATTTTAAGGTGTCTTTGTTACACTGTATTTATACATTTAAGTACTGAGTAATATTAATTATCTACATGTAGGGTTAGGGTTTGATTTAGGGTTAGTTGCATGTAGTCGTGTATGATTTATAGTTATTACTAACAAGAACACTGTAAAATAAAGTGATATAAATCTTATGATGTGTCACAAATCTTCACAGACAAATCAATACGGGTGTAAATATGGAAACCTGGGTGAACTTTCCAATCCAATTACCATCAAAATGTTCATTTTTATTCTCAAAGAACAGATTTAGCATGCGTCTGCTGTCAGTTATATTAAACGCATTTAATTGGCTGCAATTAGTATTCTAAAGCGCACTGAGAGGAACACTGCTGAGAGGGTTTTACTACAACTATATCGCTCTAGTCTTCTGAATATTGCAGTAAGTTGTCTCCCTTACAGGAATATTCACCAAAAAATGAATCATTTACTCGCCCTCATGTCGTTCCAGACCTGTGCAACATTTCTTCTTATGTGGAACACAAACAAAGATGTTTTACATGAAATTCGTGCATCTCTTGAAAGCAGACGGTGACGATGCACTTGAAATCATCAAGCACCTCAAGATTTGATTCAATTTAGTAGTAATCTACTAATTAAAATGTTAAAATCTCGATCTGCAGCGGTGATTCCTGTGTACATTTGTTTCATTTGAATGTCAGGTCGTGGACTCATGGTCACTTTTCACTAAGATCTCACATAAAGCATATTCATATTCTGTCTCTTTGCCCTTGGCTATTATCTGAACATATCTGAAGGTCTCACGTAAGCATACGATGTATACGCAGCTGTTGTGTAAATGCGCCACAGATGTGTCCTCCTTGCCTGAGCTCCGAATGCCACTCTTCTGTGTATGGTTTGTCTTGATTCATCCATACACAGTAGAAATGTATGTGAAAGGAGAATGTATGTGTGTGAGAGTAAAAGAATGGATTTTGGCTTGTACGGCTCCTCATAATGCTTCTTATTATTTTCTTACAGCAGTATGTGCACATTATGCAATAAACATTTAGATGAACTTTTCAAACTTGTCACATGACCTCATTGCATTGCATGTTCAATTCATCAAATGCTATCTAATAAATAAATTCATTCATATTAATAGTATAATAATAATAACTTATTTAGCATTTTTCATTCAATTGTGCATTAAAATGACTAAACTTTTGGCTTTTAGATCAAATAATACTTAAAGAATGAGATTTTTTTTTAAAAGCACAATTGCAACTAGTTGAACAAAGTTTGTGAACACACTCTGATGTTGGCTTGAGAAAGTAACAGTAAAAGATTTAGGTGTGAAATAGTTTAGATATAGAGAGATAGAAGTGAGTTGAAAAAGTTTGAAGGTTTTAAGTTTGAATCAGTTTTAAAAGCTCAAAGTTTGAAGACTTTAAGTCTCTCGGATGAAGCGGTTGCTATGCGGTTGCTATGCGGTTGCTTGGGTATTTTGATTGGTTGCTGCATTTTTTCATTCAATTGTGCATTGAAATGACTAAACTTTTGGCATTTTGATCAAATAATAAGTCAAGAAAAAGTCAAGAAAAAATCACAAAATTGTAGTTACACTGGAAATGGAAGGTCAAATCAAAGGTTCAAATCAATTTTATACTGTATTTTGTATTACTGTACGATGTAAACGCAGCTGTTGTTGTGTAAATGCGCCACAGATGTGTCCTCCTTGCCTGAGCTCTGAATGCCACTCATCTGTGTATGGTTTGTCTTGATTCATCCATAATAATTTGAGACAGAATCGTGTTGCATTGGTTTAAGTGTGGGACAACACTGACTCACCAATGCATTGCAATTCTTTGATGCCGAAAACACAACAAAGTTCCATAAAAGTATAGTACATATTCCAATCCCATCCACATATTAAAGCTTGGCTCTTAATGAATCATCTGAAGGTTTGAAAATGCTCCTGGTCACTTGGAAATTACTAATTTGGACTTTCTGATAAACATTATCTTTTGTGTTACGGTACAAAGTCACACAGGTTTGGAACAACAGGAGTGCGAGTAAATGATAACAGGCTTTCATTTTCATCTCCCTTTAGCAGTAAAAACACAGAGGCGTTCATTTTTAATTAAGCGTTGTGAAAAATCACAGACATTATGTCAAATAAATAATGATTATTCAATGTTGTTTTCGTTTTGATGAATAACCAAACTAATAATTACAGTCAATGTTGTCTCTGGTTGTGAGCTGTTCTGTATTCTGTTGAAGCAGCCGGCAGTCAGTGCTTTTCAGAACTGCACACAAATGTCACCTCACTGTGACTGCGTCGGTCACAGCTCTCCTTTACCATGATTGAAGATGTCAATGATGTCGAGGAGAAAAAATGGGAGTGTCAAACTGTGAAATGCAAGTTACAATCATTTGCTGGAAATAAAGCCCTGACCTCTCCGCTGGATGTTGCATCAAATGCACTGGATTGAGAATCAAACATTTATTGTCAGCTGCATGCGTGTCGGGAATATTCTCAGTTTACCCGCTCTCCACAGGCAGAAACAAGAAAATAAGATTAGAAGAAAACTTCTGTGTGCTTTATGAAGGGCCAAACAAGCCCAGATTCATTCTTCTACTGTCACACTCATATATTCTCCTTTCACATACATACTGTACATTTCTACTGTCACACTCATACATTTGCACTCATCGCTACTTACTCCCAAAAGTAAAAACTGTACTTGGAAAGAAAACAGGATTACTTTGAATAGCATCATTGTAAAGTTGTGATGAAGAGCTGAGCAAGTCTTGCACATGTATTTCTGGGTCTGAGTGTGACTTCCTGCTTAAAGAGGAAGTGATGGATACCAAACAAAAGAAATATATGTGAAAGGAGAATGTATGTGTGTGTGAGAGCAGAAAATTATGTATGTGAAAGGAGAATGTATGAGTGTGCGAGAGCAGAAAATTATGTATGTGAAAGGAGAATGTATGTGTGTGTGAGAGTAGAAATGTATGTATGTGAAAGGAGGATGTATGTGTGTGTGAGAGTAGAAATGTATGCATGTGAAAGGAGGATGTATGTGTGTGTGACAGTAGAAATGTATGCATGTGAAAGGAGAATGTATGTGTGTGTGAGAGTAGAAATGTATGCATGTGAAAGGAGAATGTATGTGTGTGTGTGTGACAGTAGAAATGTATGTATGTGAAAAGAGAATGTACAGTGGGGAGAACAAGTATTTGATACACTGCCGATTTTGCAGGTTTTCCTACTTACAAAGCATGTAGAGGTCTGAAATTTTTATCATAGGTACACAAAAATCCAGAAAATCACATTGTATGATTTTTAAATAATTAATTTGCATTTTATTGCATGACATAAGTATTTGATCACCTACCAACCAGTAAGAATTCCGGCTCTCACAGACCTGTTAGTTTTTCTTTAAGAAGCCCTCCTGTTCTCCACTCATTACCTGTATTAACTGCACCTGTTTGGACTCGTTACCTGTATAAATGACCTGTCCACACACTCCAGACTCCAGCCTCTCCACAATGGCCAAGACCAGAGAGCTGTGTAAGGACATCAGGGATAAATTTGTAGACCTGCACAAGGCTGGATGGGCTACAGGACAATAGGCAAGCAGCTTGGTGAGAAGGCAACAACTGTTGGCGCAATTATTAGAAAATGGAAGAAGTTCAAGATGACGGTCAATCTCCCTCGGTCTGGGGCACCATGCAAGATCTCACCTCGTGGGGCATCAATGATCATGAGGAAGGTGAGGGATCAGCCCAGAACTACACGGCAGCACCTGGTCAATGACCTGAAGAGAGCTGGGACCACAGTCTTAAAGAAAACCATTAGTAACACACTACGCCGTCATGGATTAAAATCCTGCAGCGCACGCAAGGTCCCCCTGCTCAAGCCAGTGCATGTCCAGGCCTGTCTGAAGTTTGCCAGTGACCGTCTGGATGATCCAGAGGAGGAATGGGAGAAGGTCATGTGGTCTGATGAGACAAAAATAGAGCTTTTTGGTCTAAACTCCACTCGCCGTGTTTGGAGGAAGAAGAAGGATGAGTACAACCCCAAGAACAACATCCCAACCGTGAAACATGGAGATGGAAACATCATTCTTTGGGGATGCTTTTCTGCAAAGGGGACAGGACGACTGCACCGTATTGAGGGGAGGATGGATGGGGCCATGTATAGCGAGATCTTGGCCAACAACCTCCTTCCCTCAGTAAGAGCATTGAAGCATTGAAGCATTGAAGATGGGTCGTGGCTGGGTCTTCCAGCATGATAACGACCCGAAACACACAGCCAGAGCAACTAAGGAGTGGCTCCGTAAGAAGCATCTCAAGGTCCTGGAGTGGCCTAGCCAGTCTCCAAACCTGAACCCAATAGAAAATCTTTGGAGGGAGCTGAAAGTCCGTATTGCCCAGCGACAGCCCCAAAACTTGAAGGATCTGGAGAAGGTCTGTATGGAGGAGTGGGCCAGAATCCCTGCAGTGTGTGCAAACCTGGTCAAGAACTACAGGAAACGTATGATCTCTGTAATTGCAAACAAAGGTTTCTGTTCCAAATATTAAGTTCTGCTTTTCTGATGTATCAAATACTTATGTCATGCAATAAAATGCAAATTAATTACTTCAAAATCATACAATGTGATTTTCCGGATTTTTGTTTTAGATTCCGTCCCTCACAGTTGAAGAGTACCTATGATAAAAATTATAGACTTCTACATGCTTTGTAAGTGGGAAAACCTGCAAAATTGGCAGTGTACCAAATACTTGTTCTCCCCACTGTATGTGTGTGTGAGAGTAGAAATGTATGTGAAAAGAGAATGTATGTGTGTGTGACAGTAGAAATGTATGCATGTGAAAGGAGAATGTATATGTGTGTGAGAGTAGAAGAATGGACTTTGGCTTGTACGGCTCCTCATAATGCTTCTCCTTATTTTCTTACAGCAGTATGTGCACATTATGCAATAAACATTTATATGAACTTTTCAAACATGTCACATGACCTCATTGCATAGCATGCTCAATTCAACAAATGCTATCTAGTAAATAAATTCATTCATATTAATAGTATAATAATAACTTATTTAGCATTTTGATCAAATAATAAGTAAAGAATGAGGGTTTTTTTTTTAAATCACAATTGCAACTAGTTGAACAAAGTTTGTGAACACACTCTGATGTTGGCTTGAGAAAGTAACAGTAAAAGATTTAGGTGTGAAATAGTTTAGATATTTAGAGAGATAGAAGTGAGTTGAAAAAGTTTGAATGTTTTAAGTTTGAATCAGTTTTAAAATCTTAAAGACTTTAAGTCTCTCGGACGAAGCGGTTGCTATGCGGTTGCTATGCGGTTGCTTGGGAATTTTGATTGGTTGCTGCATTTTTTCATTCAATTATACATTAAAATGACTAAACTTTTGGCATTTTGATCAAATAATAAAGAAAAAGATTTTAAAAAATCACAAAATTGTAGTTCCACTGGAAATGGAAGGTCAAATCAAAGGTTCAAATCAATTTTATACTGTATTTTCCAGTAGCACTTTATTTTACAGTCCTGTTTCACATGTACATACTATATACTTATTGTAGTAATTACAATAACTGTTCTTAATATTACTCTATTATATTGCTCAGTACTTTCTTGGTAAATACACTAAGTACATTGAAAGTGCACATACTAATAAAGTGCAACCTATTTTCTAATAAATGTAGCAGGTATTTAAAGTATAATGTGCACAGTTTGCACAGCAGAAACGCAGTGGCTCTTCTGAACACATCAATGTCTCACATCCATTACCTACAATCCCAATAAATGATCCGCACTTACAATGACTCCCTTAGAAAAGAGGAGAGAATTGAATCCTTTATGATTCTGGATGGCATTGACTCTCTATCATGTCATCACACTCTTCTATCGATGTCACCGAATGTAATGCATAATGCATTCGTTTAACCAATAATGCTGCTTTAATAGCAGATCCAGCAGTACGAGATACATTTATACTGTAATCCAACAGTCTCATGCTGTACTCGTCACAATTTGTATGAGATATCATATAGGCAATATTAAATTATAGTGATTTTAACACTTTTTATAAATGCATTAAAAATTAACATTTCAACACTTCATTAAAAAGGTCATTAAAAAGGCACAATAAGAAATAAACCAATTTTAGTATTGTTCATATATGATTACGGAATTTATTAATATTTTGAATGACCTTTTCTTTTCATAGTTATAGTTTCATTTTCATTTTAAACGTTTTGTGTTTTTTTAAACATATCTATTTTGCTTTATTTTTAACACTTTACAATAAGGTTCTATTTGCTAACATTAGTTGTTAATAAGTTAAAATAGTTCATAAGAAATCACAATCAATACTTCTAAAGCATTTATTAATCTTAATTAATAAGATTATGTTAAAGTTAATTTCAACATTTACTAATACGTTATTAAAATCAAAAGTTGTGTCTGTTAATATGGTTTAATGGACTAACATATTTTTTTCCAGTCTATGGGACACAACAGTTGTGTTTTTAGTAACTAAAATTGACAAAGATGAACAAATACTGTAAAAAAAAAAAATAGTTAGTTAATACATTAATTTGCGTTAACAAATGGTACCTTATTGTAAAGTGTTGGCATTTTATTTCAGTATTAGTTTTTCATCTAAAATTCATATTTTATTATGTATATTTATATTTCAACATTGTTTCAATTAAGATGAAATATATCAATTAAGCTTTATTTTAGTTTTAAAAAAAGGTTTTAAAGGTTTTAGTTTGACTAAACACTGAGTATAATATGTATTTTTTTACATCAACACTGTTTATGAGTCACCCTCACAATTGAGTTCAACATGAGCGGGTTGATGTAATCTTGATATCTAAAATTGTCAAACGTGGCAGCAGGAACATGAATGCTGATGAATCCACGACCCTCAGTCATTATGAAGATGTTTGTGTGCTGGACTCATAAGCACTGAAGTCATTATGACCTACAGGGATCTGTGTAGGGCTAAAGGTCATCTCTCTATGTCTGTCTCTCCGCCATCAGCGGGAAGCCACAGACTAATTAGGCATTAATTAAGCATGTAATCTTCATCTAGAAAGAAGATGAAGGACGAGAATCAAATATGGACACCTGGGAGGTGAACTGAAAATCGGCTCTCCTACATTGGCATTAAGGTCAGAATACTTCACACTAGCATTGCATGCATTTAGACAACTAGCAAAAACATGTCAGCATTTTAACAAGACTTTATAAGACATTTTACACTAATGCTGCTATAGTGCCTCTTGTGGCAATGCTGAGAATGCATTGAAAAATGCTCTGATATATTTCAAAATGCAACAACAAATTAAATCAAGCTTACCTAGTCAGATTCACATAATTAATTTCAAAATTCTTTAGACATTGCAAAACATATGAACACTGAAAAGTCCCTCTTTATGCATTACAGTGTTGAAACAAAACCAAAACACGGGGCTTCTGAAACAGCGTTTGACATCACATAATCTACAGTAGTAGCTGTAGCAGGCCTGTGTCAGACTTCATGATGTATATGGCGTGTCAGGAAGTAAACTATGACCCATTATCTTTGATAAATGGCCGTATTGTCTCCTGCAAGTTGCCGCGTGCTGTGCCATCGCTAAATGCAACCCGTACAGTGATATTTATCATGCTCCCGCTCAACCTGCACACACTGCAGTACAGCGGGACAAATGTTTACATCTGAGCAAAATACATATATACATGACTCCAACTGGTCTCCTCAAACCTTCTCTTATACTACAACTTCAATGGTCCTATTTAACGTTTCTTCTCAGTTTCAAACATCAGACCTCTGATTCCCACAGCAAAACAAAATAAAAGCTGACCAAAAAAACCTACATTAAAAAAATGGTTAATTGGCTGGTTACTGTACATTTTACTATCAGTTAAATTAAACAAAATATTATATTATATTATATTATATTATATTATTAATAATTCCAAATCATTAAAAAGAACTACAGTTGTAGTTGTAGTACATTTGTAGTGCAAAACAAAATAAAAGCTGACAAAAACAATTTTCATTAAATTACATTAAATTAAATTAAATATATATTATTATATTATATTAAACAGTTATTATATTATATTATATTACATAACATTATATACAAATTATATTATATTATATTATATTATATTATATTATATTATATTATATTATATTATATTATATTATATTTTGCATTCCTCTTATTAAAATATTAAATAATTGTCTTTTCTACAATATTTTCCCACCTATTTCAGGGCATTTTCAATAATCTTTCCATGACTATTCAAGGCCAAGTTCAGAGCCATGAATCAAATGGCTCTCAAATTAAATATCCTATTTAATAATATAATAAACTTTGACTTGAATAAAAAAAAAAGGTATGACACCTGAATGAAAACCTTTTATAATAAAAATCTATAAATGATAAAGGTACAATAATGAATGCATTTTATAAGGAGATAAAAAAAAATCCTATAAAGCATTGCAAATTATGTAAATCAAAAATGACAGTATAATATAAAACTATTGCCCTATACTCATTGTTTATGTATAAAGTATAAAAAACAATATATTTTACGTTGAAAAATGTTTAGATAATGTATATGCAAATATTAAATAATTAGCATTTTATCATTCACTTTTTATAGGAGTGACCGGCCGCGATTTACGGCTGTTTTCCAGTGAGAATACAGCTATAGTATTGAACATGATTTTTTACAAACGAAGCTGAAAAGATCTAAACCTCAAAGCTCATGGTTTTGAAAGGTTTATACGTTACTGATAAAAATCAATTTCTCTATGGAGAAAATGAATGGGATTTTTCTTCTCCCAGAACGCGACTGCTGTGCTCTCTATAGGGGAAAATGTTCAGTGATGAAGTGAAGTGCACTAGTTAGAGCTCTGAGTGGACACCGGCTTAGGGAGAGTGAATGCTTTGATTGTTGACAGACTGAATGAATCTTTGTCTTCATTTAGTCCGGAGAGAAAACTGCCTTACGCAGCACAGCAGGCCAAGACAAATACCATAACACCTCTCTCGTCTGCTCTGATTTCCTCTTCTCCTAACACACACACACAGAAAGAGAGAGAGAGAGAGACTCTCAACGTGGGCTGAAGTCTATGATACGCAATACTGCAATTCTGTGCTTTTCAGTTCACAGTAATGCCATTTATTCTTGCGCAGTGGCAGCTCTAATAAACCACTGGTGCTTCATTCTGTCTCTGTTCGACAACACTACTGTCCTGTCACTCGCAGAAGACAAGCGGCGTTCAACATCTCTGAATAAAAATAACTCTCATTAGAGTATTAGAAGACTGTTAGGTTAGAGTTAGGAGATATGAAGAGTTCAGATGCAAAAGCCTCTAAGTGCCATCTGAATTTTTTTTCTAGAATGATCATTTTTATCAAGCTCGTATATTTAAGTTCAGTAATTTCACTTTAATGGCAATGCAAATTACCTATTAATTGTCATTTAAGTGAAATTACTGAACTTAAATATAAAAATGATCATTCTAGAAGAAAATTTCAGATGGCACTTAGATCTGAACCTAATCTAAATAATCTAAATAATAATCCTAATCTAAATAAAGTTATATTTAAAATGTAATTTATTCCTGTGATCAAAGCTGAATTTTCATCATCATTACTCCAGTCTTCAGTGTCACATGATCCTTCAGAAATCACTCTAATATGATGATTTGATGCTCAAGAAACATTTCTGATTATTATTATCAATGTTGAGAACATTTTAACATTTTATTTTTCAGGACTGTCCGATGAATAGAGCGTTCAAAAGAATAGCATTTATGTAAAATTTGTAATGTCTTTACTGATCCATTTATTATGTCCTTGCATAATAAAAGTATTCATTTCTTTTTATTTCTTTTTTTTACTTTCTGATTCCAAATTGTTTACTACTATAAATATATAGTTTGGTACAGCAATAATTTTAAATGCACATACTATACTCTGTCCTTGCTAAACAATGTTCAGTTTCCACTGTATCATGATGAAAATATTAAAATGTGTGCAGATTAAACTAATCAGTCATTGGTTTAGTTTTATGTCATTCAGCCAGAGGCCGTGAGCGATCTGAAGTCATCTCTCCGCCGTACGTAATATCATACGCAAGTGGAGCATTCAATAATTTCTGTCCTGATGTATTACAGCCATAACTTTCATACTGTCAGCGCAAGAAAATTTAAATGCAGCCGTTGAATTAATAACAATAGAGATCAGACAATCGCTCACCGTATCATGCAGACGGAGATAATCTCTACACCGACTAGACTCAGACGTCAATGAAGTGTTGAGGCCGCGGGCCTTGAAGACTCCTCCATCTCTGTATCAGTCTGTGTGGATCTGACACATTAAAAACAGATGAAAAAGTAAACAGACACATATTTAGCTCTATATCATTTCAGTCTTGGTTTCATTTCCAGTCACTTGGTTTGTAATTAAAGAGCAGAAAACACATTTACAGTAATGTACTTTACAATGGAAGCCGAGCAAACAAGTTGAAAAATAAATGGAATGCCATAAAAGTCCATATAATTCAAGATATATTCTCTGATATCTCATGCAATTCAGATAAAAAAGGTTTAAAAAAATATGGATAAAGAAAATGTATTTCTATCTATCCATCCATCCACCCATCCATCCATCCATTCATCCATTTTATCCATCCATCCACCCATCCATCTATCCATCCATCCATCCATTCATTCATCCATTTTATCCATCCATCCATCCATCCATCCATTTTATCCATCCATCCACCCATCCATCCATCATCCATCCATCATCCATCCTCCATCCATCCATCCATTCATCCATTTTATCCATCCATCCATCCATTTATCCATCCATCCACCCATCCATCCATCAATCCATCCATTTATCCATCCATCCATCCATTTATCCATCCATCCATCCATCCATCTATCTATCTATCCATCCATCCATCCATCTATCTATCTATCCATCTTTCTTTATCAGTAAATATTGATATTGATGAATTTTCATTAACCAGCAAATCATGTAATTAATTTGAGAATCTTTTCATTTTATTTGGCAAATTTAATATTTACACTGAAGACTAAAATTTCATCTTTGAATATCATTTCATTATTTAATATGTATCTGTATTATTATCCGTTATTATTATTATTATCTTATGAAGTTTAAAATGCACGAGTTAGACTATAGATTGCATGGACACACGTGTTTAAGGAACATATTTTAGACACAAGGAGGGTAGCTGGGAGGATTATGTATTCTGCTTAAAGGTATGTGTAAAATGCAATGTTCACTTAGCAGAGAGTTCCAATGATGATGATACTTCAAATTTGTACAGTTGGTATGCTCTTTGCAAGAAAATGAATGTTTCAACTGATGCAAATGTACCATTTGTATACCACTATACACTGAGAAATAGTTTCTTAATGTGGAAAGTGGATTGTACCATTAGCATATACGTTCCATCTTTAAACAATGTTTTTTTCTACCTTAAAAGGAAGTCGAAAGTCGCTCAGTTTTCTATTTAAGCTCAATCTTACTACAGCAGAGAAACACGGAAACGCATAGACTTGGCATGAATACAAGATCTTCTCAGAGTTTCTCTCCATAAGAATAAAGATTTTTCTTGGCAAGATAACTGGTGTCCGGTCCCGTGAATCAAATAATAATGGGGAAAAGGCTTAATTCCAAGTCTACAACACTTAATATTTACATATTTAATATTTATATTTATAATCTCTCTCTCTCTCTCTCTCTCTCTCTCTCTCTCTCTCTCTCTCTCTCTCTCTCTCTCTCTCTCTCTCTCTTGATATGCCTTAAAATTATACAAATTGTATGTATAGTAAATATGTAATTTCTAATTTGTATCATTTTAAGGCATCTTGACATCCCTGACACATGCACGAGCACATGACATAAGATTAAGAGTGTTTAAGTTTAGGTCGCTCTGTACTGACATTAACCCAACAATAGCATTCAGGTTCAACACACACACACATTCATGCTTACTTTTAATTAAGCTCTCAGTGTCACTGATTCAAAAGGCCTGTTTTTCTCCTCCCTGCAACACTCAGAAACGCTGAATAATTAGCTCAGCTCAAAGAGAACAAGGTAGGAGGTGGAGAACTGCGTAGCACTGGGACCTTCAGCAAATAAAGTGGAAAGGCAGTGGATGAATTATTCAGGATGGTGCTGGATGTGGCCACGGGCTACAGCATCCATCAGGCTGCTCGCAGAAAGATGCTCAATTAATGCCTTTAAATATATAGCAGTCTCACACCTCTTCATAAATGACTATCAATAATCCCCTCGGCTCGGGTGATGCTGGGTCACATTTACCCTTTAAAACAACAGGGGGGATAAAGTGTAAGCAGATTACATATATATATATATATCTCAAAAACTATATCTACAAAAATCTCTTTTATGGAAATTGAGAAAAAAACAGTAAAGAAATTCATTAAACATGCTTGTTCTGTGCTAATTAATATTATAATTTTAAAAAAAAAGTAAATATACAAAAATTTGATTACATTATTAATGAATTTCTTTCCTGTTTTTTCTTAATTTCCATAAAATAGATTTTTGGGTTTAAATGTGCTTAATCATTATTGAGATAATGTCACCATGCAAAATAAATAAATAAATAAATAAATAAATACTTTTATTTGGATCTGAAAGACATTACAAAGAAAACAAGATCCAAATACTCTGGGAAGAGTCTTTGACACGGTGACAGGTCATCAATTCATGGCTCGCACACTTGTACAGGTCCTTCTATATAAAATTCTCAAAACATTAAGGATAGACAAAACACCTCCGTCTCCATATCTGCATGCTCCCTATGGTGGCTGAAACAGAGCAGAATTTTGCAAGCCTTTTTGCCTCCTTTTTTTGCAGTCCCCCTAACTGCATCCCCCTGATCACACTCTTATGGACATGGCCCAAACTTCCGAATACCAGAATTATTAGTCTGCAGTTGTATCCAAGATGGAGAATAAGATCTACCAGGGGTTGATATTTCAATAATTTGGAATAGTAGCAAGTATCCATATACAGATCAAAACAGCAGCCCACCTCAAAGACACACACAGATTTCATAGCCTCATTTACAATTACAATGTCAGGAGTATTTGGAATGTTTTTAAAATAGTCACTGTCAGATATGTTATGATGAAACCAGTTAATTCGTACAGTACTATGCTTGTAGATCTTACTATCATGTCCACAGATTACCTTTTGCAAGTCCTTTGCAACCAGATCAACCAGACGGTCATGTCTAGCCACATAAAGTCCTTTATCCGTTTAGTATGTGAGCAACCGTTTCATTTTCCTGCTGAGTTGGGTGTAACATACAGTAGGGTTCATGCTTTGATGGATACCATATTGCCAAATTGTACTTCGTTGGTAGACACTGTAATCTTGCTTTAACCATGAATATCAGAATGTCATCTGAGATTGAGGGGTTTGTCAGGACAGAATGAGACACTGAATGGTCGGCAAATTGGAGTAATGCAAGTTTTCCTTGTAATCTGAGACCCGTCCAGTGCTGTCCGTTTTGAGTCTGTCTAAGCTGAAGAATTGAGGCTCTTGCATGTTTAATCTGTAGCTGGTGAGGTGTACTGTCTTTATTGAGGATCGCCAGCGGATTGATGATTATGTTATCGTTGAGAACAACTCCTTCTCCGTCGGGTCCCAGCCAGGACAGCTGTATTCCTGTACGGCAGCAGAGATCATTTATATCTAGCCAGTCGGAGCGCACTCCAAATCCGGCTGCTCTGATGTCTAACTTCCCGTTCTGCTTTAGTTTAAACCCAAGAAACTGGGACTCGTTTGTGGAAGCAGCAGGTATTTGGCGACGCTGTAGATGTAAAAACAGCGATTCGCGTGATAGTTCTCTAACAGTTGTTTTCATGGACTTTAAGTTTGTACTCATCAGTTTCCCACCACTAGTTTCTCTCATTTGATAAGTCATTCTGTTCGGCTGTGTCCTTATTAGTTCCCTTTGTTTGTTCCGTGTATTTAAGTCCTTGTTTTTCATTAGAATTTTGTCCGGTCTCGTTTATACTATACGGTCGTGTTTTCTTTCCTGAGTTTATATCATCTGTGGATGCCATTAATTAAAGACTCTTTGCATCTAATTCTTAATCATCGTTTGTCTTCCTGGAACCTTTTTCATGCAAAACATCACGCCTTAGTCCACTGGTAGCCTACTTGAAGAATAACTACAAAAGGACACCGTGCGAAAACGAATGTTCCTCTCAGCGTGATCCAAGGCACTAATACGAGAGGCCGCACGTTTCAAAAGCTGTGTAATATTCAAAGAGACGCACCTCTTCAAACGTGGCATTACTCCATTAGAGGGATCGCATGACTAGGCACTCGTCCGACAACAACAAGTTTCGTCTGGAGCTTCTTGAAGGTTATTTAAGGTTGTTGCGTTTCATTCTGTTCATCGGAAGATCAGAGACACTCGGAGTAAAAAGAGATTTGTGGAGCACGAGATAAATGCATGCTTTTTCTGCCGGTTGTACAGTGACAGAAGTAATTTCTTTGATATTTTTTCTTTGATATTTTTGCAAAAAATCCAGAAAAAGATGAGTGTATGTAGAAGCTGGTTAGGTCACAAGTGCCTGTTTTTTTGTGTGAAAACCGTAAATGTGCAAAAACCTCAAGGTCGCGTTACCAAACCATGTCTAAGCAGAAAACCCATTTCTCTTTCTCACTAAATTGAATGGCCTCTTATCCAAACAGAAGTGACTGAAGATGCTTGGCTAGCCATAATCTACAACTCGTCCTTCCTAAACGCTTTAATCACTGTAATCTGACATATTCATAGCTCTTTTCTCAGTGAAAGCGTGAAGTTAAGTTGAGTTGAGTCTAAGGATGACCTTTCCAACACCAAAAGAACAATTAAACCCCAAAAAGGCCCCGTTGTTGAGTTCCTCCGCTAATGATGTTCACAATTATTTTAAATTATTGTAATGTTGTAAATGAAAGGCCGCTGACAGCTCCTTTTGAAAGTGTGGACGGAGCGGCGTTTATTCTCACCCTCGCGGCGTTAATTAGCTTCTGTCGCTGGCGCTAGTCTTCAGGCGCTTTCCTACACACTTTCAGCCGAACTAACACACACGGGTCTGACCCGCAGCTTTGTTTCTATCTGACAAGGTTTGACGTCGCTCTAATGGCTCGTGTGAAACAGTAACTTGTTAGCATTGCCTTATTTAATGTTCTCATAAGACTTCTTTATGAAAGCTTGGATGTCTTATGAGGCGAGTTGAGCGATGCTTTTAAAATTAAAACCGTTCTCTTGTCGATACAGTGAGATTTATGCAAATAGTCTGAGCATAAACGAGCTGAGCAAGCTTGAGCCAATTTGCCTCGTTATAAGTTCTGCTGACACATGGAAGAACGGTCAACTTTTAACAGAAGAAAAACTTTCCATCCTCAACTATCAAGCTTTGACGGATGGCATAATGCATTGCATTGTTAAACCCTCAAACAAATGATAATTCTGTCATTATTTAATGACATATCAATGGCTTTCCAAACCTGTACGCTCATATGTTTCTTCAAAGTTAGAGTTTTTTTAAGGAACAGGCAAGTGGTCACGTCTATCAAGCTCCAAACATGCAACATTGTGCAGTGCAGTGATGCAGTCTGATTAATATAAAGAGACATTATGTTATGATTAATAAAAGCTATAAACTTTTGCATTGCAGACGAGCACAACTACACTTCTCATTTAGGGTAAGCATGACTTCAATTACCGTTTTAACAGAGCTTAAAACTCTCTAAATGCATACAAACCACTAGCTAAGGTGAATTCAGCCACTACAAATGGCTGTTCCCTCATATAGTGCCCTATTTAAGGGTATAGGGGCGATTAGTTAGTGTGACCTATTGTGTTCACCTGTCCCTCATTAATTCACTCATTTAGTTCTGTGTATTTATTCCCCCATGTTGAGGTCACGGTTGTTGTCTATTTTATGATGCTCTGTACATCTGAGTTCTTCATGAAAGCTTTGCTAGAAGTTGTATTGTAATTAAATGAAGTTTGCTGCCCTGGATCCAAGCCTCGGCTCTCTCTGTGTCCCCGTAACTGAGATGCTGATTATGCCAGATTAATACTTTAATCATAAAAAAAAGATATGCTGCCCTTAAATAGCTTTAATAAAGTTAGCTAGTATTTTGTAGTGTAACTACTTTTCTGGTGAGCATCTTGTCTGTAGCTTAAGTACTGTAAATTATGAATAACTCAACAGTTTCAAAGCATCACACTACACTTTCTCCCCCATGAGTTAAAGTAGGGCCCCGATGCCTCTTTCACGCTGATTTTATAGCCAGTCTTAAATACACATGAAGGCCATTGCCCATTTTATAGGACTCATTATCGGAGCGTTGGGGGAAAGAACTAATTATTTACATTAGGCCTGTAGCTTACGGCACGTCAGGACCAGTCGATTCCAGTGGGCCGATGTTTAATGTGCGCCTTCATTCCGGCATCAGGCTCTCAATTATTCATCTCTTATAGTCTTTCCGTATGAGGGACCCCATGCATTCTTGATTTGCACAGGCGATTGGTGAGGAGCACCTATAGGTTGTCGATAGCCACACACACTCCACTAATAGAACAACACAGGGGAAGAAAAACAGGTTACTGCACACATTGCCTTTAGCAATACAAAATACAGGCATACAAGCGACTAGTGTAGGTTTTACTTGCCTGTCGCATGTTGCATCCAGTTAAATGTGAATAATAGTTATGCATTGTATCTAATTTCATGTAAAATGTCTAACCTTCTTGTAGTCTGATCAAATAATGAGTAAAGCAAGAGATTCAGTTTTGACTTCCAGGCCTGGAAAAGTTTTTCTAGTTGCTATAAAAGAGGCAATACTTCTACTTCCAAATTCCATTGGTCAAAAGAAAGTATATTTCTCACCTTGAATTTGAGATTTATTTCTTGTTTATTTGTATAAATGCGAGTGTAGGCTACTCTTCTAGTCTGCACTACCAGAAGTGAGACATTGTGGAGTAATGTAAAGTTGCACACAAAATATATTTTTCAGCTAAATCTCTTTGTACAACACTGGCGCGCTGATGTCCTTCACCTTTAAATTCAGTGTATTGACTGAAACGGGACGAAGGGTTCAGCTGAAACACAATGATGATCAGGCCAGATATACAGCGTAAAATAAACTTGTCAAACATTGAAATTGTTCCCTGAAAAATCTGACAAGTCAGAGCATATTAATGGCAATTCCCTCAACTCATGGACACTGATTTATTTTAGTAAATAAAACCATTATTTTTAACACCATTTATTTTTGGGCCCTATATTATATTGTTTCTTGCACATTTCACAACGCTGAAAAGCACGTTCAGCTTTATTTGAAACTTTTATAAGTAAGTTGTTAATAGCAGCAGTTACACTGAAATGTCTGGTGAGCGGCACTGAAAGGTTAATGCACTATCACAATTGAAAATAACCTCCTACACTAAACCTAACAGATAGTGTCAACAAAAGCAAATGTGAGATAAAAACACACTGGCTGAAGAAACATGCCGCTTTATCTAGCTTCTATGAGTCTTTGAGCTCTTTTATCTGGACTCACATCACAAGAGCAATGCTGGATCAGCTGGACTACTGAGAAAGTTTACTATGACAGAAGAGCCACACATATGGAGCTGGTTAAGTGATGCAAACATCAAAATGTATTCGTTTACAAATCATGCACTATGCTAAAGGTGTTTTGAGTACAGTATTGTGCAAGGAACCATGCGAAAATAAGCCTTTATTAATCAATAATCTGCCCCTGTAATCATATGTGTAAACAAAACAAAAAAAAAAGGAATAAAAGTTGTTTTGTTAGGGTTAGGGTTGTGCTGTGTTTTCATTTCAGCAGTGAACTGTAAGTAAAGGTTTTTCCAATGAGCCTCCGTTGCAATAACAACTACACAGCAAACATTTCAACAGCGAATTAACACTAGAAAACATTCATTAATTATTAAGCTAGTGAAATGCATGATTTAGTACAATTTCTGCAGATGCTTTGACCTTCTTGGCCAACTGTACTGATGATGCTGAGATGAACATGGTTTTCTTGGACTGCAGAGAAATACAATAGGAGCATTTTTCATCCTATTGGAAAAAATTAGACCTTCATACCACAGAAATGAGAATACTAATGGAACCTCTTGAGAAAATATAATCTCATTTGTGTCTCCTCTAGAGTTTTAAAAGAGATCTAAATACCTCAGACTTGCCAAGATACTAAATCTCTCATCATATTCTCCCAAAACCAGCTGCTTTCTTGTTTTTGCATCTTCAAAGCAGCTGCGGCTGCGACTCCACAAGGTTGATGCTTCAATTAAATGCATCTAGGAACTTCAGTAGATCAGCCTCTGAGCAAGATAAAAATTTGCTCGGAACAAACATGGAGCTTTTTACAGCCAAAAAGCTTTGAAAACCTCACAAACCCGCAGCAGATGTTCTGGCCTGGAAGTTACGCTCCACATGCACTCTTTATCAACCCAGACCAGCCAATTTATAGAGCGTGACAATGCATGCGCTCGCCATGTTTACGGCAAGCATTAGTTACCGCAATCTTGCGCTCGCTCCCGATTGGATAAGAGAGCCATCATTACTCCGGTTGTCGTGTGTATCGCAGGGTCTTCTGAGAAAGGTAGCAGCGTTCGACCAGTCTGAAAGAAAAGGCACAGCAATGATGTCAGTGGTGCAGAACTAATTTGTATTTTCATATTGCACTGTAGATGTAAGAGAGGAACAAGCCTAAGGGGGGTTATCAGTGAATAACAAATTCATTTGAGGATGTACCGTATTCGACACACTGATGCAGCTCCTCTTATCGGGCCCGCTGGAACTGATTGGTTTAACTGGCGTGGTGAATATACATCAGGGAGAGGCCACGCTTTGCATGCTAAAGTTCACCCTGCTTGTTTACCTCTCTCCAGAGACCCGCGAGGATGAGAGATTACAGACACGCGCGCGCAGAAAACCAACCAAGGAAATGATGGCAGGACAAATGGTGGAGCTGTAAAATTGGTCAAGAGTCTGAACGGTAAAAGAGACTCAAGGTGATACGGCATCATTGCTTCGTGAAGAGAGGGGAGACGAAAATGAAAATGGCTGTTTTAAATGATCAATAATATAACACACACACACTCACTCACATACATATAACCATAAAGTAACTAAACACATTGTGCCATACAAATTGGCTTAATAACTAGTCCAATACCTGGATACTCTGAGAAAAACATTGTGTTATTCTGTGAATGTCCGAGCGATGTTTTGAGCATCACAGAAACCGACCGAGAACACTTAATAGTCGGCCGTAATGACTTTTCTGCCGCTAATTGTACCAGCTTTCATGAACTACACTCATTATGTGTTTCCACTGTGCGGTTGATCTGCATGGCCACTGCTCTAATGGACGAGTGTTGAAAGAGATGTTTTCTTTGAGAAAGAGCCGGGGCTATTGACATCATGGGCTTTTAGGTGTGTGTGTGTGTGTGTGTGTGTGTTATGGTGTAACAACAAAAGTACATAGCAACAACAGCATAGCAAGGCCGTTCAAAACTGTGTTTCCTTTTTAATGATTAAAAAAAAAAAAATATATATATATATATTTGAAAAAGTTTATGCTCACCAAGACTGCATTTATTTGATACATCAAAAATTGTGAAAATATTATTACAATTTAAAATAATGGTTTTCAATTTGAATAGATTTTTAAAAATAATTTATTCCTGTAAGGCAAATCTGAATTAATACGTAAACCTTGAATTCACTGTTAGTCCCTTACATAAAAGTGTCTACCAGATGAAATTATAAGATATTCAGTCATTTAGAATTTTTTATATCAAAATGATTTAAATATTAATATATAAATATTGAACATTTTATAAAACATTTTTTATTTAAATATTAAAATGGTAATACACACACACAAAAAGATTAATACACAAAACAGCAACAACAAAAAAAACAGAGCTTATTAATACATTTCCTAAAATTAATGCATAAAACTCCTGACACAGTTTATACTTTAAATCTTAACATTTACTTCCAGTTTAAATTTACATTTTGTCTTAATTAATGACCCATCCTTGATATTTACGGCAAACAGGCAATCAATAAACTTCATGCGTAATTGAAAAAATTAAGTTATGTGAACTTGACAATTCCGCATACCTTAATTTTTTTTAATTACGCATGTAGTTTATTTACTTAATCATTTGAAGGCAGCAGGTTTTTTTAAGTTAAGTCAACTGACCACTTTTTACAGTGTAATAGCAAAATATGGGTGAAGGCAGAGAGATATTAGTGTAGAAGTATGTTTATGTACATATGCAGATTGACAGTATCTGTGTTATCATGTTAAGCTTTATCTTACTGAACATCCCTGATAGACCGAGGTCTTACAGAAAACACAGTTTAGAGCCTGTAGACATGCATCAATTAAATGATAACCAAATAGCCGAAGTACGTGAGAAGGGCGAATGGCGAATTCTGAGGTGATTAAGAATTCCTCAGATGTCATCGGATGACATGATGATGGTGGGCTCTTAAACTATTGACAAACCGATAATATATAGGCCTACCTCAGTGTAATCTCCTGAGAGTAAAAACCTTCAAGCATAGACCTAAACACTCACATATTGGCATAGGTGGGAAACTCGTGTGCAAAATGCATTTCAAAGATCAGAATTTTCGGCATTTAAATTGTGTGTGCTTCAAGAACAAAAAAGCAATTAAACAAGCTCAAGATTGTTGTTTTATCTAATCAGCATTCTTTTAATGATGTAATTTAAATTATCTTCTAAGCAAAAAAAAAAAAAAATTGGTTTCATGCATGTGCAAAACACCCATAAAAACATTTAGCTGGCTTTCAATAAGTGTGATGAGGGATATATCACTGTGTCAGTCCCATATATTTGAATTTATGTTTAAATCCATGCATGTCTCTCATTTGTAGAGATGAATAATTTCTCACTTTTAAAGTCCAGACAGCCGATTCATCGCTTTGATCATAAATCAGAGTGAGGCACGTAATTATACACAACTTCATTAGGACACAATTTACACATATAATTAAAGAAATAGATTGCACAAAGCTAAAAACTTTGTTATTTACTCACCCTCATGTGTGTATGTTGTTATATTTAATTTAAGGTGACAAAGTTACATGTTACATGTACTTACTATAGAAATAATAACGTAACTCTATAAGTACAAGTAGTTAATTAATATTATGTTGTACTTATTTAAGTAAGTACAATGTAACTGTCACCTTAAAATAAAGGGTTACACTTTATTTTAAGGTGTCCGTTACAGTGTAATTATATATTTAAGTACTGAGTAATATTAAATAACTACATGTACTTACTATAAAGTTAGAGTTAGGGTTTGGGTGTGATTATGCACAATTTATAGTAATTACTATAGTAACTACATGCATGTAACGTGTAACAACGACACTAAAATAGAGTGTTACCAAATAAAGTGTAGGCTAACCTTATACTTTTTTCCAGATAATATCAGTTCAAAGTGAGGTCTGTGTATCTACAAAAAAGAAGAAAAAAAAAGCATCATAAAAAGACTCATAAAAGTCATACATGACATTTTCTTTTATATATATATATATATATAAGAAAATGTTAACCTAAATATTGTCTTTTTCTCACATGCATATATATATAGTTTATGTTAAATTTAGTTTTAGTTCAGTTTTAGTTAGTTTTCCATCATTTTTTTTTTCCAGTTTTAATGACAAAAAAAAATCTGTTTTTAATTTTTTTAATTTTTAATTTTAGCTAACAATAATAAAGTCAACCTGTCTAAGCATTGTTTAAAATGATTTGCTTTTATTTGCATTTATAAAAAATAAAAAATCCCTGACAGCAGTATTCTGGCTTTTTTCCACCTGTTCTCATTCAGTTTCTCCCATTAGTGTGGCTAGAAAAATGCAGGATGAGTCAGAGAACAGAACAATTGTCTTTGTCACTCGGATGCAATTAGTATTGATAAGAAATATCCATCTAAGAGTGAGCAGCCATTACCAGCGGGTCGGTGTGTGTGTGTGTGCGTGTGTTTTACTGCCCTATCCCGGCCTGTCAGTCCACCAGGAATGCGTGATGCTGTGATTGGGCCAAATGGAGATGAAAGTGGCGGCAATCACGGCCTGTGACATTAAAACCTTTTATAGATTCTTGTCGTGGAAAGCTTTATAACGGTAGCCCTCACAATGGGGCCTGATCGTGTGCCTGTACTGCACAAAACTCGTTATGCTGTAAGTGCTCGGGTTATGAAAGATCTCCAACCACACTGATAATAACTAGTTATCATTGGCTAGAAAGCACATTGTAGTTGTAATGAGTCACCAGCATGTGCATCTGTTTGTCTCAGGTGCACATTAAATCATTTAGCAGACGCTTTTATCAAAAACGACTTGCAAATGAATCATAAGTCAGAGTGAGGCACGTAATACACATCTTGATTAGGACACACACTAGATTACACAAAGCACATAATACATATGCATTTACATTAAAGAGTAACTTACATTAAAATAAGTAATTATCATGCAAAATGATATTTTGCTTGCTTTTTTGAAATAACAGTTTAGTGCACGATGTACAGTAATGATCATTTTCTCTGACCTCAAACATTAAACTTAATTCTTAACATTTACAACTTCAGTCTAGAGGATGTGTTTTAAGAAACTTTTTTTTTTTTTTACTTTTTTTAAAACTTTATTAATTTATGCAATCAAGTTTAATATTGTGAACTAAAACTGTTAGCAACTTTGGTAACAATTTACAATAAGGTTCCATTTTTAGTTATCATGAACTAACAATAAAAATACTTTGGTTACACTTTATAAGGTGTTACATTGTAATTATACATTTAAGTATGGAGTAATATTTATTAACTACATGCACTTGCTGAGGTTTGGTTTAGGGTTAGTTGCATGTAATTATGCAACATTTATAGTAATTACTTCAAGTAACTAAATGTAACATGTAACAAGGACACTGTAAAATAAAGTGTTACCAATACTTCTAAAACATTATTTGTAACACAAGATTAAGATTAACTAACAATGAGCAAAACATTTGTAACAGTATTTATTAATGTTAATGCATTAGTTACTGTTAATGCAATTTACAAACTAAAATATATTAAACCTAAATAGTAATATTTTTTTAACTAATACAAATGACCAAGGCACATAACAAAATAGCTAAAAATGTATCTAAAATTATAAGAAAATGATCAATAAATACTAAAATTGATGAATTAATCATTAGAATAAATAATACTAACTACAGTAAGTGGTTTTGCGCATTTTCCTAATCTGTGTGTATATATATATATAACTGCTCTTTGCTTTCTTGCATCTATTTAACCACAGAGCCAAAGGTCATGACAAACGAGTAAACTTAGACTAACCTAAAAACAAGCAATAGCATTTGGCATCATTAACCATTAATTAGCATAATGCTTTAATTCTGAACACAATGAACTAATTGAAAGAGGCTGTTGTTGAAGGATGGAGCTGCAAACTCTGATGGACTTGATAAAAAAAACCTTAAAGCCGAAAACTAAACGCTGTTGCTCTTTTCAAATAAAGGTTAGTCAATCATAACCGAGAGAATTTACATAGACGTCCTAAAGGTACGGTAGCAAAAAAACAACAACAAAAAAAATACTGCTTGTTTAATTCTGAAAATCAATCAGAGAGCGTGTGGAAAAAGTTCATTAATTTTTTTTTGTTTACAATTTTGGTGCAAGAAACCTTAACTAAGATTATAAGTAAACCTGAGGGAAGAAAAATAAGCAGAAATCCATGAAATAGTTTTAAAAGCACTGTGTTTTTATCTGTGTTGTCGCATTTCCTTTTGAAATAAGAAACAAGAAAAAGAAGTTATCAGTGGTGTTGCCACAAATATTTGTTGCCTTTTGCCCTATAAGCAAAATAATGCACATTTTAAATTAATGTCTATCCGATAAAAGTTAGTCAACTTTTAGCAGTACACAACCTCGTTACACTGTCAGTGAAATGTGACCCAATTTAGATTTTTCGCTCACGTGACACAGATCGGATGTGTTCTATGACCGTGTAAACAGGAAAAAAACGCATGCATTCGGATATTTCCAGATCGGTTTCAGGCCTCATTCATATGTGGAAATAAATCAGATACAAATCAGATATGTGCCAATGCGACTGTCATGTAAACAGGCAGATCGGCTTTTCTGAGCATTAGGCTATCTCTGCGGTTTAATGACGAGAGCAATCTCGACGCGCTTCTGCAAAGGGACGGATGGCCCGACGAAACGTGGACAAACGTTGGCACAACATATCAAAGGTTGGCTTGCTCATCCTAAAATTTCAGACCCGCTGCTCCTCGTTAAAGCCCGACACAATATGCTCCCACCAGTCCTGAGAACTCTCTCGCACACAATAACTGAAGTAACTGCGCAATGATGCAATGATGATGGCCCTTTTCGTCCTCCTCCGCCTCAAAATCATGGTGATGTTTGCCGAACTTCACATAGGCTATATCGCAAAGCTAGCATCAAGCATATTTCAAATGCTCTCAAAACGCTCCCTAAATGCTCTGAAAAATACAGACTTGAACTAAAAGCCACATTAAAGTTCAGTGTGATCTCCTCCTGACCTCCCAATGTGTCTCTTGCTCATCCGCTGAGTGAAAACATCTATTTCAGCTTTTAAGGTTTGCAGTTGTGAGCGAATCTCCGAGAACCAACGCGGCGATGTGAGTGATGCTCTGCGGATCGTCTCTTAATTCCAGGTTTGGTTGAGAGTTTTGACAAGAACAAACTGCACAATCTGCATTGATTTCAAGGAAGGAGAGCATTTCACCAATGCTGCAACCATCCATTTTCACATCCATTTAAGCTGTCCTCCAAAACTCGCCAGGGCCGACGAGAACGCGTATTAGAAGATTGCACTTGAGTTTCACAAGAGTTTTCTCATTCTTTTTTTATGCACTTTGGTGTATTATTCATTCCTTTTGGAGGAGAGACAATATAAGAGTATAAAACAGAATCCAAAAACGGACTGCAGCGTTTGCACCAAACTTCTCTCACCGCGGTAAGAACAAAGAATCTACCCCGATTGACCGTGGCATTTCTCTCTGAGCTCTTAAGCTTCACCTCTCAGCCTGTTTTGATCATGTCAGATTACTCAATCTCTCAGACGCTGCCCTCTTCTCCACAGAGCTCAGCTGCAGTCGTAGATGAAAATCACTCTACAATTCTAAGATTAATTTCATGCAGCTTATCACAGTCAGATGCACACTCATAAATAAGATTATTCCACAGACTGACAACTTTAATGAATTAAAGCTACAATATGTATTTTATTTACTAGGGGTCGCTAACCGCGTAGGTTGATGACGCATAATCGGAATTATGGAACTTGTCGTCATGCCAATGGATCTAATAATATTTATGGATGAGTGAATACATTGATGTTTTTTAACATGACTGATATGAAGAATGGTGCGATTGCTAATGAGAGACGGATATCAGCGCCACACGCATTCTACACGCAAGTGCTGAATTACTACTCACAGGTCAGTTTATCTGACGAATTAAACTTGTGAGGTAACGCAGCGCTGTTTCACTTGGTCTACACTATCACACTAAACTGTATTTGAGTGTGTTGAAAGTTATAATGTTATTCTATGAGTTCGTTTGTTGGCTGTATGAAACTAGCAGTGAGCTAGATCAACATTAGAACATACTGATCATATTCTAACATTTCATCATGTTGAGCTATATAACATTGATTCGTTTTATGTACATTTGCTCACCTGTCTAATAAAGTGCATGCCAGAGCGGCGCCTCGTCAAGTCGAAGTTAGTCGCGGACGCTAGCTCTCGGCATCTCGAAACCGCCACGCTGATATTGATCCTCGTTTTATTTCTCCTTTTGTCCCAAAGTCTGCTTGCCATGATCCATAGTGTTTGAACTAAACAACAACAACGTGAGCGCACCGCTAGACGTAACGCAGTCGTCCACGTCTGTCGCCATGGTTACTATGGCAGTACGAGCGGAAACCAGGGATAACACGGATATTACGTCATTGACAGGCAACAAGTGAACAAGTGAACAGGGATGAGCCATTATTTAAAATTGAGAATTTCTCTGAAATTACAAATCTTTGGGACTGTGCAAATGATTTTTGGATATTTTATTACAAACATCTTACATATTGTACCTTTAAAAATTGTGAAAATTGATGTTTACAGTAAAATTTCTGTATATATTTTGTGTACTGATGATGAAAAATAGCTATGAATATTGGCCTATTAATTTTTTTTATCTAACTTATTACATGATGTGGTAATTGATTAATCGCATATCAAATTTGGCTGAGGAATTACCCCCAAAAGGTAATTTAAAGTAATTTCCCAGATAGCAACATAGTGTCGGCCCAGATCCGGCCCACATCTGGTACGTGTTGAATCCACATGTACACATGTGGCCCTGATGAAATGACAAAAACATCTAATAGACATAAATTTGATTCAACATAGAATTGATTACACAAACTTTTAGTCTTCATCAGCCATGAGGGTGAGCAAATAATGACAGAATTTTCATTTTTGGGTGAACTATCCCTTTAATAGGTGTTTTATTATTAATATGGGTGCGTTAAATGCGTTAATCATTTGAATGCGTTATTTTTTACCATAACTAATTAATTAAATTAATGCGTTAAATCGACAGGCCTATAATCATCATTAATAATTATAATATAAATAATATATTTATCATAATGAATTAAAATGAATTTGTGATAATTGACTACATTTGTAGTACATATTTTGTGTACTACTGATTAAAAGCTATGCATGATGGCAGAGTTCTGAATTTTGTTTGAATGCTGTACAACTAGCTTTCATATACTTTCATTAGTGCTTGCTAAGGATATTGCTCAAACCTTAAAGTTGTGTATAACTTATGCATATGCAATGAATGTAGTAACACCTTAGCAAACACATGCATTCACATTTACTGCAGAAAATCTAGTTGCTGCAGACATGAATAGGGTTGTGTACAGAGTAAACAGTGCGTCTTTCTGCAGGGACCAACAATGTACAAAAGAAAAGAAAATCATAAGATGTCACGAAGTGACACGAGTTGATCCTGACACCCACTTTAAACAGAGACGAACGCAAGATTGAATGTTTGTCCCTCGACTTTGTATGAATTTATAATCTGAGCTACAGGCAGCGTTCACCTCTTGAGCAAATGCTCCTTGCAAACATAACCGAATTCAGCCGAGTACATTTTCAATCAGATTTGTGAACTTTAAGTAAATCAAACACATCCGTTTGCTCAAATATTTGCAGGCTGCCCAGATATTCAGAAAGCAGCTTGATTCTCGGAAACACATTACAGAGAGATGCTGTAAATTAGCATTTCACAGAGGCTTACATCTCTAATGGAGCCGTTTCACACAAGAGGAACTCAAGAAGTCCATTGTTTTCTGTCTCTCTCTGAACACATAAACCCATTTTCACCTGTCTGGAAATGAACTGTAATCTCACTTGGATTCCCACATGGCCGTAATCTCTCTCTTCCCTGGACGAGGGAATAGTGCTGTAATCTGTGCTGAAAGAGGGAAGCTCTGAGAGGGAAATCTGTGGAGCGCTGGAGCCTTTATCAGCTGAGACAGGGACCCGACGGGCCCTCGGGCCTTCAGACATACCTTATCAACCCTGAGAGATGAGAGAGAGAGAGAGACAGAGAGAGAGAGAGAGAGAGAGAGAGAGACCGAGAGAGAGAGACCGAGAGAGAGGGAGGGAGGGAGAGAGAGAGACCGAGAGAGAGAGAGAGATAGAGGGAGAGAGAGAGAGAGAGAGAGAGGGAGAGAGAGAGACAGAGAGAGAGAGAGACCGAGAGAGAGAGGGAGCGATAGAGAGAGAGAGAGACCGAGACCGAGACAGAGACAGAGAGAGACATGTGGAAAGAACAGAAAAAAGAACGGAAAAAAATGGGAGTGAATGAAAATAGAAAATACAAACAATGTGTGAAAATGATCAAACAAGAACAAAACAACAAATACATTTGGAAAACAATAAAACATTGGATGGATGGATGGATGGATGGATGGATGGATGGATGGATGGATGGATGGATGGATGGATGGATGGATGGATGGATGGATGGATGGATGGATGGATGGATGAACCTCATGGTCACATTTGTGCAGTAGAAAGTATGAACTTTCTGTTCACACTAGATGATCTTCTATATTTGCCACAAGAATAAAACTTTTTATTCTGTGTCCCATAAAGCAAAGCACCATTTCCAACTGTGACGAATAAAGTGGAAGCAATATTGCCATGTGGGAAATTCTGACTTTTGTACCCAGAAGTGACCCAAACCTGACAAATTCAGGAATTTAGGAACATCCTCAATTGTAGAACTGGTATAAAAATAAAGTAATTAAAGGATTTTAATAATGTAAAAATGCATAAAGTTTTGCGTGATGGGTAGGTTTAGGGGTCGGGTTAGTGTGTGTGTGTGTGTGTGTGTGTGTGTGTGTGTGTGTGTGTGTGTGTGTGTGTGTACATTATACCCATACAGTGGATTTAATAAGTGCACACACGCCTGGTAAAGCAGCTGGTTTTGTGACGTAAAAAATTAAACAAAGATAATATCAGAACTTTTGCATGTTTAATGAAGATGTGCACACCCCTGGACTCGGGTCAGCTTATACTCTTATTTTCCCACTCTTCAATAGAAAGCAATGATTCACTGTGAATTTGTGTAGAATACATTTCCAGCCTCAGAAAGCCACCTAGGAATCAGACAAACTCTCTTTAATGAATTATTCCATCTTTCCATCCACTTCCCAGACCCTCTCCGTCAATCCCAGCCGTGTGGGATTCAAACAGTTCAATTAAGCTCGACTCTTCCCTCGGAAAACGTTTCCATTCTTCGATTTAAGGCTGCTGATCTACACCAGACTCGTGAAGAGCACGTTTCAAACGCTGCATTTTTCAGCACTATATTGATGTTTTACAGAAAATACCAAGAAGTTCTGAGAAATGCTTTCCCAGATGCTCCCACTGCACTCGTACGCGTCTCTCTCGTAATGTTAGATTAAACAGACAGACAGATGACTGACTGTGACCATGCTTTTAATAATTATCATTATGATGGTCTTAATTATTATAACTATGACTCTATATTCACATTTGTAAAATTACAATTGATAAGCTGAAGAAAATATAAGTGTTTGCAAAACTCAACCCCACAATTCTAGTTGCCAAACCACAGAAGTAAAGTAACAGCAAACTGAATGCTTGATATTGATTGATATTCATGATGTATTTTTTCACTATTTAGCATGTCTTTAGGAAGCTATTAGTTATAAAAACTTTTTTGATTCTGCAAAATTTGCCTCCAAACATTAGTTTAGTTTAGTTTAGTTTAGTTTATTGTCCTTTTTCAGGAAATTTGTCTTGGACTCAAAGCTGCAGTAGTACACAACATACATACACACATAACCAAAAAAAAGGACACAACATACATACACACTCAACCAAAAAGAAAGAAGGAAAAAAATAGATATATAATAAAAAAATAAAAATAAAAAATAAATCATAACAATGACTACATCTTGCTATTTAACACATTAATAGATACAGGAATAAATTATTTTTTGTAACGATTACTCTTACGAAGTGGGACTATACCGTCTCCCTGATGGCAGAAGCTGATACATTGGAAATAAAACATTGCTTGAATCACTCGCTACTGTCTGTACATTCTTAAAAACCAACGATTCATAGATTAATTGTAGTGTACTCTCTTACACCCATAACTTTCATTGCAGTTTTAACAAGACGTGCAAGCTGTGATTTTAATTGCACCGAAAGATTGCCATAGCAAGCTTGCATCCCATAATTTAAAAGACTACCTAAAACAGCATAATAAAATAATTGCATAATTCTCTGATTTACACCAAACAGCCTAAGTCTTCTTGAAAAATACAATCGTTGCTGGAATTTCAAACAAAGATAATCAATGTGGGCTTTCCAAGTAAATGAACAATCAGTGACCACACCGAGATACGTATAGGTATCCACCAGCTCAATGATATTATCATGAATGATAACTGGGCTGTAATCACCTAATCTTTTTGGATCCACTATCATTCCCTTCGTTTTTAAAGCATTTACAATAAGATGATTTACATTGCACCACAACTGATAAGCTGATATATCATGATCTTTCCCTAACAAACTCGACAGTGTCACTGGAGTATTTGATAATATAGTTATTCTTAGAAGTAGGTAGAAATGTTCCAAAACTGCAATTCTGGGCATTTAGTAGGGCTGGGTAAAAAATATTGATTTCTCGATATTAATTGATTCTCATTTTTACGAACCGATATCGATTCTTAAATCTCAAGAATCGATTAGTCATCATGTTTTCATTTGATGAATGAATGGAACATTGTAGCGCGCATCTCATCCAATAAATCACAATAATCTTTGTGTTTTGTTACTATTGATATGAAATAAAGTCTTAAATTTCAAATTAAGTCCATTTTCTTACGAAATTCAAAAACATAAACAGTTTTGGCGCTGTGGCGTGAGATCGCTCTGGTGCAGCTCGGCTCAAGAGCAACAGCAGCGCGGAGCGCACATGATCTTCTCTTCCGCCTTAATAATACCAGTTACAGCGTGAAATAAACATGAATGAGCATCTGAAAGTGTGTACAACTTATCGAAATCCGTATCATGTCACATGGAATCGCTCAATCAGTGTTTCAGCCGTGGAAAGACGTCAGCTAACAGCTTGTAAACATTGTCATTTAAGGTCACATTTACCTCAGAAAAAACATGTGACCATAAACTTGTTAGTCAGCTAGAAAAATTCACCATATTACATATTCATTATAATTTTCTTCTTTCTAATGTTCTTCAGTATTTAATGTTTGAATAAATCTGGCAAGTTTTTATGACAGCCACCATTTAAATGTTTATATTTAATATAACTTTCTTATTATACAAATAAATAAAAGTGTAATTTACTGTAAGTGTTTGTATAGCTACAAATCAGTTAATTTTTACCTTCAACATAGTAGGCTACAACTGACTCCCATAGTTTACAGCATTAGTTAAGAGATTTGTTTTCCTTGAGAAAATTTGCCATGTATTGTAGGCTACCTGATATCCAAAATAATCAATATTGAATCGAATCGAATCGAATTGCAAGCTTGTGAATCGAAATCGAATCGAATTGTGAAATTTGTTTCAATACCCAGCCCTAGCATTTAGGATGTCAAAATTTCACCATTTTTGTTTTTATTGATACACTAAACGAAAGTTTTGAATTCATTTGAAACACAATTGCATATAAGCTTGTTTCCGCCACTGAATAAAAAATAAAACTGGTAATTGTAATGATATAAACTTGCAAAAACTACTTGCCTCAGGCTCCATTAGCAACATTAGCATCGCATACATATTCTCCTCTTTGGCTTCTTCCTATTTCTTTCAGCTCACATAAAAACCACAATTGCCAAAGTGCGATTTATCTTGCTCTATTTGTTCACCACTAGCGCATGCTGATGACGTTTTATTCTTCTACACTATCTGGCGTCGTTGCCTATGATTCAATAGGTGTCATCATCGTACAGTCTACATACATGTCGTACCCAATTTTATTAGATCCATGTCACACAGTGTGATTTATAATGATCTTATAGGATTGCCAAAATCACAGTCAAAGTGCATGATCCTCCAACCCAGACAGCAAAATAGTGTACCACACTGAAAAAAATGATTCGTTGAATTCAATCAATTTTTTTATCGTAAGTGGTTGCATTCAATTGATTTTACCTACATTTAAACAAATGCAAGTTGAATTTTTTTTATTAAATTCAACGAATCATTGTTTTCAGTGCAGATGTGGGCCGGATCTGGGCCGACACTATGTTGCTGTCTGGGAATCCACATCTCAGATGATGTTAGTAGACTTGATTAAAATAAACTGACTGAAAAAGAAAAATTCAACAGTCAGATGACGTCCAATAAACATGCTTTTTGTTGCATTCATGTTTATACGAGGCATAACCAACTATCTCACTTACTTTCCATTAGCATGTGCTCTCAAACGCACCTCGACTCAAGGGAAGCAGCAGCAACTACAAAGTGATTTTACGCTGGAGAACACGTTTAGCATAAACTCCTGTCTGGTGCCCGTGTGTGTAGTGCTGCCAGCCATCACAGAGCAGAGCTTCAAAGAGACGCTGAGATCCGCGTGTTTACCCGGAGACCTTCCTGATCCAGCAACGGCCCACAGAGACCACGGCGAGACACAGGTTAGCCAAGCCTGGTCCATGCAGGTTAGAGAAGTGTGCCAAATGAAGTCTGTGACAAGAGAAATGTATGCATTTGTTAATATTTAATGCTTTTACAGACATAAACATGGAGAAAAGCATAAGGTTTGCATATGCAATAAATGCTTTTTTTGATTGCCTGGCTCTCCAGCAATCCCCTTCACACCCGTTTCTGTCTCATTGAGTTTAAGCTGTCGAATAATCAATATTCAAGCACATGCAATCTCTGAACAGCAGGAGTTTTGTTCTGATCTCACTACAAATGCACATTGCCTGGCCTTGGGATGCGCAGGCGGAGGCGTTTAGCATGGAAACGCTCATCCCATCTCTTTAGAGCTGGACCTTCTGAATATGATGATCTCCACAGACTCTTGGCCTTTCCTTTCAGACGAGCAACATCTTCAAGGTCGGTAAAAGAATGTAGATGCTCTTTAACCGTCCCGTCACACAATCAGCGTCAGGATGATCCCGATGGAATTGCTCACATTGTGAATGACTCCTGAAATCAGCCGATGTTGTATTCATGTCCGAATGTCTTCTTCGTAATGTCGATCTTCACGGATTTCATGACTGTCATCATCATGGAAGGAAGGAAAGAGTGAAAAGATTTCCTCGAAAAGAAAGAGAAGTTGCTGGTCTAATATAGCTGTATTAATTGTGTTTTTGAATGTATATTAGATGTATAAAATGTATGACAGTATTAACGTAATAAATAAATTAAAGACCCCATGAAATTAAAATAGTTTTGAGGCTTTTAGTACCTATGATACTCTTAAAATATATTTTTTAGCAGATATAATCATTAAAAATTCAAATTCTTTATTTTTTTAAGGAAAAAAAACACCCCAAAAATGATTAAATTATATTTTTGATTATTAGATTATACTAGATTATACCAGTTATAATTCATTTATTGACTTTTTGAGCATGGACCTGAAGATCAAATTTCCAACTTAAAATGTCATAAATTTCGAATGCTTTGGAACACAGACTGAAGTTTGGTCTCTTTTTAAAGACGACACTTGGCAGATTATTGCTGGAACAAAAACAAGTCATACAGTTTTATATTTATTGTTATGAAAAAAATGCACAAAAATACTATCCTGGCAAGCCAGACCTACATCAAGATGTTAGGTCTGGCAACTCTCCATAGACACGGCTCAATCCGAGGGGCGGGATAAACGGCTGTCTTTCAAATTCCCTCTGCACGCAATAGGACAGCGCTTCAACCAACCAGAGCGTTTTCCAAACCGCGGAGCTAACGTTAGTTGATAGATACAACTTTTGCCATATCTGGCCGGCAAAACTACGAACACATCTTCCTTTTTTTAAGAATGACTTAAGTGCCGTACTTTGCTCTTTTCTCAAAGAAAAACTTAACTCAAGTCCTCCAGAGTCGTGGACAAAGCTGATTCGAAAGACTGTTCTCCAGCAGCAGCCGCCATTCTTTGTTTTCAAGTAGCAGGGAACCGTCGCAACTCTGTCGTCATTATGTTAAGCCCGCCCCGCCTACTCTATACACGACGTGATTGGCCTGACCCAATTTAGGTTTTTGCAGCTCGAAAGTCAATGGAGAGTTGCTAGACTACCCTGGCTGCAAAATACATTTTGCTGCCGCTAGGGTGCGTCTAGATTTCTAGGCTACAAAAATACCATTTTAAATTTTCCAAAACATGTTTTACTCCAAAGTTGTGAGAAAATCAAAGTCATAAATCTAATAATAAATAATAAATCTAAACAAGCTGTTTTCCAAATTTGAGATTGATATCACAAAAAAATGACCTTTCAGTAAGAAATTGTTTGTGCGCAGTACCAAACGTTTCCACTAGATGAAAATCGTCTCCCATCATTTCTGACCGCTTTTGAATCATGTCCATGAATTCCAATTTTTTGGAAACATCCTTCAAAAGCCTTTATTTGAGTTGCACATCAGATGCAAAAGTCTTGTGCGCGGTTCAGCCGTCTCTCCACTGGAGAAAGGACTCTTACCTGAAGTGACTAATGGGAATTGCAAACAAACCGCGAACACCTGGCGTGCCGACTCATTTTTCAGCAGCGTTTAAAAGCAGATTCTGAAACCGGCTCGACAGAAGAACTCGAGAGAGAAGACGACGAGTGCTCAGGAGACAAATGTTTCAGTTTGTCATGATCTGAGGTAAAACAAGCTTCATCTTCGCGTCGGCTGCAGCTTCTCTCCTCACTTCTCCCTGGGGATTAATTGGATCTGCCATCCAATAAAAGCAGAAAGAAGCCCCAAGAAAATAAATTACAATGATTTCCACTCTCCTGTCCTCATTTGTCTTATTTCAGTTTGAGAGTCAGGCCTTCCTCTCCTCTCATTCTCTGCACACGACCTCAACTGCATACAAACAAACTTACATTCAATGTCACTTTAAAAGCTTCTATATGTTATAATAATAACAAAGAATTTATATAATATATTTTAAAATTATATATATAGAGAGAGAGAGGGAGATAGAGAGAGACATTTCTTAAATGTATTAAATGTAACAGATTCATTTATTTAAAAAATAATTTAAATAATCATTAATAAATATAGAATTTATAAAACTTAAAATATTGTGATAATTGATAAATAAATAAAATTTTGAATTGTTAAAAATTAGGCTACAATATAAATTAATACAAAATACTGAAAATTAATTTATTTAGCATATTATAAAATTAAATATTATAAAATTATAGTTTTGAGGCTGTATATATATATATATATATATATACACACACACACACATATATACATAACATATACATACATAGGCCTATATATTACATTTAATTAGTAAATTGTTCATATGTATAATTTAAATAGTCAGAATTAATAAATGTATAATTTATAAAAACTTATAAAACAAATAAAAATAATTGTAAAATAAAATGTAAAAACATGCAGTTTATACAATTAATAAACTTTAATAAAGTATTAAATATTGTTTGATGGGTCACATTTAAAGGTCATTGAATCACTTAACTAATGAATAAATAAACTGAAGAGAGAATCAGATTGATATTCGCATGCAGCTTCAAATAAATAAATTTGGGCATCCATAAACAATAGCTCATCTTTCAACACGATCACTGCACAATCTCCATATCACGGAGCAAACGGCAATCCAGTGATAAGCTGACCGTATTATCCCACACTCATGCCAACTGTTCACTGCCTCCTTGTCTTTCCGTCCACAGAAATCCCTGATGGAACGGCAAAAGCTGTTAATCCAAACAGGAAAACTATCCATGAGCCCGGAGGAGCAGGAGTTCTGGGATTCTCCGATCGCCCGCTCCTGCCAGATTGTCAAAGAGACCGAGAGGAAAGTTTAATCCCGGCGAGGAAGAGCCTGAAATATCGGCCTCAAGATTCAATACAACTGACATAAATAGCTCTTAATTTAGTATTTTAATAAAATCAGAATTACCTGCTGGATTGCAATGCAAGTTTCTACAGAGTCTTTTTTTTTATTAAATAATGTAAGATTATCAGGCATGTGATACTATACTATTAACCACGACTTTCGCCTTACTAAACTCATAATTACTGCTTATTAATAGTTAGTTAGGCAGTTGTTAAGTTTAGGTATTGTAGAATGTACAATATGGTCATGCAGAATAAAGGCATTAATATGTGCTTTATAACTACTAATAAACAGCCAATATTCTAGTAATAATATGCATGATAATAAGCAAGTTAATAGTCAGAAATGGACCCTAAACTAAAGTGTTACTGTTAATTTCAACATTAAATACATTATTAAAATCAATTGTTGTATTTGTTAACATTAGTTGATGCACTGTGCACTAACATGAAGGATTAACCCATACTGTCGATTTCATCTCATCCTATATTCTGTTAAAGGAAACTGTTTTTAAAGTGATCAGACTGCACTGCATAATTTAAAAGATAAAATGCAGAGCTTGTATAGAATTTTTGAGCTGTAAAATTGTCCAATATGGTGGTACTATGTCTTCAGAAGCAGTGTCTTCAAACACTTATTAATGCAATAAACTCTATGAAGAGAAGCTTCAAGCTACAGCATTAGTGTCGTCTTTTTAAATGATGAGACTGAATGTCTCTGAATGTCTGAGGGGGGAAAAGAAAGTTAAAAATAATAAAACATATACATAAAAAGCATTTGAAAAGTAGCATAAAAATAAGGAAGGGATAGTAAAAAAAAAGTTTCCAAGATTGTTTAACGTGACCTTCATGTATCAAAAAAGGAAAATGTTGAAATCCGTCAGTTTTAATAAAAAAATAAATCCCTGGGATATAAAAGTGTCTGCAGTTGAAGAAACCCCCAATTTGTGAACAAGTGAAAATATGTCTCCATTTAGATATGGCAGGCACAAAGCCTTTCTACACTGCACTTCTTCAAAAGATCAGTTGATTCTTACCAGCGAATCCATCTTTGCTCCTGGATAACGGAGTGACATCAAACGGACGTCTGAATGAGACATCAAAGTTTCCTTCATCTTCCTCTGGTCCTCTTTACCGTCTGCATCCAGAGCCAGGAGTCACTTCACCATCTGTACCTGCACAGGAACAACCACACATTTAGCCTTTGAAACTGTATTCAATTAACGCTTCTTTGAGTGTTTCGCTCGGGTTTCACAGTCTAGCTACGAACTTCAAATGTGCGTCAGACAATGTGATTGCACATGAGAAGAACAGGGACGAGTGTTTCTGAAATCAAATGCAAATAGAGAGATACCTCAGATAGACAGACCGTCAATGTGTCAAATGAGGAGGCAAACACACACGAGCCGAACGAGAAATTCACACATATATTATTAATCGTCCTGGAAAAAAAGAAGCAAGGAGCATGAAAAAAAAATTCAAAACACAATATGCATGTGTATATCATGCCTGAATCCATCTATGCAAAAAATGACTGTCTCATTTGAATCCACATTACCTCATTATCTCAATAAATAATGCTCAGTTATTTTACAGTGTTATTTAAAGAAAGAGCTTTAATAAAGAGCTTTAATGCACAGAGAATTAAAATGTATGAAAATGTATGTAGACAAAAAATCTACTAACAAAAATACAGCAATAAATCACTAAATACAACAATCATGATTAATGTCAAGACAATATAATACTGCAAAACATTTCTGTCAGGGAACATCAATGTTTGCAAGCTCTCGTATTCTTGTACTATTGCTGATATTTATTGATATAAATGATATTTAAATAACATTAGAGAAGTTTAAAATGTGATTTTTCACTTACAAAACAGTAATGTGGATGCATTTTGATTTATGCACTACTGGTCAAAAGTTTAGAATAATTAAATGTTTTTGAAAGAGGTTTTCTTCTGCTCACAAAAGCTGCATTTATTTGATTAAAAACGCAGTAAAAACTGTAATAGTGTGAAATATTTGTTCTGAAATAAAAATCTGTTTTCTATGTGAATATATTGTAAAATGTAATTTATTCCAGTGATCAAAGCTGAATTTTCAGCATCATTACTCCAGTCTAATCATTCTAATATGCTGATTTCCTCCTCATTTATGAAAAAAGGTTTTGGGGTTTTTTTATTAAAAAAAAACTTAATTACTGCCAACCTTTGGATAGCTGTATCCTACAGAACCTTTCTGATTACATATTTATTTGCAAGTACAAAAAGCAATAAAAATGAAATGCAGTGGCTATATAACGTTATTACGTGACTCTTTTGCTTATTTGGCTGCTCAACATCTCTCAGATGCATTAGTTTTGAGTATAAACACACTGTTAAAACTGTCATTTCCATTTAGTTCCATTGCAGAATGACAATAAAGCGCATCTGTCAGATATCGCAAGTCTGTGCTTGTGTTGGTCATATTTCTGGCGATCTTGAACTATAGAGCTCAGTCTCGGTGTGTGAAGGTCACATTTTCTGTTCTAATCTTGGAGGAAGGAGCCGCTTTGTGCTCCCTTCAACAAACCAATCCTGTTATAGGCCTCCACGTCCTCCCAGCAATTTACCTCTGATTAAGCAATTCATCTGCAAGCGCGTTTGTGAGACACGCTTCCCCAGCGCTTCGCCGTGTGTGCCCGGCTGTTGCTTTGAATGCGTCTCCAGAGGGGAATTACGGAGGAGCCGAGAGCCTATGCAGGGAGAAAGGCCAGATTTCACCGGCTTATCTGTGCTCCCTCCCCGATCCTGATGGGGCAGAAAAGAAGGAAGCCTTCGAAAGCCCTCCAGAAAACGGCGGACGCTTAAACCCAGAGTCCCAATCAATTTAGCACCTTTGCAGGACAGAGAGCGTGGAGAGCAGAACGCCTTGCCTGAGGAAATACACCTTTCCAAATGCGTTCTGCCTGACTGGAATTGCTCTGGATTGCAGGGGTTTTGAGGAGCGGCTCTGTTCTAAAACCTAGTGAGCCGACTACATAGGGAGCGTTTAAGGGATTATTCAGATTAAAGTGATTTGCTCGCCCTCGTGTCGTTCCAAACCTGCACTTTCTTCGCATTTTTGTCCATTCGATAAAAATTGTGAAAGTCAATTTGCATGGACAGAAACAGATGACAGAATTCAGACCTTTAAGGCACAGGCTGTTGACATGCCAGTCAAGTGATTTTTTTTACCGTTTTTGAAAGACGTCACTTATGCAGTAAAGCACAGTAAAATTGTGAAATATTATTACATTTTAAAACAGCCGTTTTCTATGTGAATATCTTTTAAAGTGTAATTTATTCCTGTGATCAAAGCTGAATTTTCAGCATCATTACTCCAGTCTTCAGTGTCACATGATCCTTCAGAAATCATTCTGATATTCTTTCAAAAACATTAAAAAAATTCTTAATAATTCAAAAAGGTAGTGTATTTCAGGGGAATTTTTACTGTCTTTCAAGGTAGTAAGCTATAGGCTTTGGAACAGAGACGATGTGTGGAGGTTTTTTGTTCAATTATTTAATCAAAGAGCTTGTGAAAGTTGAAGAAATCAAGAGAACTTTGTTCTCCGTGCCTTTTGTGCATTACATAATAGTTTAATTTATTAAATCATCAGGTTTATGGAACAACAGAATATCGAAAGACATTCAGCCTTCATAAAAAAGTTCAATTAAAAGTTTTTTCATTTAAATGGTTCATAACACAATTTCCTTGATGTTTTATGATAAAATAGTTTGTTATTTTATTAAAAACACAGTTCTGGAAATGCTATGGAAGATGATGAACAATGAACATTCACTGAAATTAAGATACACAACTAGGTTAGTTTAGATGCAGTGTAGCCTGTAATGTCTCAAAAGTCCTGTTATCATGAATGTAATGGCTCCTATTTATCTTTTCAGACCAATATATTCTTCTCTAACCTAAAATGTAATTTCATTTCGAGTACATTTAATTTGCTTTCATCATACATATATGTATGTACAAATGCATACATGTACATACATGTGTAGACATTAGTATCAACCATCAGTCAACCACCATAAAATAATAAAATATCTATTAAATAATGAAACCCATCAAACCAAGGGACATTTTCCAGCACATTTTTCAAGCAAATAAAAGTTTAAGTTTTGAAAGGAGAAACGAGTAGTTGTTTTCGAGCGTGGAAGTGTGTGTTCCTGCGAGACTGTGGCGTGAAGCATCTGCTCCACTGCCAACATCAATCATTCTGAGACGCCACAGGGACGCTGGCACTCAACACAACACATACTTGTCTGCGATAAAAGACATTCAAAGCCGCTTTGCAATAAACACATACACAAACTGAGCTCTTACTCCACCCATCCAGCATTTTTTTTTCTTCTCTTTTTTAAATGCATTGCAAATTTAGATTTTATTCATGTGCATTTTTATTAAATAAAAAAATTATAAAAGCATATTTTGTTTGAACAGGTGAACAGATATTTGCGATATGAAAATATATTTTAGAAATGCACACAAATGTGTATTACTAGAACTAGTGTTTATTCACTTTAAGGTTTTAAAGTGGCTATAAGTAGCTGAAGGGGGGGGGGATTGGAATCCACTGCTGCTTCAATGTATATGTAATGAGTGATTATAATCAAGGTATTAATCAATAGTTTTCCTTCTAAATATCAAATGAGTTGAATGACTTCTCTGGAGATTTTACTTTGTTATAGAAGTTACAGTGTGATCACTGAAATGTTCTTTTCATGTATTCTTTAATGTCTTTATTTGATATCTGAATGCAGTAACAGTAACTTGCTCATTTATCCCGGCTTCCAGAAATGAAATAGGGACTTGTTTTGTGTTTGAGAAAGAAGGTCTTCAACGTGTCAAAACATACAGGGGTCATTGAAGCCAATAGTTTAAGGGACCGTTTCTTTGTTAAAGCCTTACTTTCCAGTTAGACTAAAGTGTAGCTCTCCTTGAGAGTAAGAAAGCATTATCTTGATGTTTTGAGAGAAGACTCTCCTTGAAAAAGCTGTGTGTGTGTCGGTGTGTGTGTGTTAGTTTTCTTGGTTACAGGTTAAGGAACCACTGGCATTAATGGAGATTGACTGAGTTGTTGTTCTGGACATGTTGGCGCCCAGCAACCCAAATCTGTGACCTGGAAGGTCACGACGTGCCGAACTTCAGGGTCAGAGTGTCAGCCGCATAATCGATGCAGATATGCTTCAGTCTATCTATGTGTGGAAAATTACTATGTTTATCTATGTCTAGTCAATCAGAAACTGCAACCTGAAGCAAGGACGTAGCTTAGACCTTGGTGAAGGGTATAACTGCTGTGTGTGTGTGTGTGTGTGCGTGTGTGCGTGTGTGTGTGTGTGTGTGTACTGCTGTGATCTGTAAGCGGGGGCGGCCTACAAACTCCTGTGTGAGTCTTGAAGCTAAACTTCTGCTGATGAAACTGCAAACTATTTTCAGTAAAACTTTTCTTCAATTTATTATAATTCTGACTCCAGGTCTTCTTTCAAACATCTGGTCCTTGGGTCCTAAACTGTTAACCCCTAACATAGCTAAATGTTAATGAATAAATGTGTCATTGAATGAACTGTAGTCACTGCAGTCTGCTGAATGAATCAATTTAGTTTGTAAATCTAGTGTACCAATCCTGGTCAAAATGGTGGGAATTCAATTCCTGCACAAAAATAAATAAATTTTCAATTTAAAAAATGTATAATAATAAAATATAATGCAAAAATATATATATTTTTATATATCATATTTAAAATATGTATTATGTAAAATATTGTCCAAAATATATTCAAAAATGTCTAAAATATTTTTAAATTACATGCATATAAATGTACATAGGCCTACATAATAAAATATATATCTCTGATGTACATTTGGCCATTTTTGGTACATTAAAAAACAATGTATATCATAACAATATATCATATGTAAAATATTTATTATGTAAAATATTGTCAGAAATATATTCAAAAATGTCTAAAATATTTTCAAATTACATGCATATAAATGAACATACATAATAAAATATATATCTCTGATGTATATTTGGCCATTTTTGGTACATTAAAAAACAATGTATATCATAACAATATATCATATTTTAAATATTTATTATGTAAAATATTGTCCAAAATATAATCAAAAATGTCTCAAATATTTTCAAATTACATGCATATAAATGTACATACATAATAAAATATATATCTCTGATGTATATTTGGCCATTTTTGGTACATTAAAAAACAATGTATATCATAACAATATATCATATTTTAAATATTTATTATGTAAAATATTGTCAGAAATATATTCAAAAATGTCTAAAATATTTTCAAATTACATGCATATCAATGTACATGCATAATAAAATATATATCTCTGATGTATATTTGGCCATTTTTGGTACATTAAAAAACAATATGTTAATTTGTTCCATACTGGACTGTTTAAGAGTCCACAGATCTGCAAGAGTCTGTCTTTAGGCTTGCTTGTGGGAAAAGCGAGAGAATGCATGTGCATTTGTGTTTATATAAATCGCTGACATGTTGTGATCAATGGTTAGTCGTGAGGAAACAGACAGCAGTCGAAACTACACCATTTTGTAATGCATTTCACAGCAGATATGTGCAGCTTTATTTGTTTTCAAAGATATTGGATACAAGATATTGTTCAGGGAGTTGTAAAGCTTGGGCTTTGATTTAATATTTAGAAATGTTTTCCATAAAGAGCAACTGCATTGTTATGAAGACCAGTTCCAATAAAGACTTTAATCCCTTAAGTGTACAACTCAGCGAAACATGAAAATGAGAGAAGCAATGAACAAGAAATGTTTATACCTTTTCTGAAGTAAATATCAGTGGTGCTTACTTGCATGCATGCATTTTTTTTTATAATCTTGCATAAAAAGAGTCCCTTTTTTATTGAATATTAACAAAAGCAGTATCACAAGACACATGATTTGAGTTATTAATGCGCTGCAGGACGATGCTCAACTTTAATACTTGTATGAGAAACAGTAACAGTGATGTTTGACTTCTAATAGAGAATGCAAGCCTTCTAGTCACGATGTTATGTAACATTAGATGGTCCGTAACCCCACCCTGTCCACTGCGTTACCCAGCATCCTCTGCTTCAATCACATGTGTGCGGTCCAAGATAAAAGACATCAAAGCATGCAGCACTAATTCTACAATAATGAAAGCAATATCTTAAAAGCCACGATGCACTGCATACAAAATCGATACGTTTCATTTTGGTGTCGTGCTGCATTGCTCATTATGTCACACACTGGGAGAAATTCACGGTGAGTTTGATCCGAGAGAGAAACGGTGGCAAGAATTCAAAGATTCCAAGAGGGACGAGATCAAGGAACAAAATAACTATTTGAACACCATATAGTCTCACTTAAAAAATGTCTGAATGTCATTATATAATATAATCAAATATCAAAGCAAATCCTGCAGGAGCTTTTCTGAGCTAACACACATTATTGTGAACGACTCATCAGACTCATCTTTCATCAAAATGTAATAACTATGAAATAATCTTACTTTTCAGCTAATGTCATCAAGGCTGTAGGGGCTTCGAGTTCATGTTAACTAAGAGCCAATCAGATATTTAGACTGCTGTTAAAGCAGCCTTTCTAATATCTGGACAATTAATCAGTAATTTAACGCTGCTTAGTGGTAATATAATCAAGGTTACAGCCAATAAATGAGAAAAAGAAGAGTTATCACTGATGTTCTGGAGGCTTTGCTGTCACAGGAATAAATTACATTTGTAAAATACGATAAAATAGAAAAAAAGTTATTTTAAATTATTATAATATTTCACTATATTACTGATTTTATTGTATTTTTGATCAAATAAATGCAGCCTTCTTTCAAAAACATTACAGGGGCTAATGTAAATGTAAGAATTTTCATGTATTAATTGCTTTATTATTGCCTATGTGTGAACAGCTTGTAACGAAAACTTTAAAAACGAGACCTTCCCCGATTTCCTAGGTTGTCTATGAAAGCCTGTAGACTTGTTTTTATGTGAAGGACTCAAGATGTTTTTCCCGGGAAAATAAAAAGGATGTGATGTTTACACTCGCTCCCGAGAGCCTCTCTTCTGTTTAATGACACATGAAATTAATGCTTATACAATGTTCAAGATAATGGCTGAGCCAGGGATTCATTCAAACTATAGTCTCTCATGGTCAGATTGGTCTTAAAGTCCCCCTGTGGCGGAAATCCAGCTTTTAATGTTGTTTATGTGTCTATGTGGTGTTTTTAATATGCTTTAAGACAAAGCATGTGTAAATTCATAAGTCGACACCATTGCTGAGTATTTCCTCCTTAAAACTGCAGTGAACCAAAGACAGTCTCAAAAACACGCTTTGAAATCGCTGGTGTTTCTGACATCACAAACTACCTTGTAACCAATCAGATCAACATGTGATCGTCAACCAGTGGATCTCTGAGCTGAGTGAGTGAGTGGAGGCGGGGCTCATTTGCATATTCATAGAACCGCGCATACTAAATGAGGCAAGGGTGTCGAGTTACATTCAAGCTATTTTAAGACATGAATAAATTTTTTAAGGAAAAAACTTTTAAATATGTCATTTTGGTGATCAAAGATGAGTTTTAAGGGATACATTTATTGACTACAAGGGGATTTTAAATATACTTTATGATCAAATGATCATAACAGTCATTGAATTGCCTCATCTGTTGATATGATGCCAGTGAATCTCAGAGCTGCTGCAAACATCCACATCTCTATTTTTGTTGTGTGTTTATTTTGATATTGAGAGAAAAGTGCACAGCACATATGTACATATTCATCAAAACGTCGCTCTCAGCAGCGTGGACGGCATCAGGATGTTCGTTAACAGTAAAGGTATTCCAATTTCTTTTTACTTCTAAGCAAAGAACGAAAAAGAAATTTGCAGTGAGTATATCAGGGTCTTGAATCACGTTCAGTACGTTACGAGTACGAGCACAAGCAATAAATTGCCTGCAGTTCACTGAACGGCCACCGGTGTCGCTAATATCAAGGGTTTCTGAATTATACATACAGCCCCTTAAAGGGATAGTGCACCTAAAAATGAACATTTTGTCATTATTTACTCACCCTCAAGTTGTTCCAAACCTGTATGATTTTCTTTCTTTTGCTGAACACAAAAGAATATATTTTAACGAATTTTAGCAATCAAACATATTATGAAATATCTTCTTTAGTGTTCAGTATACAGGTTTTTGGAACAACATGAGAGTGAGTAAATTATGACAAAAATGTTCATTTTTGGGTGCACTATCCCTTTAAGAAAATCATACCGACCCCAAACTTTTGAACAGTAATATAAATGCTTTGATTTTAATATCTGTCCAGTATGGGGCCGGTGTCATTAAACACAGATTTCTGTAATCAGAACAGCAGCAGTTCTCGCTCCATTGAGCTCCTTTAAAAGTCCACTGGATCCACAAACGACCGGATTCACCTCACTGACCCGAGAACAGCTCAAAAACCGTACAAATGATAATGCCAATACAAACCCCTCCGTGTTGAATTACTCTTCCAGTCCCTCATCTATTGTGGGCCGGCCGGTTATCAATCACCGTTAAACAAGCTTGAACACGCAAACCAGCACAGGTTTCATTACAAAAGACCATTAATCAGGTTAACTCGGCTGGTTGTGGAACTAATCAAATGCTTAAAGGGTTAGTTCACCCAAAAATAAAAATTCTGTCAGTAATTACTCTCCCTCATGTTGTTCCAACCCCGTAAGACTTTCGTTCCTCTTCGGGAAAAACAAATTAAGATATTTTTGATTAAATCTGAGAGCTGGCTCACTCCTTCATAGGCTTCTATGGGATCGAAACTTGTCGGCCCAGAAAGTTAGTAAGGACATCGTTAAAATAGTCCAAGTGACTACAGTGGCTCAACCTTAAGTTTATCAAGCGACGAGAATACTTTTTCTGCACAAAAAAAAAAAAAAAAAAAAAAGACTTCATTCAACTACGTCAGAACGTAGGCTCACTATTGGTCAGCATCACACGCACCACACACATGACCAGCGTCGGCCAATAGTGAGCCTATGTTCTGACGTAGTTGAATAAAGTTGGATTACAATGTAAAAGATTATTATTGTGTACATAAAGATATGGTGGAATCCGGCTTGTCCCGTAGATGATCTGTGCGCTTTAGACCATGCGCTTAGATCGGGCCCAAAATGTAAAACTATGAAATAAACTTAAAATTATGAGAAAATTGTCCAAATTATGAGACAGTAAAGTTGACGTAAAAACGAGAAATTATGAATAAATATAAATTATGAAATAAACTTAAAGAGAAAATAATCCAAATTATAAGATGATAAAGTTGAAGATATTACATAAAAATGTGAAATTATGACAAAATGTAAATTATGAAATAAACATAAAATTATGAGAAAAAAGTCAAAGAACAGTCATAATTATGTCAAAATTATTACAAGAAAAGCCCAAGTTATGACATAAAAAGTTACGTGTTGTCATAATTTTGACTTGAAATGAATGTGAACATAATGAAATTATTATGACCTTCTTATCTTAGAATGTCATAATTTTAGAATGTCATAATTTTATCATGACATACTTTTAACCAAAGCATGATTTATTTATTTATTTTCTTATCTGGCAGAAATGGGCTTCAATACAGGCCCATTTTGTTTCACCTTCCTTTTATATTCTGTCATAAAAAAAAATAATAAACAAAAACATTTTTGTAGAAAAGAAATTCCATTTGTATGAAAAGCAAACTTGCACTGTTGTTCACACCAGCCTTTTATATCTCACCAGAAACTCAAAGACTGTTTTCTACGCGGCTGCGGCTGCTTTAGAAAACATGATAAAAGTCTTCATGTTTATAGTCTTGGAGGAGGACAAAACAAACACTTACAAGGTCCTGCATCCGCTGGCACTCCGTTAACACTCACTAACCCGAAGCCACGGTCAGTGTGGTTTCCACCGGCCCTCGAGTAACACCTACACGAGCCGGCGCTGTCTGTATCGTGCTGAGGTCTCCTCACAATCCCCGCTGGGTCACAGATGCTTCTGCTTTCACACACACACACACACACACACACACACACACTCAGACAGGCCCTTGACGGCTACCTCAAGTTCATCACCCCTGCCAGGCCGAGCGACGCCAGCCTTTAGCACCATATGCTAAAGCACGTTCACACTGGGCAGCGGCAGAATGACAGATTTAGCACAGCAGAAAGAGAAACATTCACCAGTAATGGGATATTAGATGTGGGAACGTCAAACATCCAATAGCGGGTCAGTGAACCAGCCTTCTGCTGAAGTAGAGATAGCGGACGCTGGATACTCCATGAAAACTGCTGGGAAAAACAGCATTACAGAGTCGCTGTCAGGTGTTTGTTAAGCGTCTGCGGCGGGATTCTGACAAAGAAACATGGTTATCCAGAAACACAAAGACAAAAATGATATCTGCAGGAACATATAGGCTACAATTTTGGAGCAGTGCATAATGTCATTTTTTTTTTGCACTATGGTTATGATGTTGTTTTGATGCAGGGACGGTTGTTCAATGAACGGATGAAAAATATGTAATTTTTATAACATTTGCACTCTAAAAAATGCTGGGTTGTTTTATCCATGTTTGAATCAAATATGGACAAATTTAACCGTTGGTTTAAAAAAAAAAAAAAATTACATTTTTAAACACAACAGTTGGGTTTGTCCATATTTGACCCAAACATGGGTTGTAAATGTAAAATAAAAAGTCAATGTCAAAAGAATATCTTAATATCTTCATGCCTTATAGTAACATTTAGCAGGTTGAAGATGGATGATAATATAATTTATATTTAAAATGTCATAATTATGAAATAGTCAAAATTATGAGAAGAAAAATAGTAACAAAAGTGGAAATAAATGACAGAAAAGCTTGAAATTGTGATGACAAATAATTATGAGCAAAAAAAAAAAAATCTGACATAGCTACCAAGTCTTATAAATAATTATGCGAAATTCTGATATTTAAATTCTATATTATGAGATTAAAAGTGATATACTATTCCATTTTTACATTGGTTTTAGTCAAATGTATTTTTATCTTCATGCCTTATATAGCAGATTGGAGATGCATGTAGTTTTACAATGATACAAGCAATCAAGCAGTTGAGATCTGCTAAATAGTGATATATTGCTTTACGTGAGTGTACTGTATGTGAATAAAGCTGGACATAATTATATATCCAAGTTTATATAAAGAGCTGGGCGATAACAGTTTGTGTGGTGTTTGTGAAGGCAGCATCACTATTACTGTTCCTCATGCTTGTTTATGCTCCCATAACATTAATTACTGACTGCAGACTCTGCCAAACATAGTCTAAACTTCTCTGAAAACCACTTTTTAAATCTCCAACCTCTCTTTCTTTCTCACTTTGCTCTTTCATTTGATCGGACAAATGGGTAGATTAAGCAGCGCGCTGTGCAAATGTAAATCAGCCCCGGAAAGATCAAACACAGAGACGAGGTTTTGCCATCGGTCCACAGTGTTTAACTCCATATCTGAATTACAGCGTTTCAGTGATTCCTCATAAAACCCTCCAAGAATTGAGAGTGAAATTTGCCTGAACTATCTCTCTATCACATTATCTCTCTCTCTCTCTCTCTCTCTCTGACTGTCTGAATCTTCAAAACCAATGAATTCATCATATAAGCTTTAACTACTGTTAACAAAGTTTAATAAACATGTATTGCTCATTGTTAATGCATTAACTAACATTAACTGATGGGAGCTTATTGTAAAGTGTAACCAAACATTTCAATGCAAGCATCACTATTGATAAATGTAGTGTTAGTAATTAAGTGTCTAGCTGATTTCCAAGTGTCATATCTTCCCTTAAAGGTCACCAGTGTTGCCAGATTGGAAATGTCCAAGTATCGTACCAGAAGCGCAAAATTATCGTATTTGGAAGAAAACTGTCAAACGTACAGAATACAGCTACAGTATTTATAGACCAACAACTTTTTGACACGACCTGAAAAATACTTTATTGCTAAACTATCGACCTCAGCTTGGAAAAAAAATTGACCTAAGCTCCGCGGCAGTAGTGTTAATTTTTTATTTTTTACTTTTTTCTTCTTGCAAACATACAGAGATGACATGTTAATGTTATACAACTTTGTATACAATATACAAAATGAACATTAACTTGTGAGACAGAGTCATTCTCCACGATGATTGGCCGAGAAGACATAAAGATGGAAGACATGCGTAACACCACGTTCACGTTCTCCTCACAATCATGACGGTAGACGTAGAATCCACAGCTAGATCAGTAAGTATAGAAGCCCTGATTACAACAACCATTATTTGAAGTGTCACAAAATTCTGAAATTATCATACATTATGGGATTTTTTTCATTATTGATCATACAATTATTCAATTATTCAATGATCGTACAAATACATAATTACGTACGTCTGGCAACACTGAGGTGCACTGTGTAATTTTTAGCGCCATCTAGTGGTGAGGTTGCGAATTGCAACCAACAGAAGTTACGGTGGCCGACAGGAAGTGATGTCGTCGTCTGAGACAGCAGAGAATAGCCAGTTGAGCATTGAGGTTTCTTTACGAATACAAATTAAGAAATTAGATTTACTTAATTATTCAGTAAAACGATATGTTATTGCGAATATTATTGTTACTTGTTCATCATTGTGTCAGTATTTTATTCACTGACTTTAGCTTCTTTGCACGAAGAACAAATGCGTTTGTCCGTTTAGGGCCACCGTAGAAACATGACGATGTAAGGGGACCCGCGGTGTGTGTAGAGAGAAATGCCTCATTCTAAGCTAATAAAACCGTAACGGTTCATTATGTAAGCTCTTTATACACCACTGAAAACATAGTTATGTATATGATATTGCATTTCTGTCAACAGATCCTCCTAAATATTACACACTGCACCTACTCTGAAGAAAGCACCACTTAGCAACCCCCTAACAACACCTTAGCAACGCGGGGACAACTTTTGCACGACTCAAACACCGTTTACTTGAGAAAATGTAAAAATGTACTTTATTTTGCATGTGCACACATATTATTCCTTTCATTTGACACTTAAATAAATCAAACATGATTTTTTTCCCTCGGCAGACTGTAAAATAAGGTGCTTCTGTATTTAACCATTCATTATAAATGGAAACGGCACACCAGCCCAAACTCCATCAGGTATTTCTTATTCGCTCGCGCACAGCTCAGAGAGCATAGACTAATGCTTGCTGAAATATGAGCTATGAGATCGTTTTTATTAGGCGCCTGTCTGAAATAATTTACCTCTCCCTTTCATAAACTTTTGCTGTGCTTAACTGCCGCTGCGAGGAAAAATATAGTAAGTCGTTAAAAGTCTGTTACAAAAAGTGGCTGTAAAATGAAGGCTTGACCACTGAAGAATACAGGGCAGCAGAAGTCCTGATTCATGTAAATCTGAGAATAACGCACCCGAGAGCCTCGTAAAGGAAGATTTGTGTGTAATTGCTTAGTCAATATTACACACAGTCATGGTCAAACTCGATCCTATGCCTTTCCGAACAAACTTTGACTTTGTTCATTCTTTGTATTTGCATTTTCAATATCATGACGTAATACGAGTAGGGAAAATAACAACAGCACAAAAAATTGTAAGTATTGGCAATAGATCTGACGAAAATGTGATGTTGTTGCACATCTTGTTTGATTGATTTACAGAAATCGGCATAATATTAATCTTAAATGGGCCAAAATTTCTCCAACTGGAAAAGTTCACTTGCCGTTATTGCTGAGATACTGAAATCATTTTGGTTTACAAGTAATTTCACATATTTATCTCACATATACAATTTGAACCAAACAGGTTAGTTAGTCCGTTAGTTTAAAAGTAAATGTAAAGTGATGCTAAGACCTTGGTTTTGAATGATAACTATATTTATATACTATGGTTATTTGCATGGTGCTTCAAAGAATACTATGATGATATGTCTAAAACAAACATAGTAATACATCATGCACGATCATGCAGGTTTGCACTGCACAACATCAGGAAGATCAGGCCTTTCCTAACTGAGCTTGCAACACAACTCCTCGTCCAGGCCCTGGTCATCTCTAGGCTTGACTACTGCAATGCTCTTCTGACTGGACTTCCATCATGTGCAACTACAAGACAACTGAACAAGACAACATCAAGACAACTGAAAACCCTTCTCTTCCGTGTGTTATCCTCATAAAAAAAAAAAGAGGATTTTTTTCCTTTTCCTTTATATCCTACCTTTCCTTTTCCTTTATGTCCTCGCTTATGCTACTCTGAACAATGCCTGAACTTCGTATTTTGAGCACTTCTTGCGTTGTTTTTTGCCTCTTCACGATGACTCGCTTAATTTAGTCCTCATTTGTAAGTCGCTTTGGACCAAAGCGTCTGCTAAATGACTACATGTAAATGTAAAATACAATGGTACTTTTTTGTAAGTGAAACAGAGAGCTATACTGGACCGAATATGCTGATTTGTAATTTTTCATGGCCCAAATCACTAAACACCTTCCAAATGTCCATTCAGCACTTCCATGCTTCAACAGCCAATTTATAACAGGTAAAAGTGTGTTTTAATTATTCTTACTCTGTGAAACTTCTGTCTGATTGCTTTTTCCTCTGATCCTTGAAAAAACATCTTTTTGCCTATTACCCAATTAAAATAGGGCTAAGAGGTTGAACAGCGAAACGTATGAAGAGCCCCGGAGGATTGCGTCCAACTATGAAAACTGCAACTGGATTTTAGGAGATTTCATTTGGATTTAGACTTCATGCTTCAGAGTCTATTCTAGAGAGACTGGACTGCTTTGAGTCTAATTTCAGACCAGTAAGAATATGATTTTTCATCCTGCTGAATGAACTGAAACCTTTAAGGCACTGATTTTGTTCATGCCTCGTCATTTTTCTTAGGAAAATAATCTTAAGTTTATATATTCTTCCTAAACACTAATAAAAAAGTAACTTACTATAATTTTGTCAAGTTATCATGTCCAAGGATCAACATTGGTCCTAAAACAACATTGCAAAGCAACGGGATGCAATGAAAAGCAAAGTAAAAACAATGCAATGCAATGCAAAGAAAAGCAAAGCAAAGCAAAGCAAAGCAAAGCAAAGCAAAGCAAAGCAAAGCAAAGCAAAGCAAAGCAAAGCAATTAAATTCAAAGCAACGCAATGCAATGCAATGAAAAGCAAAGCATAGCATAGCATAGCATAGCATAGCATAGCATAGCATAGCATAGCAAACCAAACCAAACCAAACCAAACCAAAGCAAAGCAAAGCAATGTAAATCAATGCAATTCAAAGCAATGCAATGCAATTAAATTAAGGCAAGGCAAGGCAAGTTTATTTATATAGCACATTTCATACACAATGGCAATTCAAAGTGCTTTACATAGAAGAAATTAAAATAATAAAAAGAAATAAGAATAATTAAAACAGTTTAGAAAAATAAAATAAAATACAGTAAATGTACTAAATACTAAATGTAACTGGGAGCCAGTGTAAAGACCTGAGGACTGGTGTGATGTGTTCATATGTTCTGGTTCTGCTCAGAATCCTGGCGGCAGCGTTCTGTATGAGCTGACACTGTCTTATGGTCTTTTTGGGAAGGCCAGTGAGGAGTCCATTACAATAATCCACCCTGCTGGTGATGAAAGCATGCACAAGTTTCTCTAAGTCTTGTCTGGAAACAAAGCATCTAATTCTCTTGCAATATTTTTGAGATGATAGTATGCTGATTTAGTTATTGCTTTGACATGACTACTGAAACTAAGGTCTGACTCTAGTGTCACACCGAGATTCCTGACTTGATTTTTAGTTGTTAGACCCCTAGAGTGAAGGTATGCGTTCACCTTGAGAACTTCATCTTTGTTTCCAAACGCAATGACTTCAGTTTTGTCTTTAAATTAAATGAAATTCAAAGCAACGCAATGCAATGCAATGCAAAGCAAAGCAAAGCAAAGCAAAGCAAAGCAATGCAGTGTAAATCAATGAAATTCAAAGCAATGCAATGCAAAGTAAAATGGAATTTCTTAATTTCTGATAGGTGAAATACAGTCTATGAATGTTTCTGTGAGATTCACCTGTTTCTAAATCACAGTCAGTTCAGTCAGGTAATATGTAAATGTCCAAGCGCACATATGCAGCGTTACCTATTCCCCTACGATATCCTTGGCCAATTTGTCTTCAGTGTGTTGACAGGAACATTAACCTTAATGTCAAGGCTCAGATTCACTACATGCAGTGAAAATATGCCTGAGACTTAAAAAAATCACCCCATTTAAATAATAAATGAGAGTCCTCGCTCGACCTTTCTCCTCAGGTTGCGGAGGTGATGTATGGAGCCCCAGCGGGGACATATGCTACAGCTGGCTTAACCTGAACTGAGTCAAAGGAAGCTGATGAAAAGCTAAGCTGAAGGAAGCATGTCCTCTGACAAAACGCCTCAAGACTGAATGAGATGGACTTTATCTCCTAGCAGGAACATAGTCATCCTAAAAAGAAACTTGGCGACAGTCAGACTCCAGATTAGGAAGGGAGAGTGAGAGAACAAGGACCAGGTTAAACCACATTGGTTGATCTTAAGTGTTATCAACTGATGCAACACTGTAGCTTGATATTATCGCAGTACTTGTGGAGAATGTAATCACATCAGATCAGTTGGGGCAGTCTATTTCCCATCATGCATCTGAGAAAAAACATAGGCTTTATAGTCAATGTTAAACTGCTGTTTGCAACCCAAAATACTTGGGTACACAATCTGACATATTTGCAAATGAAACATTCAAGTTCAAGTTTCTATTTCAAGAAATATAAATTAAATAAGCTTTTTAAGTAAAATAAATCCTTAATTTTTGATATTTGAAATACAGCCTGTTTCTAAATCACAGTCAGTTCAGTCAGGTAATATGTAAATGTATAAACACTTCCACAGCCTATACCCATTTGAAGACTAAAAAATACTGTTTAATGTTATTTTTTTGTATTATTTTTCTTTATTCATTTTCATAATAATTTCATAATGTATTTTGTCAAGTCAGAGAAAGTTGTACATGTGTGCTGATGAGAAATCTGGGATGAGCTATATTTTGCTTAGAGGTGTGTGTGCAATGCAAAAACTGAGCAGAGATGTTCAATGATGATGATACTTCAATGATTCGTACAGTTGCTATGCTCTTTGCAAGGAAAGGAATGTTTCAACTGATGCAAATGTACCCCTAATGTATACACAGAGGGATAGTGGATTGTACCATGTGTAAGCATGACATATACGTTCCATTTTTAAACATAAGCAACATGTTTTTCTACCTTACAAGGAAGTTGTAAGTCGCTCTGTGGTGTATATAAGCTCAATCTTGTTGTACCACCTCAGAGAAACTGAGAGATGACGGGGCGAGAGGAAGGAGAAACATAGAGGAATGATGGGGTGTGGGAGGAAAAACACGGAAACGGCATGAATATAACATCTTCTAAAAGTTTCTCTCCTGACATACAGTATAAGAATAAAGATTTTCTAGGCAAGATAACTGGTGTCCGGTCCCGTGAATCAAATAATAACGGGGAAAAGGCTTAATTCCAAGTCTACACCATTTCCTTACAATATCCTTGGCAAATTTGTCTTAATTTTTTTCATTTTCAAATGCAAAATGGGTGAGAATTAATTGTGTCCACCAAGACTTGATTGGATGTTGAAAGTATGCTGTTTTATATCCGTTTGCTCAAACAATATAAGCAATATAAACCATTATAATGTTTATATAATTATATACGTATAAGCAATATAAACATTATAATGGCTCCCTAGTTCAGTAATAACTTCTTAACATCAGTGTATTTGTTATTCATTCACCGTCAATCTCGTTTTTTTTTAATGGTCTCTACCACCTGTTCTGCGTCCTAGTGTTTTAATTAAACTCTGTTAGGCGTGGGTCTGACTTTGAGTTATAACGGACCCACGATTCACTACAGTGCGATTCCATAATGATAAATAAATAATGAAAGCATTCGGCTGCATATTTCTCTCCTTCTTCCAGCTAACCTTTGAGCGGCAGTGAAATGTTTCTCTAATCACTCATTACACTTCTCAGTATTGAATTTCTGTTCCAAAGTTCTCGCTTTGCATAGAGGCGGCCAATTAATCTCAAACCCTGCAACCGCAGTCCACAAAGACCACATGAGACCGAGAGACAGTGGCTAATGCGATTAATGTCAGGTGACGACATCTGCACATCACTGATGTCTAATGCCACTATTCAAAACCTCCAACCAGGTGCATGAAATCTTAAAGCTGCTTTTTGTTAAAGGGGTGATGAACTGAGAAATCTAATTTTCCTTGAGCTTTTGACATATTAAAGATCATCATACTATAAGAATATCCTGTAAGTTTTAGAACTGAAAACTTCCTTATTAGTCCAATAAAAGCTTTTATTGACACCAGGCACAGCGAACGACGGGTTTTTCAGGCCATGTCCACACTAATAGTTTTCGTTTGAAAACTTATATTTTTCTCTCCGTTTTGGCCTTCCGTCCACACTGAGACGGCGTTTTTATTAATGAAAACGAAGCTTTTTGAAAACGCACTCCAAAGTGAATACATATGAAAACGCCATTTTCATGTTGTGGACTGTGAAACCGGTGGTATTTAAAAACGATGACGTATAGTCATGTGACGCATATTGTACCAATAGATATTCATGTTTATATTTGTATTATAATTGTATATAATTTTATTGTGCCTATTCACTTTCACACTGTTGCTAAAAATATTCTACATTGCACACTCTTCATATCACAGTCCTGCAAAGATGACAGAATGTACTCACATTTGCTGTCCTGCGGCAAAACATGAGAGCAGTTTTAGCGTTTTAGACCAAACATATGGTGACTGCGTGCGACCTGGACCGCATCAGTGAATGGTGAGATATTTTACTAAATAAAATTATCCTGTCAGAAGAATTGCGCGATAACTTTTATTTATTTTTCCATCTGAATCATATCAGTGATCTTTTGTGGGGTTTTAAGCATGCGCAGTAAAGGTGAATTTAGCGTTTTCAGGCGTTTTTCAAAAGTTTCTCATCCACACTGAAACGTCCGAAAACGCCTGAAAACTCTAGTGTGGACGGAGTGCGTTTATAAAGGAAAACGTTGTTTTCAAATGTATCCGGATTAATGTAGACGTAGCCTCAAAGTGGGGATCTATGACTTCAAAGGGTCTCAAACCCCGCCTCCGCAGAAAAAGATCAACGCCTACTTCAACACTGCCTGTTTAGCCCCGCCCACCGATTCGCACATTACATGAAACTCATTATAATATGTAAAACTGTTATCCAATCATAGCAGTGGGCGTTTACTTCCAAGTCTTCAATGCGGCACGCCCATAAAAACCGAGCGTTTCAGGAGCTAGGCTCAAAACCAGGGTAGAAAATAGCCTATTACTTATTCATTTTGATGTTTTTGAATGTAAAAACCAAGGGAACGTCATAAGTTGACCTCAGACAACAATATAAAAAAATTAAAAAAGCCCAATCAGGACCCCTTTAACAGCTTCACATTAGGATAAAACGAGCTCCTTGTTAGGTGGAAGTGAAAACACCCCTGTGCAGTTTTTACACAACGACTTTAATTGCACGTTTTAACAATGCCATTTTAACCGCAGGTACGACACAAATTTAAACTGTCTCAGGTTAATGACTCCATTAGTTTAAACGCAATGAGCCTTAATTATTTTCAGCTTGTCAGACCTCACTATCGTTCTGCTCTGGTGAAAACTTAAAATGCATTCGCTTAACACTAACTAGGCTTTCCAAACCACAGGCACTGCTAGAATTCAGCATCTCTTTCTCTGCAGTGACACTTTCATGTTGTCATTTTTGTCGTGACTTTATCCTCCAGGAAGTGACATCAGTAAGTATTATCTTCATAATGTTCTTGTCATTGTGCAAATGACATATTATATGAAAACTAATAATATTATATTTTGATGATAATAATAATAATATAATTTAAATAAATAAACAAACACAATACAAATATGATAAAAATAATCTAATTAATAGGGTCGACGCGTTTTTTACGCTAACCTGCAAACTAACTCAATGCCAGGTTTTATTTTCTATTATTTTATATGTTCTTGACTTTCTAATAACTTTCTAATTATTATTAATAGTAATAATATAAAATATATTCATAAATAAATATATGAATACAAAATTTAATCAAATAAATACTTAAATAAAAAAAAATTATACAAATAGCCTATAATAAAAAATACTATAATTGATGATGTTACAAAAAAATTCTTTACACTAACCTGCAAACCCAATGGCAGGTTTTATTGTTGTAGTTTTTTTGCTCTTGACTTGCATAATAATAATAAATTGAAATAATAAAAATAAAAATAAAATAATATTTTAATAAAATTATTTTATTTGTTCTTGACTAATTATTAATAAAGATGATAATAATAATAATAATAATAATAATTATATATATATATATATATATATATATATATATATATATATATATATATATATATATATACATACAAAAAAATAATACAAATATAATAAAAAGTAATATAATTAATAAGGTTGGAGTCTTTTTTTTATTTAAACTAACTATTTATTTGTTTATTTGCTCTTGACTTTCTAATGATTTCTAATAATAATACAAAATTAAAATAGTAAAATTAAAAATGTTGAAGTTAAAAATGTTGAAAACAATGTTGAAGTTGAAGTGTCAGAGCTTGATGCCAGCTAATTTCTGAATGTCTCTTTGCTTCTATAGAAAAGTTTCCCATAAATAGCAACACAAACATTAAAAAAAATAACTTTCAGAGCCCAAAAGCTACTGCATAACAGGAATGACCCACTTAATCGAGCATACAAATTTGTTTATGTCAAGGCCATTTCTCTCATGCTAAGGCTTTTGAGGATGCTGTGAGAGATATAGTCTTAAAACAACAACCGTTTACATTCAAGCAAACATGCTTGCTAACTCTTGCTGACATTCATTACCAACCAAGGGCAAGAACGGCCATAAATCTCTCCAGCCTTGACAAGCAGCTCCTCTGCGGCATCTCTAAAGTACGTAAAGACATCTTATAATTAAAAGGTGGAGAAAAACATTCCATTAAACGGATGCGCATGTAGAGCACTCCGACGTCGTAGATTTAAAAGGGTCAATTATATGATGCACAGCACAGAGCGAGACGCAGCAAAGCATTAGCAGTCTGGCACCATCTGTTCTTATAGCACAACGGCTACATGCTTCCATGCTATAAAACCGTGGAGTGTTGTTAAAGGCTTGCAGTGCTGAGTTAGCGCTCTACACCATAAAACCTTACGCTGAATGAAGTATATTGTGGTAAGAGATACTTTAATAGACTTCAGGATTGGAGGCCAAGACAAAGTAAGATTGAGGGACTGGAGATGTGACGATGGGCTCAGTCATTCCTCAAATACTGGAGGAAATATTAAACTCATATCAGTTTGTTTTATTTACATTCTTAAAAATAAAAAGTTTCCAAAAGTTGTTTCTTGCGGAAATGCCATTCAGAATGGAAGAACCATTTTTTGGTTTCCCAAAGAACTGATCAGTTCTTAAAAAAAAATAAAAAAAAACTTTTTTTCTAAGTGTAAAGAACATTTTAACTTTTTTTCCCACTTTAAAGAACATTTATTTGCAATGAATGTTAAAGGTTCTACATGGAACCATCGATTGCCAGTAAAGAACTTATTTTAAGAGTGTATCACTATGAAAAGATGAAATTTAAATCGTTTCATTTCTGAAAAGCTGGTAATTTATTAAGAAATATTATAATTATATAATAACAGTGTTTTCTTTCTTTAATCACATTGTTTCAAACTAAAACAAGCCACTTCCTTAAACGACACAATTCTCCAGGAAGTGACATCATTTTGGAGGGAATATGAAATAGGATTTGATTAATTTCGTGTCTCTCTAAAACTCAAATCAGTTTGATAATATAAACATTTCAAAAAATGATTTAAAGTATGAAAAAAGCATCCTCATGTAAGATAACTGATCAATGATTAAAGGGATATTTCACCGCTGGAAAGATGAATGTGTTGTGTATTTAAATTGGATCATTTATGTAGTAGAAATGTGAAATTATTTTAGAAGTTGGTGTCTTCTAGACTGAGAAAAGCCAGAAAATGCATTTTTAGCTCATGTGGATGAAAGACAACATCTCCCAGAATGCACTTGCTTCGCTACGAGGACACTCCAACGCCACGCCTCCCGGTTACAGAGGGCAGTGCCGGAAGAAATGACACAACTAGGCTACTAGTCGACTAGAAACTGAAAAGACTGCGTTTTATCGTGAGATCCCCCTATGGGCGGGTTGAAGACATGCGGGACGAGCTCCTCCTACTGGCTGGAGTCTCTCGCCTCTGGACAAAAGAGCCTCTGATGAGCTAAATGACGATTTTTGCGTCATCTGAGGTTTTTTTCCAGACACACAATACAGAAATCTCTCGTCTCAGGGGGACATGAGGGAGGGAAGCACGGTTATCCGAAAATACTACCAGGTTTCTACTGATACAAAGCGTAATAATCGGTGAAGTATCCCTTTAACTTTATTTAACTTTACTGCTCATTTTCTTGTCATTGCATGTAAAGAATGTGAAAGTTATAATTAATAAAGTGCCTGAGTTTGACCAGAGCATGATTCTGACAGTCTGCAATACGCTTTTACAAAAGGTGCAGCGTAACCGGAGTGACCCACTGCGATGTTAGGCTTGTACTTCCTCATTTGTGTCTGATTCCTGTCTGAATGGACGAGATCCACTCCTGGGATTTCTCTTAGCCGATGAACCGACCCCGGCATCGGTCGTCTAGGTCAATGCAGATGTTTTCTACTTCCAGCGGAGCAGCTGGCCTTTAAAGGTCAAACTATGCGAGGCAGTTCAGAATAATTATTACTAACAGCTTTTTTCTACTTAGGTTTTGCCAGACTGCTGCTATTACTGATGTCAATTATGAAAACAATTACACAATGAATTCCATTCTAAATGCACTTTTGCAAAAGTCTGAAGAAGGTTTTTGAATGACACAGATCTGCTATGCCAATGCACAGGACTTTTCTATTCTTTACAGTGGTACATTTTGCAAAAACTGCATTTGATGTGGCATTATACCACAAAAATAGTGTATACTTATTATACTTATTCATACTCTTTAAAACCAACTGTTGATTCTAATGCACAGCCGTGAGAGAAAACAAGATGCACTCATTGTCACAACAACAGCAATGTTTTAGGCAGCTGTGATTGACATTTAATTTAATGCAGACCCAAAAAACAACATAATTGTTTTGATGCTCCATTCGCATGTCTACAGTCTAGTTCCGGCTGCGATAGTAATGGTTATAAATGTCAGCTCATGTTTGCATAGATTCAGTTTTTATGCCGTGTTGTTGCATATAAATTACACCAATGCATAATGCATCATATCAAAGACAAATTCAATCAACACTTGCTCTTTGCCACCGTGGCCATCTATCAAGTATGAGTCACTATCTTTGACTGAAAACCAATGAGTTTGATGCTGAAAACTGCTGCTAATTGGATGCTATCAACAGTAAAAGCAAGAAAAAAAGAAGAACCAAAATGTAAATTATTGCCATATTTTTTGGGATTGCCCCATTATCAAAGATTTTTGGAGAGGGATGCACATTGCCCTGCAAGATATTTTTAAATGTGTAATGACAAGTTACACTGTATATAAAAAATCGAATTAGGCCCATAGATAAAGTGAAATACATATTAATAATAATATATATTTTTAGTATTGCAGTGTTGCTAGGAGTGTTGTACTGGATGTTTCTTTGTGAACAACAAACACCACGAAAGTTAAAAACAAAGATTTTGCATTTCACGAATGACCACCAACACCAACAAACTGCTCAAAATTATACTGTGCAAATCACATATTTTTCCATTAAATTACAATGTATTGGTCCCAAATCATTAACTTTTCCAGTTTGCACTGTTGCACCAATGTTTTCCCCAAACACCAACATGCAAACACACGTTTTGTCCATTATTAAAATGAAAAATTCTGCATAAATATTCAGTAATGAAATGTCAATCAATGTGAATTATGCATGGGAATCAATCAAGCGTATGTTAAAAATCAATGGTTGTGATTCATGCAAACCCACTTTTTCCCATTCTTGAAATGCAAAACCTTTGTTTTTAACTCGCCCATCTTGAATGTCATCAGGAGTTGACTTTGAACTTGAGCTTATTTTATGTGCGATACCTGTGCTTTCTTTCTACATAACTTCTCACCTCTGATCTCATTTAGGGAAAGCATCAAGCAAATATGCAAGACAATAAAATAATTTAAACTCCAATCAATATTACATTTATTTCAGTGTGCATTTGCATTGTACACTCATACAGTGCTAAAACAATATTGTCTCTAGCCACTACAAATGCAGTGCAATACCTCGAGTTCTTCAAGATCTGTGCAAAGCATACGACTGAACCCAACGTTCATTTATCAGTAATTCTTGACTATTCTCTAGGTCTGAATGCTGGCGATAGTGTGCACTGTTGAGAAGTCTTAATCACACTCCCCCGAGACTTCCACAACTCCACTTCATTCATACAATGCTACCCACAAAGCTAAAGAGTTTCTAATGGGAAGAGTTATAGGATCAATACTGTGATTAGCAACAGCCTTGTAGCTATTGTGTGTTGTTAGCAATCTATCGCATCAATGCTGATGCCTCCGGGAAAAGCAGGCCTGCTGCGAGAAGAAAAGGAGACTCATGGGCTTAACCGCTCGGCCTATTAGAAACTGTTTGGCAGCACCGCGGCAGTCAATAATGATGAATGTAACAAGCACCGGTTTTGAACCACGCTTATTTCACCTTGAGAATATGCAGCAAGACTAAATATTTGCACGCAAGTTTCCTAGCCGAGCTTGTAGGCAAGCGGTAAGGCTTCGTTTCTGCAGGTCTGTCAGTTGATGTAATTGAACGGAAGACCTAAAGAGGACGGCTAAAGACACTATACTCATTGTGCCAGAAAAACTCAATAACTTACCGAGGAAAAACATGACATAGCCTTGATTTGATTCCAGATTAAATCTGCTCCACAAAGAGTCATTTACCGTTACAGACTGTATTGATTGTGGTAGACCTACGTGTAAGCAAAAGACTGAATTGACAGCAGAAATGTCCGGCATACGCTCAGAGTATTTACGCTGTTTTGATTTTAAACATGACTCAAGCAATAGTCTTATCATAAAAAGTTAAGGAAATGCATCTGATTGGTTTTATTTATGATGCCTTATGCACCAGAACAAACATTTTTACTCTGATATGAATAACAAAAATGTAAATATTGTGCTTTAGCATTATGCAGTGCATTCACTTGGCAAAATATAAATAGCTCAAGGCAAATTCAAGTGCAGAAACAAAAGCATTTCAGGGAATATATCACAAACTGATGAGAGATATACATATAAAATCACATGTTGTTTGGACAAAAGTCTCTTCTAAACATAAATGCAAAACGATCTAACAGGGACTATGAAGCTGCAAGAAGGAAAAATGTGTTTTATTACACTGTAAAAAGTGATTTTCTTTATCTTGTTTTCCAGTACAAATATTTAAACATTCTGAAATCGAGATACATGTACTGTTGAAGCAAGATTACATAAAATAAGAAATCTTGTTTTCTGAAAATATGTATCAAATTGAGTGCATTTATGCTTAAAACAATTAAAATATATCTACCAATGGCTCTGAAAACAAACGTAATTCAAAGGAAAACAAGATTTTTTTTTATTGTTTAAAGCATAAACTCAATTTATTTACTTTTTAGAGAACAAGACTTCTTAGTTATTTTGCTTCTCAAGTAAATGTATAATTTAAAAATGTTTAGATATTTGTACTGGAAAACTAGACAAAGAAAATCACTTTTTGCAGTGCAATCAATATTTGCTCTTGTTTTACAGCAAATATATCTAAAACATCCTTAAAACAATATATTAAGGCTTGTCTCTTGAATGAATTTTTTATATACATTTAATCATGATCATATATAAATAATTGTCTTATATTTTGTTAGATTCCTTCCTTATATTTTTGCCAGATGGGGAAGAATAATTATTATAGGCCATCTGAAATGTTAAAAGGATGTTAACATATTTTTATTAACAAGAAAAAAAAAGGAAATAAATATTTTTCTACACGATAAAGCCTAAAACTGCCATTCTTAGAGCCTGTCTATAGAATCTAAAAGGTTTGATTAATTTTGTTTTAATTTATTTTTTATTTCAATTAAGTTTTATTAATTTAAACAGCTTGTAAACCTATTTTATCACTGGTCAGACTAAACATTAGTCAAAAATCTTGCTTCAAGTCTAGACTGCAATAAACATGAAAGTAGCCTATTATGCATTCATTCAAGACATTTCTCCTTATAGAATCTTTCTGGCATAAAGGGTTCCTTAAAATTAGGTTCTAGAACCTTTCTTCTAAGAGTGAGTATTTTGGTCTAATTTAACAATAAAACAGTAAAAATACACAGATATGGTCAGTGATATGGCGCATTCTTGTCATCAGTGTGTCTGTGGTTTGTTATGACTGAAGAGTTTACGGGATTATAGAAGAACTTCCTCGAGGAAAAGATGATGTAACTTTCCAGCAATAATCCTCATCTGCACAGAAACCTCACACGCACACAAACACTTTCAGAAATCAACTGGAAGGCTTGAAAGAGCACTGCGTCAGGAATTAAAGAAAATGGAAGACAAAAGAAAAAAGAAGTCAACCGTTTTTTAATAAGGGTTATGCCTTGTCCAAATACACACACTTGCGGTCTTGGCTTCGGCGCGGTATTCGAGGTTTAGCGTATCCCATCATGCATTACGTTCGGGAACTCATGTGTCCCGAAATCGCGAGATGTCGAGGAAAACATTCCACTGTAATTTAAATGAATTAGATGCATATAATTTGGTAGTAAAAACATAAAGTGTTGCACATTTTATTGGTGCAAAGATGAGTATTGTATCTGTAGGCCTATTTTGTACAACATTTGCAACTGTTTTTATCACTTAATTAGAAGCAACACAATTTTAAATTAGTCTTCTGTTAGTTGCATAGCGACTACTGAACAGACATGTAGAAGTTTATTTTAAAATGCATAGAATTGAAAATATAATAAATAAAAGCACTTGCATTTTTTGCAAGAATAAGTGTGTTCCATCGAGTAATCAAAAGTTCTACACACACTTGCAGTCTTTCCGCCTGTACTTGAACACTTGGGCCAAACAGAGGAAATACGTCATGCAAGTCCGTGAAGTGCAAAGACCACAAGTGTGGGTATTTGGACAAGGCATTTCATACATTCATTCACGCACAACTCTCAGTTTGCACACTTCCGACTCAATTAGAGGTCTGGGACTGTGACGGCCTGCTGGAATTCATTATGGCGTTCCGTAACACGGGATGAGAAGAGGCCAGTCGATACAGTCAGTATCTGCTGCTTCTAATCTCTGTCGCCTGTGTCAGCGCTGCTATCTGTAATAGATCTCCGGGATTATAGAAATCCCTAAGACACTACGGCACTGTGGCCCAGGTTACGGGCTTGTCTGCGAGCTTCGCCTCGACCCGCCGGCGTGAGGGGAATGCCTGCGGGAGTTAATGACCCGGGATGGAGGACACCAGGGCTGGAGAGCCGGATAAGCGCGGAGGGCAGGCGAGCAAAGACTCCATGTAATTTCTCTAATCCTCGTGGCATTTATACCTCCACTGACAGATAATGAAAATGAAAAATAAAAATGGTGGGGCAACTTTTTTTTACGTTTTAATCTGTTGCATGCTTAACGCAGTTTCTCCCCGGTCAGCAAGAATCTAAATGCTGACTCATATTTAGTGCAGTCTAGACTTGAAGCAAGATGTCTGACCAACATATCGAGAGACCAACCAGTTTTGTGCCATTTAGAGGATGGTAGAAATGCATGAAACCAAAAAAATAAACCGCCAGTGAAAAAAAACGGTTTAAGGGATAGTTCACCCAAAAATGAAAATTCTGTCATCATTTACTCACCCTCATGTTGTTTCAAACCTGTATGAATTTCTTTCTTCTGCTGAACAGAAAGGAAGATATTTAGAAGAATGTCAGTAACCAGGCAGTTTTTGGATCCCATTGACTTCCATAGTATATTTTTTTCCTACTATGGAAGTCAATGGGACCCAAAAACTGTCTGGTTACTGACATTCTTCTAAATATCTTCCTTTCTGTTCAGCAGAAGAAAGAAATTCATACAGGTTTGAAACAACATGAGGGTGAGTAAATGATGACAGAATTTTCATTTTAAAGTGAACTATTCCTTTAATTACTCGCCCTCATGTCGTTCCAAACCTGTAAAACTTTTTAATGAAATCTGAGAGCATTCTGTCCCTCCATTGACAGCTACGCAACTACCACTTTGACACAGTTCATAAAGAGATTGTAAAACTAATTCATATGAATTGAGCAGTTTAGTAAAAAAATTCTGAAGACTCAATTACTTTATATGATGAACAGATTGAATTTAGACTTTTATTCACATATAAATATTAATCATCTCATACATCAGTTATGATAAACAAGCTCAAGCATGTTCACTTAGCAAGCGAGAACCAATGAGGTTCAGTCTCGTGTTACGCATCACGTTTGAGCTTCAGCAAGAACCAATGAGGTTCATTCTCGTGTTACGCATCACGTTTGAGCTTCAGCAAGAACCAATGAGGTTCATTCTCGTGATACGCATCACGTTTGAGCTTCAGCAAGAACCAATGAGGTTCATTCTCGTGTTACGCATCACGTTTGAGCTTCAGCAAGAACCAATGAGGTTCATTCTCACGCGTCAAGCATCATTTTTGGGTGAACTATCTCTTCAAATTATTGCACAGAAGTTTTGGCTGCACAGAAAGCACTAAAGAAATTGATGCTGCATTCACGCCTTCATGTAATTACTGTAATTATGATATAACAACACGTGTTCACATCCTCGGACTCTGAATTATGGGTTTCTATAGCAAAACTATCAACTGCAATATGAATCTGCAGCAGTCAGGTGGTCCAGTGGTCACATGGTACAAATCAGTGCTCAGAAAATTCCAAGTTTACAAGTTGTTGTGACGTTTACGCTTCTTCCTTATGTTAATTACAAAATGGCATGAACGAACCTTGAACTAAAATGTGTAACGGACTGTAGGAAGAGACCATCTAACCAACATATTAAGGTTTTTTTTTTGCATTTAGGGGAAGAGTGCATAAGAAATTCATGAAACCACTAAAGAAACTAAACTGAACATGTGTATGAGAGACTGTACAAAGATCTGATGCAACTAACCTTGCAAATTTTGCTAAACCCATTGATGTGATTTGTTCAGTCCCAGACTCCTGGAAATCATGCATTATTTCAGATTGGAGCTCGTGATTGTCACTGGTGCTTTCTATTGTTTGTAAACCTGCAAATCAAATATGAAAGTGTAAAGCAAACTTCTCATTTCACTCTGTTAGTTTCAGCAAACAGGACGATGCATCAGCTCTCAGCCATGAATGCACGTGAGAGGTTGAGTGCATCTCATTGAAATGAAAAGGTAATTGATGTAATTAATTGAAAAATAAGTATGTGCCTGATGGTGTGATTGTGATAATCAGATCCTCCAAGAGCTTCATACTCGAATGATTATTAAATCATATAAAAATATCTGTCACAGAAACAGGGAGCGATAATCGTAATTAATGATGTGGAAATCATTCAGTCAGTCATTTAATTGCACTGTTGTCAAACTGTGCTGGGAATATCTTTGTTGCAATATCAAATACTGTATATCTAGCTGCAGGTTTTACATCACCATTTTTTTGTTTACTCGGTTTACATTAAGTTTGACTGATTTTAAATGCTTTTGAATGACGCTCACAGACCTTTTTATGTCATATTTCACCCCAAGACAGAGAGAGAGAGAGAGAGAGAGAGAGAGAGAGAGAGTGTGTGTGAGTGAGTGAGTGTGTGTGCGTGCGTGCGTGCGTGCGTGTGCATGTGTAAAGTAAAAAAAAATTTAGTTTACTCAGTTTGCATTAAGTTCGACTGTTTTATATTTTAAATATGTTTTAATGTTTTAAATGTCATATTTCTCCCCAAGACAGAGAGAGAGAGTGTGTGTGTGTGCGTGTGTGTGTGAAGTACAATGAAGTCCAAATCCAGTTCACACCCATTTATCATAATGCAAGAAATCACATTGTCTTTACTGCAATCTGTATAAAAAAAAATAAGGTATTGTATTATTTAAACTGTGAAGTATGCCGTTTTTACTGATTTAAAGAAAACATCATAGTGTAGTAAATTAACCACAGTAATGACAACCCTTGGTAATCACCATGTTTATGATTGATTCAATAAACACTGTAAAAATCTACAGGTATGCATTTCATTATTTATACAATATTCGTAAAAACACGAGTGATTAAACTGGTCAATAACGCATATGAATAAATAGAGGTCATTAAAATGCAGAGTACTGCTTATCTTTGTAGAGTTAGCCTTTTGAGGGGAGGATTACTGTAAAACTGAATTGCAGTGTTGTACACAAAGCACTTGACATCCGGTCCACAATCCTGACATGGCCAGAACCGTCTCTTTGCATACGCACATTGCAATTAACCTCCCGCTGTAAAAGGTCAGCAAACTGCTAAAACATTCAACGGTCGAAAACCGTGCTAACTTTACACAAACTGAATTACTGCTAATGATAAAATTGGTAGCTTTATGTGTCTTCTGACCACACCAGCAGACAGGGTTGTGCAGATGAACTTTATATAGCTATTAAGAGACAAATGACTGAAACAAACTTAATTGAGATTTGAGTGTTTGTTGTGCCGCTGGCTGTGTGTTGTTGATGGAAGCGTGATGTATGTCCATTTCACTGGTTCAGGTTATATTTTTTACTCTTGAATCAACATGACATACTGCTTCATATGGAAGCTTGTTTTCGCCACAGAATAAAACATTTTAAAAGATAATTGCGACTTTTTATCTCACAATTGCGAGTTTACATCTCGCAATTCTGACTTTATTTCTCAGAATTGCAAGATATAAAGTCATAATTGCGTGAAATAAAGTCGCAATTGCGTCTGACTTTTTTTCTTGCAATTTCAAGAATTTATATCACGCAATTCTGACTTTATAACACATAATTGCGAGTTTATATCATGCAATTCTGACTTTATAACACATAATTGCGAGTTTATATCATGCAATTCTGACTTTATAACACATAATTGCGAGTTTATATCTCGCAATTCTGACAAATTTTCTCACAATTGTGAGATATAAAGTCCAATTCTAAGGGGAAAAAAAGACTTTTTTTTTTTACCTCAGAATAGTTTATATCTCACAATTCTGACTTTATAACACGCAATTGCAACTTTATATCATGCAATTCTGACTTTATATCTCCCAATTGCGACTTTATTTCTCAGAATTGTGACTTTATATCTCGCAATTGCGACTTTATTTCTCAGAATTGCGACTTTATTTCTCACAATTCTGACTTGATATATCGCAATTGTGAGAAAAAAAGTCAGAATTGTGAGATAAAGTCACAATTATTATTATTTATTTATTATTCAGTGGCGGAAACAAGCTTCCATAGCTTCATGCTAATATTTGAGAACTAATACTTTATCAAAACAAGAAAATATTATTTTTGATAGTGTTTAAAAGTACTGTGTAAAAATAATTATGGCAACAGTGCCCTTCCACTTTTTCAGCGGCATTGTATATTCCCATTCATTTTTTTCCCATACAAGGATTTTTAAAAGTCTTCGTTAAAGAGTTTTAAGCCTGAACTAAACCAACCAAGTGAATCACATTTGCAGCAAAAACAAGCATTTGAAAATCTGACAAAAAGTCAAAGGCTCAAGATTGTGTTTAACAGCCTTAAAGAGGGACAGGACTACAAGCCCATGACTATTTTGCAAAAAAAATTATTTTCAACCTAATCAGGTTGTCTAATAAACCTGGCATTGTATATTACAAATATTTTTGGCTCTTTGACACAATGCTTTTGCTCCTCTTTTGTAAGTCACTTTGGATAAAAGCATCTGTAAATGAATATGCCAAATATGCATATGATGCATAGAAATATTTAAGTATTTTGAGAGCGTATAGACTCGATTACGTCATTCGCAGGGAGTGGGCAAGTGCTAAAGAGTTATGGTGCGTCCAAGTCATGTCAGAAAGATTGTATTTACGAGTTGAACGGCACCACAAAGTCGTAAATACCAGTGGGAAGCTCAGGCCGGGTTTACGAGTCAGTGAGAAACATGGTGGAATACAAGCATTTCGCAGTGACACTCCGGCTTTTTTATTTACAACAAAACAAGCTAATTGTTCGGATTTAAATAGGCAAACGCTTAAGAGTCAATGATTGGATCATTATTGCAGAGATTATTATGTTTCTAGCATGTTATATGTTTGGCAACAGTTCTTCTAACCCTAATTGATGGAGTGTGTAGCTTTTCATTTCTTAAACAAACATGTAGGAAGACACATCATGACCATATTCCAGGATGATAATGTCAAGATTCATCAGGCTCAGGTTGTGAAAGAATGGTTGGGAGGAGCATGAAGAATCATTTTCACACATGAATGAGTCCAGACCTTAAATTCATTGAAAGTGTTTGGGATGTGCTGGAGGAGACTTTACAGAGTGCTGGACTCTTGCATTGACGATTCAAGATCTTGACCAAAAATGTATGCACCTCTTGATGGAAATAACATCACAACATTTGTTTCCATCAAAAGGTGCATACAATTTTAGTCAAGATCTTGTATTGACAATGCAAATTTGTTTTAAGAAATGAAAAGCTACTCCATCAATTAGGGTTAGAAGAACTGTTGCCAAACATAACATGCTAGAAACAAAATAATCACTGCAATAATGATCCAATAATAGACTCTTAAGCATTTGCCTGTGTAAATCCAGTGATAGCATTGTAATATACCTATAAAATGCAACAATAAAGTTTACAGTGGCTTCATAAATGAATTAAAAACATAAAAAAGCAAAACACATGCACATTCTTTGTTCTTCATGTATAGAGTTTAAAACCTTGCTGTTTTTTGTGTGTTGTTAATAAGAGAAGTTACACCACCATCTTGCTCCGACGAAAGTGAGTTGAAATCACCCGACGTCGTAAATACGACTTCCCAACTCGTGAATACGAACTTCCAAGGAGAACTTGAACGCGCCATTATGTTTGGTGCAATTTGCTTGTTTCAGTTCTCTGATTGGTGAATATTTCTTTGCAGAATCATGGATAATGTATTTTTTCACTAGGAATTCTGCTGTTAAACATGATTATTTAAAAAAATAAGATGAAATAGAGTGGGCTGATGATGATGACTGTCAGGCACAAACCATCGATTAACAACCTCATAGCTCACAGTAGGTCTGTTTATAACAGCCTAGAATTTATAGTTCGTCTAAAATCAATTCGTCTATAGAGAAAATGAATGGGACTTTCACTTCCAGATCACCTGATCAGTCACATGACCTTTACAGCTCAGGTAATTGGCGTAAATAATTACAGTTACATTTATGCTTTCAGATATGTTATACATAAATACTGTGTTATAGGAGCCCAAATTTCTCCCAATTTGTAAAAAAAAAGTCCAAAATCATCCAAAAAGATACAGTAGATCCCACACTTTCCCTTTTCAAGTAGTTTAGAGCTTTACTTACATCTGCCTAAGGTTTTACCAAGATGCTCGCCACGTCGGCTGAAGAACATCAGAGCATTATTACATTTTGATGAAAGAGATTAATGTGAACAGATGAATAATGCGAAAACCAGGAGCTTGTATTAAGAAAGTAAATATCACGGCAGATGTCACGTTGACTAACTTCAGCATATGAGAAACTTCACTATTTTCTGTATTTTAGTAGGAATCTGTGTCTTTAACTCGGCTCTCTGCCAAAGCGTTTCCTCTCGCGATGGCAGAATGAACAGGTGTCGCTTGACGAAACGTCCCGGCGTCTGGCTAATTGTGTGCAGATTGTTAGCAGATGTTGTTGAGGTGATGCCACAGCAGGATGACAGGGCTTTGACAGGTCTCAGGTCAGCAACGAGAGACTCTTCTTCCCCGTGTTCCTCCTCCCTCTCTTTGGCCCCAGTGCTGTCATGACACAATGTGACTATCTGAGGCCGTGCAGCTGTCGAAACTCATTCAGACACCCGCGGGCGCAGGACACCTCGCTCCGCTGATCTCAGGGAGAGGAACACTCTCCTGTACAGCAAGGCATATGCAACGTGCCATGACAAATCCAGAGGTCTGCGTGTGCCGGCCTTTTGTTTCATGCTGTGAGATTCCCTTCTGAGGATTGAGGAGCTTCGTAATTTGCTCAGCTTTGTAACGCATTGAGACTCAAAGGATTATTTGAAGAAACGAGAAACTCGATGCATTGGAAAATGCATTATTTTTTAAAGCTTAACATATTATATTGACAGGATGTCGTTCACACAGATCTCATATATGCCTTTCACTGTGTTGCTTTTCCATTGTTTTTTCTAAACGTGTGCTAGACGGATGTGTTTGACCATTGTATCAGCGTCTCATGTCTTTTGTCTCATGCATGGAAACATATCTCTCACATATTTACATTTAAGGAAGGACCTGATCATATCTAGAGACCAGAATATCACAGACAGTGGATCTTTTCACTTGAACTTGTAAGAAACCAACCAGAACAAATCAAGTTATTAAAGTTATTAACATTCATGCAATTATTCCTTGTAAGATTGTTACAGTTTGTCATTGCAAAAAAAAAAAAAAAAAAAAATATATATATATATATATATAAAACATATGTTAATATATGTGTGTATATATATATATATATATATATATATATATATATATATATATATATATATCTGTATATGCCTATTTAATTATATTTTCTATGATCTAATCATTCTTTCCAAGCAAAAAACACAGTCATATCTTAGACTTGCTGACAGACGTATGTTCTGCGTCGAGTTGAACTTTAAACTTACAGCAAACGTTGAGCTCAAACAGATAAGAAAGGCTTTTCAATTCCCATCTGAGATCTGCCACCTGGATCCTGATGGAGTTGGATCTAACAGAAATTGCAAGGCTTCTCTTCCAACTTTTCCCGCCAGCTGATCCCGAACGACTGAAATTATCCCACTTACAATCAGCAGGGAACAACTAAGCAAATAATAAAAAGCAACTAACCATATAATCATGATTATGGTAAAATAAGTAGATATTTAAAGGCGAGGAGAAACACTTTGCATACTATTTACTCAATAGTTACTCAACTCAAAAACCACAAATAAAACTATACGAGGTAAAAGAAAACCCATAGATTAAGTATGTGTTTAACCTGCAATGCAATAAGGATTAATTAAACATGGATTGCACTGAACAATATTGCAGTTTGTGAGGTGAACTATTGCCTGCCAAAAGCATGAAACCATTGAACAGACATATATATATACATATACACACATAGTTCAGTCAGTTTCCCAAAATTCAAGGAAGTTCTCAAGGTGCCAGGTGAGGCAAAACATTATTTTTAACAATAATCTTTCAGTTTCATCCTTTCTTATTCTTTTGCTTCTGCCAGCCCAAGATGAAATAATCACATAATGACATCCTGTCAGGTCGGCATCACATTAATCCTGACATAAACAGTGCTATCGACAGAGCCATTTCTAATGAAAGGCAGGCAAAAAGGGAGGCAAGGCGATAGTAATTGTTCTAATTTGGAGTGGATCGATGGTTTTGGCAGAGGACAAATCACGCAGCTACGCAGGCATATAAAAGCAGCCTGTCAGACACCCCCCCCAAACCCCCACCGCTCCTGCCAAACATCCATTCAGCACACTTGGCACGTTGCAACGTCGGCAAAGGTGGCATGCCAAGATTTTCGGTTCCCTTTTCAAACAGAATGGCTTTCCTAGTGTTATATAGTGCATGGATGTCTTTTAACACACAAGTTAAATGGCGGCATGTTAAATTAAGGAGACGCTGCTTCTGTATCAAACCTAGGACGACAATAATATCCAGTACAAAGACAAGCAGAAGCATTTCTATTGCTCAATTAGGGGATGATACCTCTATATGATTCCTCAAATCATGCAGCTTGTTGAAGAGAGCTGTGGTGCTACTACTTATAAACCATCAAAACAAATGAAAAAATCCCTTAGATTTGCATTGAGGGATGAATCTTCATACCCAAATACTTCATTATTATAATAAAATAATGAATTATTACAATTACAAGTTGCATGCTCGTTATGTAGCTATGACAGCTACGCTGTCTGAAATTGTAAGTGAGATAATTGGTTCTCATTAGCTCCAGTTTCTTGGCTATGTTTCATTAAATGTGAAGTACACACACATAATTGCCAATTTCAAAAAAGCACATATGGTGTCATATTGAAAATGCTGAATTGAATCCAGAATTATGAAGCATTTCTCAGCCCAGCGCGGCAAAACGACTTAATGTCACTCACTAACTCAACGGCAGGTGCTCGTATAGCGAGCAGCCATTAGGTGGAATTGAGTTTCATACGTTTATTCAAATCAGTTTAGAATCACACCTGAGAAAATATGCTTACCTGGGCAAAAAGGTGCAAGATTTTATTCACATGTCAAGAGAGAGGCATGCATCACATGATGAACTAAAAGATTAACTCCAAGCTATAGTGACTGAAAAAGGCACCAAAACAGTTATAATGTCCATAATTATTATGTGAAAAGAATCATGTGTAAGTCTCAGTTCAAGATTATTATGTGTAATTCACAATTATTTCACATACCTGGGGTTTTACATACATGTTGTGAATGAAGCTCAACTGGTCATGTCAAAGCTGTCAGGCTTCTATAGAAAGAGAGTTTTTATGGTTAAAGAAAATTAAAGTAATGCATAATGCAGAGCAATCGTTAAATTAATGCTGAACAGAGAACATGGATGTCCACTGGGGAGCCTGTGCATTTGCTAAGTCAAGCATCAGTATTATTATTTAAAGTCAATGGACTAATGATAAATAAATAAAAATCCCAAAGACACACATTGAAGGAGGGACCCGAGCCTCGCCAAGGGCGATAACGATAAACGATAAAGATATAGTTCTAAATATAAAAGAATAGCAAAGTCCACACCACAACTATAACGATAACGACACAGAGAAACGATTTCGTTGGAATCACTATTTTTCCAGCTGATGAATGATTAAAACATCTGCAGCCAATCAGAATCCATACTGCGTTTGAGCATTTAAAGCAGCAGACGATTAAACTGCAGCCCGTCATTATAATGAACAGAACAATATTGTCTGCTGATGGAGTGGACGCCATAGTTATCGTTCTTGGTGTGAATGGGCCTTTATTAGCCTGGAAATCCAGAGCTAAATCTGAAAGATTAATGGTCTGGCATCGACTAATGAAACTCGGCCAGCTCGAGGGGCGGCACCAAGCATGCATTTGAAAATCTCACTGCACGCAATTGGATAACACTACGACCAATCACAACAAGTTATCGCTTAGCTACCAGCGGAGCTAACTGGTAGATTCGACTCTTGCCGTATCCGGTCGGCAAAACACCAAAAACGCCCTTCTTGCAAAGGAACGATTCGAGCGCCGTCTTCTGTTCCTCTTTTAGATTAAAAGCCAAGTCTAACTCGTTCATTGTAGCGGCCAAAGCCGTTTCAAACAACTGGTGTTCATCCATAGCCATCTTGCAATGTTTACTAATGACGCAGCGCTGTCATTTAGCTCGCCTCTGGCCCGCCTATATCAGATAACCCGATGTGATTGGTGCAGCTCGGATACAAGGGCATATTTAAAGCAACACTATGTAACTTTTCGACCTTCATAATATATTTCCAAAACCCTTGTGATGGTACATGTAGCTACCCCACTTGAATGATGGTCAAATTACTCCTTAAACTGATGTTTCCATTAGCGTTTTATTCGTGACACTCATGTAGACACCGTAAGAGCTACAGCAAAACAAAAACAATAAAACAAACAAACACTGTCACTCCAACACATTAACCAACATCACAATAAAACGATACAGTTACAAAAATGATAAACATTACACTTCGTTTACCTTATAACCCTCAAATGGGATGCACAAAACTTCATGGGGGGGAAGAAAACCGTCATGCATTAAGCTGCATCCTTCACGAAAGTGTGCGCACTGCACAAGGCGGAAACACAGCGTGCTTTATACACGTGTTGGTGCACGTTAAGGCCGTATCATAATAAAAGTCCTTCAAAATAACTAAACATATAAATCGGTACAGACCTTATATTCAAGCAAATTAGCAATCAGTTACACTCCCACCAAATCATGAGTTATAATAAACAAATGATTTCAAAATTACAATGACACTTCAAACAATAAAAAAAATAATAATAATAGTAATAATAACAAAAAAAAAAAACTTTAACAAGTCTCCAACAGTAAAACCAATTTCTGAACAGGACGTTCAATTACAGAAAGCTTCCCTAGACGTTTTCCCTTCTTTCCAAGATCTTTGTCACCAAGATGAACCCTAACTCTCCTCACAAGTCCATCCGAATCTATGGTTGTTTCTACAATCCTACCTAACAACCATTTGTGTCTAGGTAGATCGTTGTCCTTGACAATCACTATGTCCCCTATTAACAAATTTCTCTTAGGGGTGTGCCAACGCTGTCTGACTGCAATATTTGAGAGATACTCTTTACGCCAGCGACTCCAGAATTGTTCAGCAAGATATTGGACATGGCGCCACCTTTTTCTGGCATAAAGATCTTCTTTAGTGAACTTGCCTGGAGGAGGTAAAGCAATAGTGGATTTCATGGTAAGAAAATGATTTGGCGTTATGGGTTCAAGGCTATTTGGATCGCTTAAATTGTTGACAGTGAGTGGGCGACTGTTTACGATTGACATAGCTTCGTAGAGGAACGCTCTTAAAGATGAATCATCAACCCTTTCAGAAGCAATTGAAAGTGTAGACTGGAGGACACTTCTGACAGTCCTAATCTGTCGCTCCCATACACCTCCTGTATGACTTGCACATGGTGCATTCATCACAAAGTCGCACTGATTCAAAGCCAAGAAGTTATTCAGCTTCTCAGTGTCAAGTTCTTGGAGTGCTTCAGCCAACTCATTCTTAGCCCCCACAAAGTTGCTCCCTTGATCAGATCTAATCTGCCGCACGGCTCCACGTATGGAAATAAAACAGCGCAAGCCATTAATGAAGGAATCTGTTGACATTGAATCAAGCATCTCAATATGAATGGCACGAGAAGACAGACAAGTAAAGATCAATCCATATCTTTTGTGCACCTTTCGTCCTAGTTTCACAGAAAATGGACCAAAACAATCCATACCACAGTAAGTGAATGGTGGAGAAGGATTCACTCTCTCTGAAGGCAAGTCAGCCATCTTTTGCTCTTCTGTTGGACGCCTGTGTTTTCTACAGGTAACACAATTACGCACATGAGATGCTACAACACGATTGATGCCTGGAATCCAAAACCCCCTTGAACGAATCTCATTGATGGTAAATCCTTTGCCTTGATGTTTAACTCTTTCATGGCAGTCAGCTATGATCAATTTTGTAATGTGATGGTCTTTGGGGATAATTGTAGGATGTTTGAGTAGACTACAAATAGAAGAATTGCGAAGTCTTCCTCCCACCTTAAGCACACCATCACTATCAAGAAATGGATCAAGGTTGCACAATTCATTGTGAGATGACAATTGGATACCTTTACTTAATGTTTTCAATTCAATTTCAAACACATGTTTTTGCAGAAGTTTGATTATGAGGCACTCAGCCTTTTCTCTTTCCTCAACTGTAGAAAGTCTGTTTGACTTATCCTTGCGAATCCATCGTTGAATACGTGCAATTGCTCGTATTACCTGAGACCAAGACGAGAACTTTGACAGGCGAATTACAATAGTTTCCTGTTCCACTGCTTTTGTGTTAAGCGTTTGAGAACATCTGACTTCAGAGTCACCTAGTTGTAATTCTGAAATCTCGTTGGCGGGAAGAACCATATCCTTATTCCATAAAAACCTCGGCCCTGTGAACCAGTCAGATGAAATCATTTCATCAACAGTGAGACCTCTTGAGACATGATCTGCAGGATTGTCCCTTGTTGGAACATACCGCCATTGCTGCGGAACTGTACTTAAATGAATCCTTTGTACTCTGTTAGCAACAAATGTATGAAATCGTCTGGCCTCATTATTGATATATCCCAGAACAACCTTGGAGTCAGTCCAGAAAAACTCTGTGATGTCAGGATACCGAAGTTCTTGCTTAAGGATTTTACTAACATTTACTGAAACGACTGCAGCAGTCAACTCCAACCTTGGAATAGTTGTAATCTTTAAAGGAGATACACGAGACTTCCCCATGGCTAGAGCAACATGGACATCTTTACTTTCATTCTTCAACCTCAGATATGAGCACTGTCCATAGCCACTAGTACTAGCATCTGAAAAATGATGCAGCTCTACTTCTGTTACCTTTCCAAACCCAGGAGGAGCATATGTGCGGGGAATATTCACTTTCTTCAAGTTGCCCAAATCTCTTCTCCAGCACTCCCAACTTGGCTGCAACTCATTTTTCAGTGTGTCATCCCAACCTGTACCATGTCTGCATACTTCCTGAAGTATTTTCTTTCCATGAAAAATGAATGGAGCTAAGAACCCTAATGGGTCATACAATGATGCAATCGTAGATAAGATTCCACGTCGAGTTGCTGGCTGTTCCTTGAGAGAAATATCAAACTTGAAACAATCACGTTCAATGTTCCACTGAATCCCCAATGTTCGCTCTGTCAAGGAATCAAATGAGAGATCAGGTTCCTTTACATTGATTGCTCGTTCTGAGGGAGGAATACTTTCCAGCACAGCATTATAATTGGACACAAATTTGTGAAGTCTAAGGCCACCAATGGCACAAAGGTCTCGGGCTTCTTGAGCAAGTTGAATTGCATCCTCTGTTGTTTGTACACTTGTAACACCATCATCTACATAGAAATCATTCATTACAAACTGAAATCCCAAAGGGTACTGATCTTTGTTACCTTCAGCCAAATGCTTCAATCCATAGTTCACACATCCTGGAGATGAAGACGCTCCAAAGAGATGAACTGTCATTCTGTACTCTCGAGGTTGTTCTTTTAAATCTCCATTTCTCCACCACAAGAAACGCAGAAAGTCTCTGTCTGCTTCAGGCACATGGAACTGATGAAACATTTTCTCAATATCACATATTAAAGCAACAGGGTGCTGGCGAAATCTGAGAAGAACACCGGTCAAATTGTTCATCAAGTCAGGTCCTTGTAAAAGATGATCATTTAAACTTATTCCATCATACCTCGCAGAACAATCAAAAACAACTCTCAGCTTGTCTGGTTTCTTCGGGTGATAAACACCGTGATGAGGAACATACCATTTTTCACCTTGACTCCCTCCATCTTTAACTTCCTCTGCCTCTCCTCTGTCAATGACCTCCTCCATAAATTTCACATAATGCTCTTTGTACCTTTGGTCCTTTAACAATTTTCTCTTTAGATGGTTAAGTCTCACAAGAGCAAGTTGTCTGTTGTCTGGCAAATTAGGTCTCTCTTTAAAGGGTAGAGGCATTTCATAGTGTCCAGAGCTATTTTTCTTTATACCATCACTTAATTTGTTCAAAAAGATGATGTCATCTTGAGAAAGAGTTTTTTCATCATCATTAGCATCTTTAAAATCAGATTCTAAAATGCGTATAGCATCTGCTGGAGTCAATGAAGGAATTTCCTTAACAGAAAGTCTATGACAAAGACTAGTGATACCTGAAGAGTCAAGCCTGGGTAATGAAGGTCCAACAATGCTCCAACCCAAATCAGTTTTGACAGCATAAGGTTCATCATTCTCTCCTAAAATCGCTTGTCTTGGTGCCAGCGCTCTAGCACAATTATAGCCAATCAAAAGACCAGCTTCACAGTCCTTTAAAGAGGGTATCTCCTCAGCAATTGCAGAAAGATGATTCCAAAGTTTGGCTGTTTCACACGTAGGTATATGTGCATGGTTGACTGGAATACAATCTTTAGTATAAACAGGGGGGAGTTCAATATAAGTAGCAGAACTATAACCCCTTACACGAAGTCCTGAAATCCTTTCACTCTTCACTATGGTGTCCTTTCCAGTCATAGTGGTCAGTTTTAACTTGACAGGAAATTTATCTGCCTGCAAGACATTGCTCACTTCTTGGTCGATAAAGGTTGTATCACTCTGTGAATCGAGCAAGGCATAAACAAGTTTTTCTGTACTCACATTGTTGCTTGATGATAACCATACTGGCACAACCATCGATGTATAAGATGATCCCTTTCCGGCCACACTCAGAGACAGAACGGCTGTCGACTCATCTTCTAACCTTGGAGCAGATGCAGTTAATGGAACTAGCCTTTCTCTTTTGGTGAAGTTATCATCATGAAGGCAAGTAGGATGTTTCCCTTTACATGAGTTACAGGAATGGCGATGACGACAGTCTCTTACACTATGGCCAGTTTTCAAACATCCATAACAAAGATTGTTTTCCTTCACATATGTCCGTCGTTCTGCTAGTGTCTTGGTCATCAATTTGGAACAATCATAGAGCTGATGTTGAGGATCTTGACAAAACACGCAGGGAGGTTTGACATTTTTCTTGATGATCTTTGGTCTATTAAGTCCCAAATCAGTCTGAGTATTTAAGACATTAGCCTTATTTCCTTTGGACTCTCTGAAAGTTTGTTTGTTAACAGATGTTAAGCTGAGAGCGTAAGATGATGTGACTGGATTACAACCAATCTCTGCTTCTAACGAAACAAATGCTGCAAAGGTCTTAAAGTCAGGAAAATCCTTATTGTCTCTCAAGGTTTGTGTAACTTGTCGATTCCAACGCGAAGCAGCCCATTCAGGTAGTTTTTGAACTAACTTTTGGTTTTCGTCACAGTCATTTAAGATTTGTAAACTTGCAACATGAGGTATGGCATCTTGACAGGCGTTAAGAAAATCCGAAAATTCTCTAAGTCCAATAGCATCCTTTGATTGAATTTTTGGCCAATTTGCAAGCTTCTGGCGAAAAGCACGTTGAATAACAAATGATTGACCATACCTTTGATCTAATTTGCTCCAGGCATCCTTATAAGCTTCGTCGTCACTCCTGTAGAAGGTACCATCCAAGATTTTGCGTGCCGATCCACCCACATACCTTTTTAGATAATAAAGTTTGTCAGCAGCAGATATACTCTTTCGATCAATCAATGACATAAAGGAAGCCTTCCACTCAACATACTGAATGGGATCACCATTAAACACAAAGGGCTCTGGAGCTGGCAATCTGTTCAAATTTATGCTGTCTTGTAGGGCTTGAACAAGAAAAGGCAGTTCATTTTGAGATGGAGATATGTCATTAGCAGGTTGGCTAGAAAAGCTTGGAGGCAGGCAATGTTGTTCTCTGATAACCCGGTTTATTGAAGGATTATCAACTTCCTGCACTGCTATCCGATTATAGACCTCGAACCTTGCCTGTGCTACTTTTAAATCCTTTTCCGCCTGTAACTGCTCTAGTTCACGTTTTTGAGCATCTAGGTCTCTTTCTTGTCTCTCTTGCAACTCGTGAATTTTCTCCTTCCGTTTATTTTCCTCCATCAGCATTTTGTACTCCACTTCCTTCGCCGCCAATTCTGCAGCTGCTTCGGCATGTTTTGATGCTACACATGAAGATGCAGAACGATGACTTGACCGAGCACTAGACTTATGGCTAATTCGAGAAACAGTAGAGCCATAGATAGAACGAGCATGGCTAGATTCAAGCAAATCCTTCAAGCGATGTTTTACTTGTTCTACATCAAATTCATCAATGCCTGATATTCTTTCATAAGCAACTTTTATTATTTCTGTTGTCACAGCCTCACAAGCATCAATACGACGTCTCAGTTCAGTAGATGGCGTGACATAATTTCTAACTTCAACATAGATATGCATAACTTTCTCCTTTTCCTCTTCCAAGGTGTCAATTAGAGTTGCTAGCTGGCTCTCAGTAATATCAGACTTGAGTTGATTTCTAGCCTTACGTGCAGACATTTTCCATTGTTCGTACATGGAAATAAGCTTTCTTTCTCTCTTCTGAATTTCATCTTTTTGAAATGCAAGCATTTTTTCTGTAGGATTTCGTGGACGAACAGAACGTCGAGGACCTTGAGATTCTGCTAAATCTTCTTGAAGTTTACTTTTAAGTTCACTCAAAGTTTGTTCTTTAGTCTCAATTGTCTCTATTATCTGTTGTCTCTTTAAACTCTCTGTTGATGTTTGATATTCATGATTAAGGGTTTCAATATCATGTTGGAGACTATTAATCAGCCCTTCACATTCAACAATATCAACACAATTATTTGACTCAGTCATTTTAAAATTACCAGATTAACACACACAATAATATAAGATGTCCAGCACAGTTAAAAAGTCATTTAAATTACAAAACAGTAATCATGTAGCCTCAAACATTAATATCAAGTGTTTTAAATAACCCTTTTTAAAGACAGATATTTCCTTTAAAACTCGTATAAATATCCCTTCTTCAAACACAACAAAGGATTTGGTCTTTCAAAAGGCTTTAAACATTTCAACCCTTGTATTAAACTTGAAGAAAATGTCTATAGTTGGTTAAATGTTTCACCTTAATATCCTTTTACTGCTGTAGAAGTGCGTGGAGGGATAAATGTCACCTGAAGAAGAACACAGTCTTTCGCAATCCGTAGTATATCGTTTAATCCTTGATTTCAGCCGTAGTTATCCATAAACGAACCACATTTGACCATCGGAAATCGACCTGCTGCCCGTGAACATCCACTTCTTAAAGACCCGTCGGCATGGACACCAGTCATTAACGCAGCAGAGTCGAACGACGAATGGCCAAGCTCTTACTGTAGCTACCCCACTTGAATGATGATCAAATTACTCCTTAAACTGATGTTTCCATTAGCGTTTTATTCGTGACACTCATGTAGACACCGTAAGAGCTACAGCAAAACAAAAACAATAAAACAAACAAACACTGTCACTCCAACACATTAACCAACATCACAATAAAACGATACAGTTACAAAAATGATAAACATTACACTTCGTTTACCTTATAACCCTCAAATGGGATGCACAAAACTTCATGGGGGGGAAGAAAACCGTCATGCATTAAGCTGCATCCTTCACGAAAGTGTGCGCACTGCACAAGGCGGAAACACAGCGTGCTTTATACACGTGTTGGTGCACGTTAAGGCCGTATCATAATAAAAGTCCTTCAAAATAACTAAACATATAAATCGGTACAGACCTTATATTCAAGCAAATTAGCAATCAGTTACAGTACATGGACTTACAATAGGTTGAATGACACGTCTGCCATAGCCTGACGGGGTCTGTATCGCTTTTACTGGCACTATGTAACTTCGGGGTTCGGGTAGTTACCCGAGCACAAAAAGAACTACAAAATTCGACTGCTTTACGGCATACGTCACTTCCCCCACCACTTCGTCAAATTTGGACGCGAGAGGCCAACCAGCGTTTGTTTTTCCGGCTTTCATGCGTATGTTTTTGGGGGTGTTTACACCTGGCCACTTCATGCGTTTTCTCAATTCGGATAGCTATCCGATCGTGAAAAGACCAGGTGTAAATGTCCTCCGAAACGCATTCAAGACGGATTTGAAACCGATCGCTCAAAACCACTTCAGGAGGAGGTCTGAGACGCATTCCAGATGAAACTGGACAAGTGTAAAAATGCATCTGGTTGTTGAAACCACATATGTAAATTGTACTCCTCCCAAAAATGCTAAAAAAATAAATAAATACACGCGTTATAGGCTATATGTAATGTGATAGCCAGATATGACGACGCTACTGGAATCACCGCAGATGAGCAGCTGAGTAAGTTATGTATTCATCAAGCCAACGTGCAAACTATCGCAAATCAAAGTGAAAGTAAGTCGCAGACGCTTAACACACAATCATCATCATTAAAAGTAAATAAATGAAATGATCTTACCAGGGCTGTTGCTGCTCTCTCTTATTGCGGTCTCTGATTTTGAAAATTTAGCTGATGATCAATAAAATGCCGCTCGTATCTGTTGCTTTCAGTGACGTGCACTCCAATAAACATGCATATATATCACGGGAATTGAAGATCGGATTTAAATCCGTTTCGCAAAAACACATTTATGTGACCAGGTGTAAATGGAATCGTTTTGATATATCAGATAGCTATCCGATCTGAGAAAACGCATGAAGTGGCCAGGTGTAAACAGCCCCATGGCCAAAGCAGCAACGGACAAAAAAAAAAGTCAGAAGTAGGCTAACTAGCCTAATGACTGCAGGCTGACGTGAGCTACGCGATCTTTTGGCGCTTGAAAAAAATAATAAAACCCATGAAATTATATTCATATGACATGCTGAAATATGCCACTGTACCTGGGTTGAAGACATTTCACACGCAACGCAGGCTGTCTGCCCAAGACGTGAGAACTCCTTCTGCAGAGTTTGGGTAACGGCTTGTCAACAAATGCACGTGTTAACCATGTAACCATGACAGATTTTACGACAGTAGTAGAAGACAATACTGTTTCCCAACTGTAGGGGGAGCCCGAGAGCAAAAGTTACTTAGTGTTGCTTTAATGAGCATCATTACTCAACGTCAGAGTAACTCGCTGAGCAAATTCAACTTGTGCTCTCACGAGAACTTTATAGTAACCAACAGAAAGTAACCACCTTGTAACAACTTATACCTAGTATTTGAATAGCAATGCACTAAAACCACACAGAACATATTAGAAAATCGAACAGCAACCCACAAGACTCGAGTTTACCACTAATATTTCATCTCCCAAAAATGTAAATGAAAAACATCTACATTTAAGGTTGTAAATTACAACTTGTTCCTCACAGTGTGCCTTAATGCATCTTATTAAACTTGATTCTCACACTTTCTCATCTTGGAATTTTTCAAATTTGCTCCTCTCACAAAAAAGCATGTCGGTGCATGTTTTTCTTTTATATGCTTATTAAAAGCATGCTTTGCTGAGTCTGTAATTGGCAGTTGTTGTGCAAAACACATTGGCAGGACCGGTGCCAAAAAGAAGCGGAGGCACCAGAGAACTGGTCCACTCCAAATAAAAGACTTGCATTACAAGAACGTGAGCCAAAAGGGAAATCAGTTCAACAGGGAGTGAGGAATTAAGAAGCATATTATCAGTGGATGCAAGTCTATTTGAAGAAATATGGGCCTAGTTGTTTAACGGGAGATTGCACCATGATCAGTGGAAAAACAAACCCAATAAAAATGTGTGCTGCACATTTTACATTACAGAAGTGATCTGTTCTGGTTAATTATGTGAAACAACAATATAAGAATTCTGCCATCGAAAATCAAACCACATATTTCATCAGTGCATTATATCCAGTCGTGGATGAGATCTGTTTCGTAACGGATGAGTACAGATGCTTGAGTAGATTAGGTAAGTTATTGGTGTTTTTCTCATCAGGTTTGGAATGACAGAACCTCTTAAGCAGGTTCATCTTTTAGCCACTGTTTTCCTCCTTTACTGTTCCCATTTGTAATTACATGATTAAAAGTTTACGCAAATTTTCCATGTTTCATAAGGCACTCCGAAACTCGACTTATGATTACACCTCGTTACACGACAAACCTCCTTTTGAACATGAATCATTGACTGTTCAAAGGACTTATAATCCAACATTAATTAAAGTAGCCGTACTGCAGGACACAAAAGTGCCTGTCGCTGAAACACAGAGCAGAGAGTGAATAAGGCTTTCATACGCTTTTATGGCGAAGCTATAACCTTACCAGATCTATATTTACACATCCACATGCACATTATTTCATGAAAGCATATAGCTGGTCACCACAGGGCCCAATGAAATTTTAATCAGTTCTTTTCAACCAGGCAGGTTTGACAAATGCAACGTGGAAAACAGCCACAGATTTGATTCTTATAGCGTGCACACCAAACTAAATCCAACTGAGAACAATTTGTTTCAGATATTAATTATTTTTATTCAGTTTAAGTTTGCATTGACATTACAACAATAATCTTACAAACCTGTGATTGAGAAACCCTGACATAGGCTACATACCATGGTACTTTTTATTTATTTATTTATTTTAATGGTATTATTATGTCAAAACATCCAAATACCATGGTATTTTGTTATTCTCAGCACCTGGAATCATATTCAACAGGATTCAACAAGCCAGAATACTACTTTTCCCATCTACGGTACTGTAAAATATTTTTCCTCATTTGCATACTGAAGCACTTGAACCCTAATTACATTAGCACTCAGGGTTAGCATGTGCTCGGCTGTGTCTCTGTGAACCCCGCAGTCCAATCTGTGTGACACGATCCTCTCCATTAAACACGAACAATCATGCATAGATGCTCAAGCCCTCCTCCTCCCCCAATCATGCGTCAGACTCTGTCCTGTCCTAATCTGCCCTTGAATTCAAACTGAAAATAAAAGTCACATCCATAATGAGCAGATGAGTGTGAAGCCACTGAAAAATCGACTCGCTTTAACCCGTAACCTCACGCCAATTATGCATAAATCTGCCAGAATGCCTTGTTGATCAGTAGCAAATGTTCTACAGCTAAACTAATAAATTATATTAATACATTGATTCATTGAACATGTGTCTTTTATCATATTGCTGTTGCCACCATTGCACAAAAGCAATGAAGCACTGAGAGATGGATTTTTACCAGAGTTAAGGGATGTTCTTGAAGCATTAAACTAACGCAAAAGAAAATGACTGAAGAAATTGTCATTTTGCTTCACTTACTTTTTTTTTGGCCCTATAAAATCACAGCCCGTAAATACTGTCCCTCAAAAATATGCTTAAACTTGTGCTTGCTTTTCCTTTGCATCCTGACACAACAGATTTCGTTGTTGTTGTCGCTTCTCCACCCCACCCTACCCTTATTTTCTGTGCAGAAAATGCCGACTTTGCATTCGGGTTTACGTCGTTATGACAAGGTAACATTCATCACATAATAAACTGATGTAAGCTGCCGGGAAGTCGACCCAGCATCTCACGACTAGCCTCTCGTCTCACGTGACTTCTGGTAATTTAGGCTGAGAGCTCGGGTAATGCTTTATTATTAGCCAGATATCATTGGTGGATAAACCTGCTGAAGTTGGCAGAGACCAGTGTGTTTCTTGATGCAGGTCAAAGTCTGACCGTACATGAGAGAAACCACAGCTTGCATTATGGAGAGCACAAATGCATACTGACTTTGTCCCAACACAAGCTGGGAGAGTTGTTGACCAGTACACTGCTGCCACCTAGTGAAATTAAGCTTAGGACAAATGTTAGTACATACTTGAAACTAAAGCATGCAATAAAGCATGAGAATTTTGGTGTATTCACAATAAATCATGGCCTCAAGTGCCTTATTGCTTTTATGAAATGGTTAGTATTTAATAAAAAATACACACATTTTCATTAAAACATGATTTTATTAAGCATATTTATGATTAAGTGCTATTCTTCTGTGAGCATGCATGCAAGCTACAGGTAATTTCATTGGTTAGCATTGTGTATGTTAGCACATCTGGATCCAGGACATTTATAGTCATAGCCTAGAACACCATAATAACCAATCAGCATCTAGAACCACAAATATCTGCTTTATAAGACTATGCACTGACCTCCTTTATTAGGAGCATGAATATATTGCGCTTAAAACAAACTAACTTAATTACTGCAAAAAAAAAAAAAAAAAAGCTGATGCATTGAAATGTACAGAGCGTAATATTTCTAACCAGTGGCCGGTTGCATAAACTGCGTAGTCTAGTCTTACAAGTTACTCTTAATTTTTTTTCTTTAAGACAGGTCAGCTTTAATTTTCAGTTACATAAAAAGGTAGTTTGGTCTAATTCAGGCTAGTTCTTCAGACAGTCTTAATATAGTGGCTATGTTTATGCAGCTGGACCCTGGTTTAACTCACTATGCATGAAATGAGAGTTAAAATAGGCTTTGATGAGTAAGTTACTCATCAATTAGCAGACAGTAAAAATGATTTTGACTCTCATGTCACTTCTTTTAAATCTGACATGTCTTCTAAAGAAATTATTTGCATCTTCTAAGAAACGTTGTTCATGGAAAATATGCCATCATAATTTTAGCTGGGAGTGTTTTTCTCCACCAAATGAATATATGAGGATCATAACCAAGTGGAAGGAGCATTTCATCAAGGGATTGACTAGTTGCACGTACAGTAGTAGAACAACAACAAATATACCTACTACAAGAAAGGGTACAAAATCAATGTGAGGAAATAATGCACCCGTCACTCATTCTCCCTTCAGTGGCAAGCATGAGAAAAAGTTCACTTTAAACTCTCTTGCTAACTGTTAAATTACAATTTGCTCAGAAAAAAGGTGCAACCTGCTTACCTGGTTAAAAAACGCATTTCATCATTTGTGTTACTGGATTAAAACCCAACACCTATCTGCACACAGAAGACAACGATAGCCCCTTTCTCACAGAGTGTTGATCCCAGAAAATTACCATAGAATTGCTTAAGTGCCTTCTGTGTGAACGCAAACACATCCCAGGATTGATTCCGGAATGGGGACCAAGTAACATTTCTAGGATCAGTCCAGGAATGACCCTGTGTTGATAAAAGGCAGGACCAATGGCGTAAGGGGTGTGTCGTCACAATGACGTAGTTATCGTGCAACTCTTTGACCAGGGATTTTAAATGCACATCAATGTTCACGCTTCACATTAACAAAGAAGAAACTTTGTGTTCGTCAAGGAACAAAGGAAAGACGAAAAAATGTCTGCAAACCCGCCACATCCAGATTCCAGAAAATCACCAGCAGTATGAATGAACCAAAATCAAATCAAACGATCCTGGGACACATAATCAGTATATTTCTATGTGAATCTCTATGTGAAAGGGAGTTGAGAATTTCAATCGTCAAAGTTTATCAGGTTATAGTTTGCCATGTTGGCAGCATCTGACCAGGCAGCATGTTCTGCACCATCCATCTCAGACGCCACAGCGTTTCCCTGAAGGAGATTGTGATTAGTACCTCCAATAGCAGCGTCGCATTCTGGACATTTGCTTTCTACCATAGCACCCCCACAATCACCAATTGCATATACGTGTCCATTGGGACATTTGTACCAATGCCCTTTTTTCAAACCGATGGCTTTGAGTATCATCACCCTCTCTTCGTCAGTGATCCCTAGGCCGCTGCGTGGTAGTTTATCATCCAGCTCCGTGAACATTCTCTTGACTGAACGCTCTAGACTCTCAGAGAAAGGCAAGGTGTCCTCCAGGATCTCTCTCAACTGTTGGACCTTGGAGGCAAGAACGACGTCTGAAAGTTTCAATTGAGACATCTTGCAGCGCACGTTGAGCTCAGCCAGGTAGGAGAGTCTCTTCAATTCACGTTCGAGATCTGCAACCTGCTGGTCTGAAAACCTCTGACTTCGATCCATGAGAAATTTCAAAGCTTCTTCGACTTTGCGGGAGAACTTAAAATTGTCTAGTAGTGTCATATGTTCTGTCTGCATTTCTTTCAGTTTCCCAATGCTCTCGAGGAAGCTCATCAAGTTCTCGAGATGCCAAAGTTGTTGGAATGAAAGGTTGATTTCCTTTGTGTTGAGCTTCTCATCAAGGAAGGCGAACTCTTTGGGAAGATGATTCTTCAAGTTGTTCTGCTCAAACAGTTGCAGTCTTAGGTCTTCCTGCTGTTGCTTGATAATATGAGGCACACCATTGATCTTCTCCTTGACCATCTCGATGGCTGCCAGGCTGCGGTTGATGTGAGTGCCATACCGAAGGTTTCTACGGATGGGAGTGCGACACCTTGGACATTCCTTGAGTTTAATTGCCCTTTGATCCAATCCAGAACCTTGGTCTTCGTCGAGACTCATGTATTTATCCATTCCTTTGGTCTCAAACAAGTGCTTGCAATCTTCTAGCTGAATAAAATAAGCATCCGGTTCGTCTTCATCGCCGAAGAAGATCTCTGTGACCTCTTCCATGTGGCAAATGCGACACTTATTGGGACAAGGGTCTCCGCACAGGCCTATGCAACGATGTCCGCAGGGTAATTCTTTGTTACAGGGAACTACACACGGTGGCCGGTCGCACGGTTCGTGACACAGCTTGGTACAGCTGTAGTGAGGGCACTGCCATTCGCAGGGTTCGATGCAGCGGGCGCAAGGCTGTCCACAAGGCTTCTTACAGATGCTGTGGACGCAACGGTTCTGGCAAAATGAGGAACATGGTGGACAATCTCTGACACAGGGTTCCTGACACGGATGAGAACACACAAGGGTTTCTCTGCATTTGTGGGTGCATCCTTTATGCATGCGACCTTGATAGCAACCATGGCAAGTTCCTGGGCAAGTGTGGCCACATTTCAAGGTGGTGCCACATTTCGTTCTGCAGATTGGCTCCTTTTTGGGGTCCCTGGAAATATAGCATGGTTCTTCTTGGATGTGTCCACATTTTAGTTGCATCTGAACTCTTGTTATGCACTGAGAGGTGCAGGAGTCTCCACAAGTCGACTTGCATGGATGGCCGCATGGGAGGGTCTTTTGGCAATGCTCTTGACACGCAAATGTTTCAGGGTCTTGGTGGCAGGGCACCATTTGATTGTGCAGGCATGATGGTATTATCTTGTCTACGGGTACCCGGCATTTACCGCACTCTTGGTAACAGCGTTTCATGCATTTGTGGCCCAGTTCACACATCACCTTTGGACAGTCTTTCATGCACTTGTATTTCTTGTGCTCAGCATCGTATGGGTGGCACATACGGGTGCACACGTGGCCACAATCCAGGCGGTACTCGCAGGGCTGATCGCAACCACCCTCAGGGGCACCTTTGAAGTCATTCCCGCATGAAGCCTGGATCCGTTTCTCCGGATGGTTCTGACAGCTCAACGTCAAAGCAGTGCCCACTTGATCCTGCTCTTTCAGAGTGTGAATGATGTTGCTCCACAGTTTAACCGAGCTAAGCATGTCCATATCCCCAATACAATAAAGACCCATCTTAGCACGAGAGAGAGCAACACAGACTCGGTTTGATATGTTCAGGAAGCCGACCCTCCCCTGACGGTTGCTGCGCACCAGAGACAATATGATGATATCATTCTCCTCCCCTTGGTATTTGTCAACGACATGGACTTTGACGCCAGTAAATTCTGGAGAGGGCATGAGCTTACGCAGACAGTGAAGTTGTCCGGTGTAGGTTGTGAGAATAGTAATCTGGGAAGGTTTGTATTCCTGGTTAAGCAAGTACCGGCAAAGCTCAACAACAAAACGAGCTTCGTGAGGATTCTGGTGACTCCGTCCATCCTTAATCTCTTCCTCATTTTGAGAATGAGCCACAAAAAAGAGATTTGTCAGAAGCCCCTGTAGACCCAAAGATACAGGTGTCAAGTAGATTCATTTGAGTAATAGCCAAATAATTGTGATAAGTATAAATAATGACAGTGAGCATCTAAGGTTGTGCAATTATGTTCACTTATATTCCTTACCTTGACATTGTCATACTCCAGCACAGAGGGGTGGTTTTCCAGAGTATCATAGATATGAGGAGTCAATAGTCGAGCGATGCTTGGCCTCATGCGATGCTAGAAACAAACAAAATATAAAGAACAGGATTGTTGTTTTAGCACATGATTCACTAGAGGAATTATTGACATCTGTGAATATGTAACCCAGTGGCTGATGTGATGGTACAGTAACTAACCTGGTAGTTGAGGCGCACAAACGGGAAGTTCACTCTGACAAGCCTCTCAAACATCGACACTTCCAGATTGAAATTCTTGGCAAGATCGTACACTGTTGCGCTAGGCCTCAGCTGTGCAGGTTCAAATACAGAAAGAATAAGCATTTTGGTTTCTCACTACAGAAGCATTCACTGTTTACATTAACCCCGGGTTTCACAGACAATGCTTAAGTCTAAAATGCATGAGCTGTTTTAATTGAAAGCAACTTCCACTGATATATCTTAAAATGTGTCTCAAAATGCACACCAGTAATTTTCTTTTTCTACGGCATGTTTATAAAAGCTACTTAAATATCATAATTGAACAGGCTTAATCTAAGCCCAACCTGTGAAACCAAGCCTAACTGTTAAAATTAATACAATTTGTCATTAACATTTCGGTAACACTTTACAAAAAGGTTTTATTAGTTAGCATTAGTTAAGTACTTTAGTTAACATGAACTAAGAATGCATTTATTAATCTTAGTTAATATTCATTTCAACATTTACTAATACATTATTAAAATCAAATGTTGTATTTGCTAACATTAGTTAATGCACAGTGAACTAACATGAACAAACAATGAACAGCTGGATTTTTATTAACTAACATTAACAAAGATGAATAAATACTGTTACAAATGTATTGCTCATTGTTAGCTCCTGTTAGTTAATATATTAACTAATGTTAACAAATGTGACCTTATTGTAAAGTGTTAACAACATTTCTTTATGAGGTTCTCTGGGGAGTGCGTCAAAATAGTTTTCTAAAGAGTAAAGAGATTATTGATTATCATTCAATTATTGCATTTATATTTTGCTAGAAATTACACACTTATTTGGCGTAGAATATTTCCTGAATCATTGATAGTCCCAGTAATTTATCAAGTGGTGTGTACCTGCTGGTGATCTCCGATCAGTATGAGGTGCTGGCAGGCTTTGCTGAGGGTGGTGATGGTGTGCGCCTCCAACACCTCCGCCGCTTCCTCCACGATCACCAGTCTGGGCCGCAGCTCCTGAAGAGCCTGTCTGTATTTAGCCGCTCCTGTGGTGGTCATACCCACAACCAGAGCCTGCTGCAACACACACAGATCCTCACGACGGCGGATTTCATTCAGACGCTCCGCTGCGTCCTGATAGACCTGCTCAGCGTTCAGGGTTTTGGTGCGAAGATCAGTCCGATAGCGCAAAACCCAAAGACTGAAGGAGGAAACGAAGTTGTTATACCATGAATTTATTTTCCATTGGTTTCACATACAAGGCTTAAGCTAGTCCCTGACTAAAATGCATGTTTGAGCTGTTTTAACTGAAAACAACTTGATCGACAAAGGCCCGGTTTCACAGACAGGGCTTAGATTAAGCCAGGATTAGGCATTAGTTCAATTAGGGCATTTAAGTAGCTTTTGTAAATGTAGAAAGAAACAATACTGGTGTGCATCGTGAGACAAAACAATGTCACTGACATAAGCTACTTAAATGCCCAATTGACACTAAGGGCCCTATTTTAACGATCTGAAACGCAAGTATCAAACGCAAAACGCAAGTAACTTTGTGGGCGGATCTCGGGCGCTGTTGCTATTATACCGGCGGGATAAATGACTCTTGCGCCCGACGCAAATCTAAAATGTGTTGGTCTGAAGGAGCTTCATTACTCATAGGTGTGGTTTGGGCGTAACGTGAAATAAACCAATCAGAGCGTCATCTCACATTCCCTTTAAGAGCAGGCGCGCTTGTTCCATGGCGGATTGCTATTATAACGGCAGATTTGCCAGGAGCGGTTCACAGCCGAGGAGACCGACGTTCTCATCAGGGCCGTAAAACACAGAGAAGTGACATTGGGGATGGAGAAACACACCCAAATTAGCTTCGGTTAAACAGGCGTATAATAATTTGGGTAAATGTGTAAGCTAGATTTATGCCTATTTTTTCACATCTTCATGGACACAACAATAATTTCCCTTGTGTGTTAATATTATTCCTTGTAATTATGTATGATTTGCAAAAATGAAAACTGCTGCGTCTGTGTAGATGAGAGAATCAAAGTGTATGTGTGTTGTGCACACGCTACATTGATTATGGCCAAGCATGCGCCCTTAAAATAGCATCTGAATAACATGCGCAACGCGCCGCTGACTTTAGACGAGGTTTCTCCTGGTCTGTGGCGGAATTGTTTTCTAAACCTGCAAAATAGCACCAGGGAACGTTTGCGCCGGAACACGCCTCCTCTTTTCGCTGAACCGCCCCCGGGAGCGCAAGTTCATTCCCTAATTTACCGACGTGCGTCTGTGGAGGGAAAAGTCCGCTGTGCGTCGGGTGCAAAATAGGAATGATACATGCGTCGGTGTACAAAGTCAATTGCGCTGGGTGCAAGATAGGGCCCTAATGCCTAATCCTGGCTTAATCTAAGCCCTGTCTGTGAAACCGGGCATTTGAATCTTAGATTAAGATGTTAGTTCACTGGTGCACCTTAAACAAATTTGTGGTAGTGATGGGTTTCTAATTTTACGTCATACCTGAGTGTTCCTGGGTGAATATTTGAATAATAACATGAGCCGAGTGGAATAAAGAAAGTGATCAGCATGACTGATATTCAAACCGGTGAGCACGTGCTGCTTTGTTTACGGTGTGTATCTGCCGCCCACAGTGTCGGTTTCCCTTTTTCAGTGACGAATATAAACAAATATATCTGCAGAAATAGACCCTGCCTTAAGACAATGCAGAAATGATTGATTCAACTCGGTCATTTCTGTCATGATGGCTCTTTTCCATAACTCGTGATGAACGAACGACTCGGACCCGAAGACTCAGGAGGTGAACTAATCATTTCTCTTCAGCCTATGTGAATTGACAAAAGAACAACTCGGATCGGGATGTGAGGAGAGATAAACTAACAGAGTGTGTAGCCTGAAGACCCAGCTAAGCAATTAATGAATCATTTATTTTTCTCATAATTTGGTCTTGGCCTGCATTATAGTTTTTTTCTTATTCTAAATGTGATCAACGTTTGCATAAGTTGATGTGTTGGGGAATTTGGTTATTAACATGTAACATTTTAATTATATTCTGCTGAAATGAACGAAATTACTTGGAAAAAGATTTGTTCATTTTACTGAAGGAGACTCAAAGATCTGAGTCAGTAAAAATGATCCGAACTTCCCTTCAGTGATTTGTGGGTAGATGCTGCCATCTCGTGGAGTGTGTGTGTGTGTGTGTGTGTGTGTGTGTGTGTGTGTGTGTGTGTGTGTGTCTTACCGATACAGTCTCCATTTGTCTTTCAGATTCAGGCTCCACACATCGCTGATTTGCCTTTCTTGTTCCTCACTCATGGCTGAAGTCTTCCTCAGCTCTTTTCGAGCCATTTGCTTCATTTTTTTCTTCTGGTGGCCTTGCACCTGAACACGCATGAACAGAACAGTAGCACTGAGGTCATCAAAACACACATACACACACATGCTGAACAGTACAATACAGGTGACACTCGAAAAATTTGAATATCGTGCAAAAGTTCATTTATTTCAGTAATTCAACTTAAAAGGTGAAACTAATATATTATATAGACTCATTACATGCAAAGTGAAATATTTCAAGCCTTTATTTGTTATAATTTTGATGATTATGGCTTATAGCATATGAAAACCCCAAATTCAAAATCAGAATATTGTGAAAAGGTTTTCATAGCTGTAAACCATAATCATCAAAATTATAATAAAGGCTTGAAATATCTCACTTTGCATGTAATGAGTCTATATAATATATTAGTTTAAACTTTTAAGTTGAATTACTGAAATAAATGAACTTTTGCACGATATTCAAATTTTTCGAGTGTTACCTGTACATTTACAATAAGTATTTGTAGAAAATGTTGAATACACACACGCATGGCTTAAATGATTATATAAAAAATAATATTTAATATAATATGATATAAATGATTAAATAATGCAGTAACACTTTACAATAAGGTTCATTAGTTAACATTAGTTAATGTATTAACTAACATGAACTAACAATGAGCAATACATTTGTTACAGTATTTATTAATCTTTGTTAATGTTAGTTAATAAAAATACAGCTGATCGTGTTAGTTCACAGTGCATTAACTAACATTAACAAATACAACCTTTGATTTTAATAACGTATTAGTAAATGTTGAAATTGATATTTAGTAAGATTAATAAATGTTAAAGAAGTATTGTTCATTCTTAGTTCATGTTAACTAATGAACCTTATTGTCAAGTGTTATCAATAATGCATGAATATTCATACCTGCCATTGCGCAGCCTGAGCCTGGCTCTGGTTGTGACTCGGGTCTGGTTGAGGTTCAGTATCATTCAGGTTCAAAGACAACATCAAGTCAGCCATGTCAGCGATGCTTTTCTCATCCCGTTTCTGTTTCTGGTGGTCTTTATCCCGATGATCTGAATCCAGCAATATCCTCTCTGCCTGGAGCAGTTCGGCCTCTTCTTCTATATCGATCAGCTCCTCGTCCTCCAGTTGTGCCTCGTTTTCATCTGCCGCCTCTGAGGAAGAAAGAGAGAGAGAGTTTGTAATGCTGAATTTGGAGTTGTATTACAGAAACTTAATATCTTCAGATTTGAAAAGTTTTATTTCCTATGTGAAATTTACCATGGTTACTATACAGATAGAATATGATGTTTCTGTAATAAATGACTGTTTATGGAGGATGTTGCTTAAAATGGTAACACTTTACAATAAGGTTCATTAGTTAACATTAACTAACATGCACTAACCATGAGCAACACATTTGTTACAGTATTTATTAATCTTTGTTAATGTTAGATAATAAAAATACAGCTGTTCATTGTTTGTGCATGTTAGTTCACAGTGCACGATTTTAATACAGTATTGGTAAATGTTGAAATTAACATTAACAAAGATTACTAAATGCTGTATAAGTGCAGTTCATTATTAGTTCATGCTAACTAATGACTAATGTTAACTAATGAGCCTTATTGTAAAGTGTTACACCCTTAAAACATTACAAGTAGTTAAACGAGCTCAAACACACTCTGGATGCGTTCATTGACCACAACAAATCTGTTATGTGTCCTGATCCCAAATATTTTGTGCTTTATCAGCATGCAGAAGTAAAAAGATGTAGATGTGCTTAGTCATGAAATCCGAAACCCTCTCATCTGTGAAATCTGATCGCAAGTGTTCAGAGGCACATTTGCAGGTTTAACCAGCAGAGGGCCATGATGAGCTGTATAATTAATGTCTATTCATTTCTATTTCAACTTGAACACTTTGTCTTATGAGTAGTTTGGCAGTTTTTGCATTTAATACCTAATAATAATAAATACTGCATCTCAGTGGTGAGGGGAAATCATTGTGCATTAAAGAATGAAGAAAATGCCATTGAAAAGCCATTCCTTTATTAAAAAAAAGCATGTGGTGATTTATTTGACCTCATATATAATATAAAAAGATAAATTGTTGTCGACGTTGTGTTTGGTTTGTTAGACTCTCACCTCCTCCAAATGTTAGTTGTGGCCCCTGCAAGAAAATATTGGACCCGATGCCGAGCCACTCTGCTATCATTGAAGGCTTCTTCTTCCCCACGCTCTCAAAGCCATCATACACCTAACACAGACATTATGAATATTACTGTGAGTAAAAACCTATGTGCATATTACAAGTCACATGATTATATGGCTTGATGTTTAAGCCTGTAAAGCCTAACATATGACATAACAGTCTAATATTTTGAAATGGAACAGTTTATTGAACCTTTAGACAAAACATAGGAGGGAAAATACCTAAATTTGAGGTAATTTTGCATAAAATTTTAGGCCCAAACTGAGCAAAAATATGCAATTTAGTGCAGATGCTGAAATTTATATGCCACAAAATTGAGATGAAATTCTAATAGATCTTTCTACCAGTATAGCAGACTACTTACATAAAAGGATATAAATATCAGTCGTCACTCTATATCTGCCAATAATATGTCTTAGTAAGATGATATTTAAATGCTTAGTTTATTATCAAAGCCTGTAGTTTTAAAATACATATTGAAATGCAATACAATGATGATTGAGAGATGAACAAATAAACCTTGCTCAAAAGCCTGATGATCATATTTGATACTCATGTTTTTTATAATAAATAATATATGGATAATCATGTAACTCATGTTGCTTCAGTCCAGTAAGTGTTCATCTTGAAATATTACTAACAATTTAAAAGTGAATCTTACGTTTACTTCTAAAAAAAAATACGTTAACAGACTAAAAATCTGTCAAGATTTCACAGCATGAGCTGAAGGACGTTTGTACAATTATACTAAAAGGATTTTTACTGGCTAAAAAAAGCATGAACGATCAATCAGATGACAGAAGGACTGTAGTAGATTGTGTGCAACAGGTTTTACAGCAAAGTTTTGATCATTTAGAAGCCTTAGAAACTGGCTATAAATATGACACAGTAGACATTACAGGGTTAAGCAGGGTCCAAAACTGCTTCTGTATAAAGTATATATGGATGGCATGTTTGGCAGCTGAGCTAGTTTCAGCCCGGTGTGTGTGTGTGTGTGTGCGTGTGTGTAGACAGACTCACTGGCTGTAGACACAGACTGTCCCAGTGCTCAGCAGAGATGTATCTTTCCAGAAAGTCTTCTCTGAGAACGCCACGCAAACTGCACTCGAGCTGAGCGGTCTGTCTCTTTAAGTCCTCCTCTGCCGCCTCCATCTGTGTGTAGATCTGAGCACACACAGCACAACTCATTAGAAATATCATTCATATATTATGAGACACAATGGCACATAATTGTTTTCAGATAACTTTTGGACTATGCAAGACATAAAAACACCCTAACAAATCTGCATATTATAATACAAGTTATGCACATGCATGACAGCACGACCACACATTTAATTGACATAAATGACATTAATTAGATTATTAATGAGAAATAATTGTTACATATTTTGCTTTCTTTAGGAACAGTTTATGCAAATATCTAAAAACAATTCTCATTTGAAAAAAAAAGTGTTTACAGCAACATTAAAAAAACTAAATTATTTTTATTCTACTGACAGTCCTAAGAAATAATAGAATAGTATAATAAAATAAAATAAACTAACTATTTTTATTCTACTGACAGTCCTAAGAAATAATAGACTTGTATAATATAATAAAATTAAATAAAATAATCCAATTATTTATATTCTACTGGCAGTCCTAAGAAATAATAGTATAATAAAATAAAATAAATATTTTATTCTACTGACAGTCCTTTTAAATAATAGACTAGTAGTTTAATCAAATAAAGCAATTATTTTTATTTTATTTGCAGTCCTAAGAAAAAATAGACTAGTATAATAAAATAAATTAATAAAATAGAATAAAATAAAAATTATTTTTATTCTACTGACAGTCCTAAGAAATAATAGACTAATATAATCAAATAAATTAATAAAATAGAATAAAATAATTATTTTTATTCTACTGACAGTCCTAAGAAATAATAGACTACTATAATAAAATAAAGCAATTATTTTTATTCTAATGACAGTCCTAAGAAATAATAGACTAATATAATAAAATAAATTAATTAAATAAAATAAAGCAATTATGTTTATTATACTGACAGTCCTAAGAAATAAGGGACCAATATAATACAATAAAATAATAAGAAAACACAGAAATGTCACAATGAAATAGGAGTTATGTCCATGATAAGCGGCTCACCTCATGATGGGCTTTCCTCAGGTGCGGTGGCAAACTTTTCCGGAAGTTTGGACCCCGGGTCAGCTCCCTCAGACCGAAACTCTTCAGAGTTTCACTATTACTCCGTCCTCCAACTCTTACAATGCCCTTCTTTAAGAAGCCATGGATGCCTGGGACACAAGTTGTGAAATATCTCATAATGTCATACATGAAGCTGTAGAGTTTTACTGTTCACACTTTTACTGTGTTAGTGTGAAATGAGTAGCCATTACAGTTTAAATGCTTAAAACAAAAAATCACTTCTGAGACACATGACATGTGAGAAAGAGCTTTCCATTTAATCTAATAGTAGGCTCAAAGATCTCAAATCAAGTTTTTGTCCATGCTATCACCCAAAAATCAGCCTCACGCTCTTATAAATACCATATCAATAAAATGTTACCTTCTAGAAACTGGTCAAGAGCATGATTGGTATAGCAGACCACCAGCATAGGGCAATCCCGTGACCAGGCCTCATGATTCTCCAGCAAAGCCTGAGCGATCTTTAGTCCAACATGAGTCTTCCCTGCGAAGAAGAAAACAAACAGGATCTTCAAAACCATTGTCAGATATCTGTGTAGCTCAGAAGTAGGTTGCATCTATAATGTTAAAATTTACTTTTTTTTGTGAATATGCAACTTGACCCCAAGAGTAATCAGACTGTATACCAGCATTGGTTAAAACAGTCACCTGTGCCTGGTGGTCCCTGTATGATGGCCAGTTCACTGGTTAAGGCCAGTTTCAGTGCTTGAAGTTGGCTTTCATCGAGACCCATTGTTTCCTCATCGGGCCAGGCGTGTTGGGTCAGGGGGTTGAAGGGTGGGATCTTCTTCTGTCCTTCTGCCGTAATGCACGACAGATCGTATGACCTTCCCTCCACCCGAAGATAAGCTGGAGGATCTACATTTGTGTTGCACTCCACTATGTACCTAAAACAACACACGTTTACATTACCAACGTTAACAATTTAAAAATGTGTGGTGTTTACCAAGTCAAGCAACACTATTACTTTTGTTCAGACCTGGAACGTATAATAATATGACTTGGCTGTAGGGGTGTGCGATATTGACAAAAAAGGATATCTCAATATTTTAATAAAGCCTTTTTTTTCAACCTAATTAAAGGTATGCATCATCTTTTGTGTCAAATTCTTACATTTAATCAAATTCAATTGTAATAATAAGACACAATAGGGCTTTTATCAACCAAATTAAATCAGTATCAACTATATGAATCTTTGCAATGCAGAGGAAACACAGAAGCTGCATCTGAAGTGGCATTTAGATGCATTTATACAGGCTGTTTAATGCAGTTCAGAGGGACATGAATGCATTTAGCCTGCAGTTACAAATGCATAAATAATGTTTTGATGTTTTAAACATAAAATGTTGAATATTGATATTTTTAATTGAAAAGATGTTTGAATTGTGAAATTAAAACCAACGAGTAGGTGGCAGAAAGTCACTGTTAATGAGTCAATGAGATTGAACCGATTCATTTAAACGGCTGATTCATTCAGGAACAAAGCATTTGACTGTCTTAATGAGTGAGTCATTGAATCATTCATTCAAACGATTCATTCCGAGATGCAATCCTCAGAGATGCAAAACAGTCCTGTGGCTTTTTTGGAATTATTTTTGTTGGCAAAATAAAGCAAAAGCAGGCAATATTGTGTCTAAAATGTAAGTTACTTAATATAAACTTTTTGTTTATTGAACTGTTGTATAAAATCAATATCACATTTGTAATATTAATGCTGATTTTGGAGAGAAAAAATGACACACTGTGTGTGATTACTGACTGACTATATTAAATTATATAAATATAAAAGACATACAGAGGTATTTTTGCCCCTTATCTTGAATATTGGGGGTGTTCAAAATGCATTTTAATAGACTAAATCACTTTAATAGACTAAAGTGTGCACTTTAAATGCTCAAGCGCACTAGTCTAACCTACTAGACTACATCACATAGTATGTATGCATGCACTCTCTAAATATGTTTTTGTAAAATGAGGGACATACTCGATAATGTCAGATCGCACATCATTAAAATAACAATCACGATATTATCGTAGACGATATACAGTATATTGCACACCCCTACTTGTCAGTGAGCTCTTTTGACTTGAAACCACCTAGAAACCTCCAGAACACAACACTCTAAAAACCATTCAGAACACCTTACAAACAAAATAGCAACCACCCACAGAGTTTTGCACAAGTGAACAAGACGTACACTTCAAACCTGCATACCTTTGAAAGGGAACATCATTTTCGTCTTCCTCCTGGAGACCTTCTAGGACGTATCGGTAGGCCTCAAAGTAAGCCGTGGTCTCGACCATCAGGAAGGAGTCAGAGGGCTGAACCGTGGCCATTCTGGCCCTGCTTTCAGAAGTAAAAGAGAGATTCACCAGTCCATGCCTTAGAAACTTTGGGTCCCGATCGGCCACAGTGGCAAATAGGAAGGTTTCGAAGTTGTCCATGGAGAGACACACAAGGGATCCGTAAATAAGACGTTTCGAATTTTCCCACCGGACAAACTGTAAGAGAAGTTGCAATGTAATAACAAACTGTTAGAAGGAACAATGGTGAGAGAACGTGATTAGGATTACAGAGGACATTAAGTTCTCTCGGACAATATTCAATGCAATTCACATTTATTTGTATAGCGCTTTTCACAATAGACATCGTTTCAAAGCAGCTTTACAGAAAATTTAAGTCCACATTACAATTTAGAGTGTTCTGTTATCAAAGGTAACTGTCTAAGTTATGCATTTCAGAAATGCATATATACAAAATCACAGTTAGCGAAAAATGTATTAATTTAAACAATGTAATAATTTAAGGCAGAAATAATGAGCTCATTGAAGTAATGAATACTTGTTTGAAAAGAATACACTAGAAAAGAAGCTCGTCATTACCTTAAGAGGCTGTGGGTCAAACTGCACTTTGTAGGAGATTCCCGTTGATGTGCAGAGCGGCAGCATCACTCGGGTGTCAGTGTAGACTCTGATGTCATCAAAACGCCTCTTTTTGATTGGTACCCCATCAATGTTATCATCGCGCTGGATCCTCAGGAGCTCCTTGACGCCCTCTCGCAGTGGCCTCACGAAATCTTCACGCAGAAGTCGGAAGTGTGTGTCCAGATAGATGCGAGCATTAGGGAAGCTTTGAGACATTATGTTGGGTCTCAGGAAAGGCCTCTCGTCTAAGTGGAACTCATCATAGGTTGGATAGATGCTCATCGTCCTGAAGTCTTCCTCCCCAGGTGGAGCATCTTCATCAGCTGCTAGGAAGGAGTAGTTATCTGTCCGCAAGGTGCCTTCCCTTGATTTCTCTTGGAGATGGTCCACCACACCCTGCACCCTCTCCAAGTCCTCATCAGTGCTGTCGAGAATATCCACACCTGAGGCACGCAACTGGTTGACGGCTGGTTTCAGAAGAGCCACCAACATTGACACAGATTGGACAGAGCTGTGTGGAAACATGTTGAGAACATCGGAGAGAAGGCTGATGATGTTGCTCAAGTGTTGGGGATACTGATCCCTTCGAGCTTGCATGTGATCTGACATCATTCCAGTCACATGATAGGGCAAGATGTTACGGAAAAACGGCGAGTCCTTGAAGATGCGAGCCAAATGCATGACGTTCTTGCGGTCGATTCGAGACTGGAAGGCCTTGCAGAGAACCTGACAGATCAGCTGCACCAAGTCGCTTCTCATTGGATCTTCCTCAAGCAGATTCTTAAGCCCACTGCTAGATGAAAGGGTGATGGCCACCTCGGACGCTTCTTTCTCCAGTAGACCTTCGAGCGTTTTATACCCCAGTTTGCGTACATCAGGTGTGCCGTCTCTCCCTCTTCCTCTTCCTCTCCCTCTCCCAAAACCTCCTCTACCTCTCATAGCTTCTTCTCTTCCTCTTTGAGGTTCTTCACCTTGTGGACTGGCTCTTAAGTCAGTCATGCTTCTACTGGCTCGTCGGTGGCGTGTGTCTTCAGGATGGTTCACAGGAGCCGGAAAAGGATAGGGATTGAGAAGAGTTTGTTGAGGGAACCCATTAACAGGTCTCCCAAATGCTCGTAAAGGTGAAGATGCATTTGTTGGGCGTCCTCTTATCACAGGGGGGCGGTGGAGATGTGGTTGGTTTTCTCCTCTCCACGGTCCTCGACCTCTTCCATCTCCTCCTCTTCCTCCTCCTCTTCCTCCTCCCTCGCCTCGGCCACCTCCTCTTCCATCTCCTCGACCTCTTCCATCTCCTCTTCCTCCTCCTCTTCCTCCTCCCTCGCCTCGGCCACCTCCTCTTCCTCTTGTTCGATTGGGTGACCTACTTGCTTGTCTTTGACCAGGCACAGAACCATCTGTTAAAATAAAATTATGGTGTATAATTAATGAGGATGTACAATGACCCCAAAAAAGTCACAGTTTGGATTTAAATAGGCAAACGCTTAAGAGTCAATGATTGAATCATTATTGCAGTGATTAGGCTATTATGTTTCTAGCATGTTATATGTTTGGCAACAGTTCTTCTAACCCTAATTGATGGAGTGTGTAGATTTTCATTTCTTAAACAAACATGTAGGAAGACACATCATGACCATATTCCAGGATGATAATGCCAAGATTCATCAGACTCAGATTGTGAAAGAATGGTTGGGAAGAGCATGAAGAATCATTTTCACACATGAATGAGTCCAGACCTTAAATTCATTGAAAGTGTTTGGGATGTGCTGGAGGAGACTTTACAGAGTGCTGGACTCTTGCATTGTCAATACAAGACCTTGACCAAAAATTGATGCACCTCTTGCTGGAAATAAATGTTGTGATGTTATTTCCATCAAGAGGTGCATCAATTTTTGATCAAAACCTTCATGCTCCCTCAAACCATTCTTTCAGTTTGAGTCTGATGAATCTTGACATTATCATCCTGGAATATGGCCATGATGTGTCTTCCTACATGTTTGTTTAAGAAATGAAAAGCTACACACTCCATCAATTAGGGTTAGAAGAACTGTTGCCAAACATATAACATGCTAGAAACAAAATAACCACTGCAATAATGAGCCAATCATTGACCCTTAAGCATTTGCCTGTGTAAATCCGAACAGCAGTTTTTTTTTTTTTTGCTTGGCATTGTATGTTGACAAGTTAAAACGAGGGAATGTAAAGATCTATACCTCTTCTTTGTGGGCCACTGAAGCCTCCTCTTCCTCTTTGTTGTCCTCCTCTTGGATTGACCATTATACAGCTGTTAATATCTCTGCAAGGCGATTATACCAACAGATTATACCAGAGGTGGACAGTAACAAAGTACATTTACTTGAGTACTGTACTTAAGTACACTTTTTGAGTATCTGTACTTTACTTGAGTATTATTTTTTCTGGAAACTTTTTACAATAACTTCCCTACATTTGAAAGACAAATATTGTACTTTTTACTCCACAACAATTCTGTCAAAGTCCTTGAGTAGAAAGACGTCAGTCAGGGGATGATTGTGGTTTTAGGGGCTGCATTTTGTTTGGAAATGAAAGTCGGGTTGATGTCAGAACCCGACGTTGGGTTGAAAAGGAAAATGACGTCAGAAACCAACATCTGTCGGGTTCTGACATCAACCCAACTTTCATTTCCAACCGCAATACAACTTCTGTAACGCTGGAGATTAACATCAATCTGACGTTGGATTCTGACATCAACCCGACTTTCATTTCCAAACAAAATAAACAAACCTGATTTTCATTTTCAACGTTGGGTTTGGTCTTCTAAATGCGAATTTTGTCATTGTTTTGGAGTACACTAGCTTATAGATAACAGTAACACTAGCTTATAGATAACAGTAACACTAGCTTATAGATAACAGTAAGGCTAACATATTCATACTAAAAGCCAAAGGTCTTCTGTGAAGACCCCTCCAATTCTTTCACTGCTATGCTTTACCTCTGGCTGAAAGCCTGGATCTAATGCAATGACTTCCATATATTTTACAGCTTTTCCTCAGTCTCTTGGTACATTTCTTGAATCATCCTTAACATTTTCAAACCAATAAGTGCAGTAGTAGTAATATAGCTTTTTAATGCCATGTCAGAATCTGAGGCTATCTACATGACAAAAACTGAGTTACAAAAATACAAAAGTTGCATGAATACAATAAAAATAATAAAAACAAAACAAAAGGAAAGGAAAAACAAAACAGCAAGAATGTTATACTATAACATATGATAAAAAATTCTGAAACCTTTTCTTTTAAAATCTCACTAAACAAGTCCTTAAGTGAGCTAACTTCATAAAAATGTTGTCTATTTGCATTAAAAGTGGAACAGTCCAATAAAATGTTTAATGGAAAGTGGGGTCTTGCATAGAGTTGGTTATTTGCCTTTAAGCAAAAATGCATGAGTCTCCCAATAAGTGCATTTCTTTAAACAATTTGTACAAACAGCACCATACAATGGATTACCCATGAAAACTAACTTGTTCAAAATCCTTAGTTAATCTCTCAAAAGTAAATATTTATCCCAATGAATGTGTGTCAGTGCATGCATCAGAATGAAAAGTCCTTGTGTCATTGTTCACAAATAAGATATCAAGATCAAAATGCTTTTTCATGTTGTCAATAAGCACACTGTTTGTCAGTATTTCCTGATTTAAACTATATGGCATATAAATATAATGTATTTTTTTATCTATATTACACATCGCAATTGATCATGTAGGAAACAGCAGATGAATTTGCAACTTGTTAAAAAAAATAGAATTTGCTTTTATGATGTGCCAAAAGTGACAAGAGGATGTGGTTAAACAAGCAGTTTTGAGAATTTCAATTGTGATCTGAGAAACAATAATTATCATCATAATTTCTCTCTCATTCAAGACACACACACACGTGACTACATGACTAATCTCTGAAATCTTGCTTTTAGTGAGCTTAGTAAAATACAGCTGATGTCTGAACCTGATCAATTATTCATATCAGTTTCATTTCTCGCTAAGGTAACTAGCCTGTATTTAGACTACAGAACCTAATATAACACATGTATGTGTATATCTATCTATCTATCTATCTATCTATCTATCTATCTATATATATAGAGAGAGAGAGAGAGAGAGAGAGAGAGAGAGAGAGAGAGAGAGAGAGAGAGAGAGAGAGAGAGAGAGAGATATGCTATTAATAACATAATAATATGCTTTTAGAAATATAATTTTCTCAAATGCTTTATTAAAATTTTACTTTTTATATTGTAGAATGACTATTATTCGCGGAAAAAAAAATCAAATAATACATTTACAATAAAATGACTGCGTACTAGTCAACTACCGGAAATGAACAGGCTAAAAACACAACAGGCTAAAACTATTCTCTTTAGCGGCCGGCAGCAAATGACAATAGATATAACATATACATAATAGTATAAACAAAGCGATTCTTATCTAATATGATCTGAAGCACTCACCTGGTTCTGATGTTTTCAGCATTAGAGCGTCTTCCATCTGTCAGTGTCTTTTATGCTGGTCTAGTTTCGTTTCTCCCAGTTATGGGCGGATCAGATCAGCCGGTTTCACTGAGTCAGAACTGAAAGTGATGAACGAAAAACAGACATCCGTTGCCGTGGTGAGATATACAGACTGGGGCTAAAGCGGAGACCGGGGTTAGTTGTCACATGGGATATACCTCAGTGGCTAGAGGTTTCGAAAAAAAGATCAACAAAATAAACGAGAACACGCTGACATACACTGTTATGCAATGCGCGCGCGCGCACAAACACACACACACGTCTGGTTTACTATCTTTGCGGGGACTTTAACTAGACGTAATAATTTTTATCCTGTACAAACTGTATATTCTCTCCTCCCGACCCATCACAGAAAACTCAAAAAAAAAAAAAAAAAAAAAAACTCATTCTGTATGATTTATAAGCTTTCATGGGGACCTCAATTTAAGACCTTCATTTCACAAAACCGAAACCTATTTGGAGACAATGTTGTGGCTTGAATGCAAATCAGTGGGTTAGATGCAAAGCACAAACAGAGGAAGCCAAATACAGGTAAACCCTTAGAGAACAAGCAAGGCCTGCTAATAATCTATGAATAATAATTCAACAACACTAATACACAACTAACGTGGCCAATAAGCAGAGGAATACCCACTAGAAATGTGCAAAACTCATGCAAACACGACCTGCTGTAATACATGATATACTGTGGACAGACTAGCTCTAACCAATATTTGAACAAATGGAGGTACAGCAAGACTTGTCCTGTTTATTATTGAGAAAACTCCTCTCAACTTTCACCGTCTTGTTTGTTCATCAAACAGTGAATAATTTCTGACTGACTCCACCTGAAAACTTTGACCCGACTGAAGCTTCATGTTCATTTATAAATACAGCTTGCAAACATCTAGAACTAGATGCAATTTCCAATTTAGCAACATAGACTAATAACATTAGACAATAATATTGTCATATTAAACCCAGTGTGATTTCATCATAATTCTACAGATACTGCTAAGTGCCCTTAAAGGGGTCATATAATGTCATTTTTGTACAAGCTAATATGATTCTTTAGGGTCTAAATTAAAAGTTTGTAATATACTTCAATTAAAAATTCTCTTATTAGTATTAGTATTGTAAGAAATCACTCATTTTACCTGGTCAAAAGCAGCTCTGTTTTCAGCACGCCGTTTCAGTGCATGTGTCTTTAAATGATAATGAGCTTTGCTGACCCCGCCCCTCTGTTCTGTGCGTACACCGTTTAAAATAATAATACAAAAACCATAACGCGTTGTTCATTATAAACGTGAGATTATGAATTATATTGAGAACGTCGTAGAAAACATGCCATAGTACCCTGAGTGTAAAAATAGCCACATTCATCGTGAAGCGTGCAAGCTATTTGCAAAGATTAATATAAAGATTAATATAAAGGTCAATAAAACGTTACACTCACTTGTTCTTCTGGAGGTTCAGCAGGAACACGAATAGTTGGTAATGATCCTTTTTTCAGGAGCAGCTTCTTAGCAAAAACAGCTTTATACTGACCCTCGTTTGTAAAGCAGTCTCGAGTCTGGTGAAATGATTCGCGCAAACATGACAGCATTGACGTTGATCGTGGGGAATATTCCCTTCGAAAACAAACTCAGCCACTGCGTCTTCAGCTGTACGGATTTAGAAACATCATCAATATGACTGCTGTGTTCGTTATTACACCCAAGAACAGAACACCACAATCGTTAGACGCCATTCTGCTCAGCACTCCAGCTATCAACAATGAACGCGCCGGTCGGCGCGTGCTATGATTGACAGCTCGCTCATGAGGGCGCGAGGGCGGGTCTGTGTTTGAAACGCTGCTGTCAATCACCCATCGTAGGAGGGGCGTCGATATTGTGACGTCACAATATCGAACAGCTTGATTTGAGACAGGTGGAAACATATAAGAAGATTAAAAAAAAACACTGGATGGATTTTTATCATTTTATGATGGTTGTGTACAGGCATTGCCAACACACATTTCAGTACAATCAACTTGTAAAAGTGCATGTACCATTATATGACCCCTTTAAAAAAGAGGGGGGAAATGAATAGGTCAGACTGGGTCAGACGTGTGCCATATAACTGAGTAAATGATTTTTGTAGTCATATATGAACATTCAAGGTTGGTCTCATAGAGAATCTCACTAAAAACAGAAGCCTTATCTTGTTTTGCTTCTTCCGAGCTGAACGTGATTTATAATCACGGCGCAAAACAAAATAAAAGCTATATATGATATTTACACAAGTATTTAGTTCACTCAGCAGGTTGATTTTATATATTAATACAGCCAACATTCCCCACAGCAAATGTCTAAAATAAAACGAGTTACACTTAATTTCAATGGTCCACTTTAGACATTCTAGTAGCTTTAAGTAACTTTCCAACTATACATGTCAGCTAACTCTCAGAAGAGTTTAAGTAGACAGTTAGGTTCGGATTAGTAGAATAAGTGGAGTTGTAGTTGCAAAGTTACTTAGAACATCTGAAGTGGATCATGGAAATAAAGTGTTAGGGTTAAAACTATGATCCAGGTTTATGATATCTTTCCTGTGAAGACTGTGCGAGCTTCATTCATCTCTCGTGGGACGAGGGAGAGCTTCTCTCTGCTTTATCTTCAAGGTCGGCTGATAAAGAAGACACAGATCCATTGTTTCATGTGGGCTGTAAAGAGGCTGTCTGTGATATTCTGGGCTCTCTGTTTGACTTCACCTCTGTGAGACTCAATCTTCTCGTCCTGCAGGGATAGTTTGGCTTAAATCAAGGGGAAATAAATCTTATTTCTGGAGCTCATTAGCCGTTGGTTATACACGCATCCTCTGCTCTACACATGCATGACAAACAGAAATACAGGTGTTCGGTTGTAGAGTTTTATTGGAGGGGTTTGGGAGGGAGGATGATGATGATAAAATGATAAAGAGGCAGATGTTCCTTTGAAGTTTTGCATCAGTCACGGCTTCACCTTCTTCTGAACCTGGAGAGACGCATAAAGGATTTAAGAGAAGACCGGCAGAAATTATGCTTTTTTCACCATTCATTAATTTTCTTGTATAAAACCTATCAAGACATTTGCTTTAGATTTACCTAAAATATACACATTTAATTAAGTCACAATTTCTTACTACATTAATTTCAGTTTAAGCAGTTCTGTAAATACACAAATATCTATTCTCATTTAATACAAGGTCATTAAAATCAGTTTGCATAATAACTGTAAAATAAAAATAAATAAAAAACACATATACAGTATATGCGAGTATATTTATTATATCATGTGTATGTAAACATTATTATTCCCTATGCAGGGAGCCTAAATTAAATATATAAGGACTTTATTGAATACATAATGGAACGTAGCAATAAAGAATTAAAAGTACAATGAAATGCAAGCACAATTTATAAATGTATAAATACATTTCTCACCCTTTATATTTCTTTATACTACTAAATACTTAAACTTATATTTAATTATTTAGTGATGCATTCAATTTTTCCAAGATACACTTGATGTTGTGCACTATTTTATTTCAAGGGTGTGAGTTTTTTTTATTCACATTTTATTTTAGAGGCCATTTTGTATGGCATTTCACATCCTTTTTTATTTTACATGAGAAATTAATTTACTCATGCTTGCATATTGTACTCATATACATTTATTGCAATATTTCATGATACATTTAATCATGTCTAATCCCTCCATAATTCCCAACCAATGCATTGTATTTCTTTTATTTATTAATGAAAAATAAAAGTTAAATATCAACACTTTGTTTTAATTTCATTTAACAGCACATTGGTAATTAAGTGTTTCCAGATGCATGAAAAATGAGGACATATGCAATATCTAATCTGAATGTGTTTTAGGGAAATACTAAATCTCACTTGGACTTTGACTTGAAGCGTCCTCCCTTCTTGTTAGGAAGGCCGAGTCTCTTCCTGTCCTCGAAGGACGGCCTGGACAGAGAAATCACTGTTAGACTGAGACAAGAATGAGAAACCTTGAAATGTTTCCCCTCGCGTGTCAAACGCCACTCACCCCGCTCTGTACTGCTTCAGCGTCTTCTTGCTGGTGTTCGTCAGCTCCTTGTCAAACACAGACTTCTTCCTAGATTTGTTCATTTTTTTAGCTGGAAGAAGAAGGTTCAAGTTAACAGTCAGAGTTTGAACTCAAGGTTTGAGAATGTCACTGGAGGATTACAGGCGTTTATTTGCGAACCTTTCTGAACGGGTTCGTCTTCTGGAACGACTCTGGCTCGCTTCGGCTTGCGATCGCGTTTAGCTGCTCGTTCAGCGTACATCTGAGACTTCAGCACCTCGAACTGAGCTCTCTCCTCAGCCTGGTGTACACACACACACACACACGTTCAGCATTTCAAAACTCAAGTGAGTGGCACATCTGATGCATCATACAGTGCTCAAACTCCCAAGAAAAAAATATGACCCATGGATTCATTACCAAGAGCAAATTGCATTTCTGATGGAATAGATTCAGATTGTTTTATTTAGTGCCATGTCAGCATTCAAAGCTATTTTCATGGCAAAAATTCAATTACAAAAATACAAATATCATATAAATACAATAAAAACCAAACAAACAAAAACAGCAAGTCATATTATACAAGATTTTTTTTAAATTAACATGATAAAATCCAAAACCTTTTCATGCATATTCTTACAAAATAAGTCCAGTTTACTTCAACTCAGGACTAAAGTCTCACCGTTAACTCTTTTCTCTTGCCCTGTTTCAGGAACTCTGCACGCTTTTTCTTTCCTCTCAGAGCAAAATCAAAGTCCTGTAGCACCTTCGCCACTTTGACAGAACAAGAAAATTAAAGACACACACAAACAATTATTGAAAATATGAGGTGTGAATGTGGTCATATTGAGTGGATTTGCTTAATTTGGGCTCAGTAAAGTTTTTATGACGAAATTAACACTTTTATTCATCAAGAATGCATTCAATTGATCAAAAGTGACAAACACATTTATAATGTGACAAAAGATTCTATATCAAATAAATGATGTTCTTATGAACTTTTTATTCAAAGAATCCTGAAAAATAAAATGCGTCACAGTTTCCACAAAAACAGGAAACTGTTTCCAACATTGATAATAATCAGAAATGTTTCTTGAGCATCAAATCGTCATATTAGAATGATTTCTGAAGGATCATGTGACACTGAAGACTGGATTAAAAATTCAGCTTTGATCACAGGAATAAATTACATATTTAACTATATATATATATATTCACATAGAAAACAGCTATTTTACATAGTAATAATATTTCACAATTTTACTGTATAATTGATCAAATAAATCAACCCTTGATGAGCAGAAGAGACTTCTTTTAAAAACATTAGAAAATCTTACCGACCCCAAACTTTTGAACTGAAGTGTGTTTGTGTATTTCAGGAAAGAGCATGAACTGATGGAGACTCACTGCGCTCTTTCTTCCTCTCCTCGTGTGACTGGAACCAGGTTCTGGGCGGCTGTTTCTCGTCTGCGCTCTGTGTTATCCTCTTCTGAGCTAAACTGATCTGGACACACACACACCGTTTAAAACCACAGGAGTCGGTGTGTTTAATCAGACAGCTGAATGTTTGAAAGAAGAGTGTCAGACCTGCGCTTCTGAATGAGCCATTGCCTTTTCCTCCTTCTCCAAGCGTAACACTGCGTACACGTCCTTCTCCAGCTTCTCGATCAGATCACGAAACTTCAGAATCACCTCTGGTGACGTCAAACAATCAATTTACACCAGCTTTCCATTAGATTGTGATATATTGAAAAACAATTAAAAAAATAAATAAAATTGTTCCTGCCTGTATTTCCTACAGTATACGCACTGCTTCATTCCAGAGTTATTATCATTAACTAAAACTATTCAAAACCTTTCTGTAAAGTGAAATACAGCTTTAAAAAAAAAGAAAAAAAGGAATATTGCCTTGGCTGAAATCATTTTAAGTTCAGGCACGGAAATTATAACCTGTAAATAAATATATTTAAAAAAAAACTGGAAAAAAAAACTGGAAAAAAAGAAAGAAACATAAATAACAATATAAAAAAAGACAATGAAATAAAAAATAATGATAAAATGACAAAGGCACATAACAAAATGTCAAATATTTTAACTTAAATTAACATATTACATAAAAATATTGCTATATATATATATATATATATATATATATATATATATATATATATATATATATATATATATATATATATATATATATATATATATATAAAGCTGAAATAACAAAATATAATTATTGAAAAACTTATATAAGAAATGTTGCCTCGACAAACAAATTTAGGTTAAAATACTTTTTCAGTTTTAGTAATTTAAGGCAAATAGAAATAATAATAATAATAAATAAATAAATAAATAAATATTTTTTTATAATAAAAATGACAAAAGCACATTACAAAGTGACAAACTATAAAAACAATTATTTAAAAAGAAATAAAGCTGAAATATAATAATGAATTTAAATTAGATTTCAAGTAGTTTGTGATACTGGAAAAGGATTTATAATCATTTTTATATCATTTTGATTCCAACTGATGTGCAATGTATCATTTAGAAATAATTATTAATCAGTTTGACAGATTCATTTCAAAAAGAAATAAAAAAAGATTTGGTCATAAGTTGGGAGCATATTTTCCTCAGTCTTTACCTTGAGGAATGACACGAGCTTTGACGGGCATTTTGGCTTTTTTCACGATCTCTTTCATCATGTTCCTCTCAGTCTCGCCCACGAGAGACACGGAGCGGCCCACTTTACCCGCGCGGGCCGTCCTGCCGACCCTGTGCACGTAATGCTTCGCCGTGTTGGGCATGGTGAAGTTTATCACCTACACACACAGATGCATTCAGATATCGTGGCTTCACTAATATTAATATTCAGTGCAAACGAATGAGAACTCACAGTTTTCACCCCGTCTATATCCAGTCCTCTGGCAGCGACATCTGTGGCCACCAGAATATCAATCTGTTCATCCTTGAAACGCCTGAAACACAGAGACGTCTTTCGTTCAGCTCCTTTTTAAGGCAAATATTTGTGTTTTTAATCAGACGAAACTGTTCACGGCACCTCAGACTCTCCAATCTCTGCGTCTGAGACAGGTTTCCATGAAGCTCGCCGACCTTTAACCCCATCAAACCCAGCAGAATGTGCATGCGATGAGCCTGTTTCTTAGTCTGAGTGAAGAGCATCACGTGATCCTGAAACGTTCTGGTGAGGAGAGCTGTGGACAGAGTCATGTGATGCTTTTAATGCTTTCCTTTTCCTTTAGTTTGTACATGTTCCTCAAACGTCCGTGTCATAATGTCAAACATTAGCAGGAAAATTGTCTAAAATACCTCGTTTTTGTGTTGCAACGTTGCATGCATATGCAGTGTTGTTATTGTTAACTAAAATTGTAATTATTTTTGGTAATTTTAAATGAAGCTGATATGCAATTAAATATAAATATTAAATGTAAAAAAATAAAAAAAAATAAAAAAATGTTGCCTTGGCAAGCTGAAGAAACAAATGTCTAAAACCAAAACTGAATTAAAAATAGATAAATAGTAATATTTTTTAACAAAAATTATCAAAATAAAACCCAACTATAATAATATATGAATAATAATAAAAAATAAAAAAACACTGACTGTGATCAGCAAAAAAAATTCCTCAAAGATGACGGATGGTTTCAAGGGAAAGATGCGTTATAAATGCATAAATACATATAAATAAATATTCACTACTGATTATAAATTGCTGAATGTAATGTAATGTAAAAAAGTGGATATTTGCATGTGAATATGCATATTTTTTGCTTATTAGAGCAACACACTAATGCCAAACTCTGCTGGAATAAATGTGAATGTCAGTGAGTCTCTTGTGTGGTTCACGTCAGAAGAGTCACTTAAAAGGACGCGGTTCAGACAGCAGTCTACCAAGACCCCTCACTAGGGCACTTTACCTGCAACAATAGCCTCTCTGTCTCCCTCTTTGTTGGGTCTGATCCTCACAAACTCTTGTCTGAGATACGGCGCCACGTCTGTGTTACTGTTCACAAAGATCCTCACCGGCTGCTTCAACGACACCGACGCCAAATCCTTCACCTGGAAACACATTCACAAACACATTCACAACGCAACAATATAGAACCCTGATTTCGTCTCTCTCTAATATCAGCCAAATCACTAGATCTTTCTGATACCAATATGATCACTGTTTGGAAATGGATGATTTTTATGGCAAAATGAGAAGATCTTAATTGATTTTGTCAGTAAAGAAATTAAATTAGAAACAGCGGTATTGTTATTTATTTAGTTTTATTAAATGTATTTATTTAATGGAATTTGTCTCTCTTTACTTAATTTATTTTGATGTATTTAGTCATTTCTATCCATCTATCCTCCATCTATCTATCCTCCATCTATCTATCTATTCTATCTATCTATCTATCTATCTATCTATCTATCTATCTATCTATCATCTATCTATCTATCTATCATCTATCTATCTATCTATCTATCTATCTATCCCTCTATCTATCCTCTATCCATCTATATATCCTCCATCTATCCATCCTCTATCCATCCATCTATCCTCTTTATATCCTCTATCCATCCATCTATTTATCCTCTATCTATCTATAATCTATCTATCCTTACATCCGTCTATCTATCCACTATCTATCTATCCTCTGTCTATCTCTATCTATCCTCTATCTATCTCTATCTATCCTCCATCCATCCTCCATCCATCCTCCATCCATCCTCCATCCATCCTCCATCCATCCTCCATCCATCCTCCATCCATCCTCCATCCATCCTCCATCCATCCTCCATCCATCCTCCATCCATCCTCCATCCTCTATCCATCCATCCTCCATCCATCCTCCATCCATCCATCCTCTATCCATCCATCCTCTATCCATCCATCCTCTATCCATCCATCCTCTATCCATCCATCCATCTGTCTGTCTAGCACAATATAATGTATTTGATTTCAAACCCTTCAACACTGGCTCCATCAAGCATCTTTCAGAACACATGATTGACAGTGGATAATGTATCAGTAAAGCTGAAGACGAGCAGCATCACCTCCTCGCTCATGGTGGCTGAGAACAACATGGTCTGTCTCTGATAGGAACACATCCTGATGATCTCCTTCATCTGCTCCTCGAAGTACTCGTCCAGCATCCTGAGGAAAACACACGAGTTAGGGATGTGGCGGTGAGGATATTTTCCCACCGGTTAATCGACGTGTGACAACACCGGTATCACCGGCAGGAGCTTTTAAATCGCTAATTTAAAGGCGAAAGTAAAATGCGCGCGTCTGTACGTGCATTCATAATGGATGGTGGATTTAATTGGAAGGTTGATGATTAAAACCAGTAGAGCTCCTTCCCTTTTGGAGCAGAGCAAGTGTTTTTCCATAGGAATGAACTGAAAGCGCTCCGTTCGGCTCGCTCCCGTGGACACATTTTAGTCTCGCTTTCAAATTAGCGCCAACTTGGGGGCAGATTGCTTGAATGGTGAGCTCATTAGCTTATTATTCTTAATGAAAAACACAGCAACAAAACAGTACAATGACAAATTCGCTTATATAGGCGCTTATACATTTCGCCTTGACACCAAATACGCCATCATCGTCAGCTCCTCACTCTCGTGACTAATGAAATCTGACTCTCGTTCAGCTCACGATTTATTAAGCAGACACCGTCTAGTTTTTAATTGTAGTTTCTGTTCTCTTACTCAGTGGTTCTCAATCCTGGTCCTGGGGACCCACAGCTCTGCACAGTTTGTACTTCTCCCTCATTTAACACACGTTAGGAAAGAGCTCTATTAACTGAACTGGGTGTGTCAGATAAAGGAGACATATCAAATGTGCAGAGCTGTGGGTCCCCAGGACCAGGATTGAGAACCACTGACTAACTGAACTAAATGATTTTATTTAAATAAAAAAATAATAATAATCGACGGTGGGGGGCGGTGCCGCGCTGGACAAGTGATGTCACCGGTGTTGCTTCTGAAAACCGGTAACACCGACTATCGTAGCAAGCCTAACATGCGTCTAAACAACCATCCAAACCCTTCAGAGTCACGGCTGTGGCTGCAGAAGTTTCCCTCTCACCTGTCGGCCTCGTCTAAGATGAGGATCTCGATCTGACTGAGCTCGAACGACGGCGTGTTGTGCAAGTGGTCGATCAGTCGTCCTGGTGTGGCGATCAGGACATCAGGACCCGCTCTCAGCGCCGCCTCCTGAGACTTCAGGTCCAGCCCACCTGACAGAGTCACAAAACACCTCATTTACAACACTGCTCCACTCGAGAGGGCTTATTTTAGTGCAATCAACAAGAGCATGAGAAAGACAATTAAAGCAAAAGAGTCATTCATAACCGGTGATGTTATTGTTTACTAAACCTAAAACAACTAAGAAAAATCCTTTAAAAAGCTAAAAAAATTTTTTTTAAAATTGGATAAAAAACGAATTAGAAATTAAAGACAAACAGAAATACATAAGCTAATGAAAAATTTAAATTTAAATTTAAAAAGCACATAAAATTACTAAAACTATATAAAACTAGAACAAGTTATAAAAAATCGTTTAAAAAGAAATAACGCTGAAATAATAAAATATAATTATTAAATGAAAACCTTAAATATAATTATTAAATGAAAACCTTACACTTAAAATTCAGAGATGTTTCCTGGCAACTTCTTGAAATAAAATATGTACTAAAAAAACACTGAAATAAATTAAAGAAAAACTGAAATTAACTTTAAAGCTATTGAAAATGGTTTAAAAAGAAATAGTTGAAATAAAATAAAATTATTAGATAAACTTCTTAAATTAGAAATGTTGCCTTGGCAACTTTCTGAAATAAAATAAGTTTAGGTTGTTAATTTCTAAAATTACTCAAATAAAAAATAAAAGTAGTATTAAAGTATTAAAGTATTTAAAAAAAAAGAGCAAAAAAAATGACAAAAGCACATAAAACTACCGAAGATTTAAAACTAAAACTAATGAAAATAGTTTACAAAAATAAACCTGAAATAAAATAAAATAAAATAAAGTAATTAGGCAAGGCAAGGCAAGGCAAGTTTATTTATGTAGCACATTTCATACACAGTGGCAATTCAAAGTGCTTTACATAGAAGAAATTAAAATAATAAAAAGAAATAAGAATAATTAAAACAGTTTAGAAAAATAAAAATAATCCATTCTAATTCATCCAGAATTAGATGAATAACTTAATTAGAAATGCCTTGGCAAGTTACTGAAATAAAATAATGTTTAGGGTGAAGTACTAAAATTACTAAAACAAAACCTGAAATAAAAATAAGACAAATAGGAATATTTGTAAAATAATTAAAGCTAAATGGATAAATAATTAAAAAAATACACATAAAATTCATGACACTTAAACTGAAAAATGAAAAGTTAAAATCTAAAAGCTACTTGAAAGTATGAGTAAATCCTCTACTAGTGAAGTGCGGCGTCTCTTACCCACTGCCAGGCACGTGCTGATGCTGGTGAACTGTGCCAGCTGACGGGCCACGGTGTGCACCTGGATGCCCAGCTCTCGGGTCGGCACCAGAACCAGCACTCGCGTCACCTGAGTCTCTCTCGGCTTGTAGATCAGACGCTCCAGAACCGGCAGCATGAAGGCTGCAGTCTTCCCTGAGACACAAGACACACACACAGTCCACTAAACGTCACGGAGATTACAGTTACTGAGTACCTTACGCATTGTTAGTTGGTTGTTTATGCTTTGTATGTAGGATAATTTATATTTAGGGCCCAAGCCCTGAAAGGGGAAGGTCCTGTTGTTTTCGTAAGGATTTCTTTCTTTTTTTCTTCATTATTTTTTTTTTTTTGCCTTTTTGCCACTTTTGGGGCCCTTAACATGCTCAAAAACTCTTGAAATTTTGCACACGTCAGAACCTGCGGCCATCAGGGCCGGACTGAAGCTGGTACCCGGGTGTGGCAGGGGGGCTCGACAGCGCCCCCTGGAATGGTGTCCGAAAACTTGGTCCATAAATCAAACACGCTTGCATGTAATAATATGAAACTCAGTACACATATAGATCTCCTCCTAGGGAATTCATCCGATCGCCACCAAACTCGGTGTGAATGAAGTCAAGACATTGAAGATGAATTCTTGCGAACGGATTTTTGATATCTCGAACGGTTTGGCCGTGGCGAGGAAACAAATGTGTGGCGAATAATGGGACACAGGAAGTGTGTTATAACTTCTGCATACATTATCTGATCTTGCTGAAACTTCCGCAGTGTGTTCATTGTAAGAGGCCGATCACATGGATGTGACTATTGTGAGTCAAAGTTATAGCGCCACCAACTGGCAGCAGGAAGTTTGCCACTTTCAAAATGCTTTGAAATCACTCTCTTATTTTTACCCGATTTGCTTCAAACTTTATGTGTATAATGTAGACACACGGCAGATGTAGACCTGTGGAAGGATTATTGATATCTTAGATACTGTTGCCGTGGCAACGCATCAAACTTTAATATTCTTTTCGGATGCTTTTTTAGGGGCAGTCATGGCCTAGTGGTTAGGGAGTTGGACTGGTAACCCAAAGGTTGCTGGTTCGATTCCAGAACCGGTGGGAAATGACTGAGGTGAGCAAGGCACCTAACCCCTAATCGCTCCCCGGGCGCCACACAAAGGCTGCCCGCTGCTCTGGGTGTGTGTATCCACGTTTGCAGTGTGTGTGTGTTAACTACTCACTACTCTGCTCCTAATGTGTGTGCATTAACTTGGATGGGTTAAATGCAGAGGTCAAATTCCAAGTATGGGTTGCCGTCACGTGTCACTTTCACTTTCACTTTTGAGACTTAGCATGCTTCAAATTGGATGAAACTCGACAGACACATCACACTTATTAGCCAGTAGACATGTGCAAAGTTTCAGAAACGGGCGTGGCAGGGGGGCTCAACAGCACCCCCTTGAACGGGGTCTGAAAACTTGGTCCATATATCAAACACGCTTGCATGAATTAATATGAAACTCGTATTTCATCCAATCACCCCCAAACTCGGTCCGCATGAAGTCAAGACATTGAGGATGCTAAATTGCGGACGGATTTTTGATATCTCCAACGGTTTGGTCGTGGCGGGGACACGAATTTATGGCGAGAAAAGAAAAACATGAAGTGTTATAACTTCTGCACACATTAACTGATCTTGATGAAACTTCAGCAGTGTGTTCGTGGTAAGAGGCCGATCAGATGGATGTAAAAATTGTGAGTCAAAGTTATAGCGCCACCAACTGGTAGCAGGAAGTGTGTCACTTTCAAAATGCTTTTGACAAAAGTGAGGGGGTTAATTTTATGTACAGTCACAAAAATCAGTACACATATTGGTCTCATCGAGCCGGACAATTTTCTAATTTTCAGTAATTAGCTCCGAGCAACAGGAAGTCAGATATTTTGGTTTGAATGTGGATTTCTTTGCAAAATCAGCCTCTGAATTTTTACCCACTCCTCTTAAGTGGTTTATTTTATTCCCACCAAACTTTTTCAACATGATGAAAATACATTAAAGATGCTAAATTGTAAACAGATAATAAATATCTCAAACGGTTTTGCTATGGCGAGGGATTAAAGTAAAGTGAAAAAAGGAAACACTAAAAACCTCCTATCTTCTAAAAATGTAATTATACACCATTTATTTCTATATAAAATTATACAAATATCAGAACTAAACCCATTTTATTCTTTTTTTTTTTCAATTTAATAATTGTTTAAGTTCAAAAACATCCAGAATGTTTTTTTAGTCCAAAAAATAAATAAATGATGTCATTCATAGTGCTATACTGCCCTCTTGTGTTCATACAACAGGTAGGCCTATTGTATCTATATATATCTATATTTTTATTTATTTATTTATTTTTTGTTACATATATAAACCGCGCTGCACGCGTTAGCAGAGATATATTTGATTTTTGATTTTTATTTGATATATATATATATCAAATAAAATATAAATATAAATATATATATATATATATATATATATATATATATATATATATATATATATATATATATATATATATCAAATATATATATTTAGCCGGTGACACCGCCACCCCGGTGACTTTAGTGTAACTAAAGGCACCAGGGTGGCGGTGCCACCGGCTTGGGCCCGCAATCGCTGCTCGCAGCTATATTTTATGTTTGTGACTGTATAAAGTTACATATGTGCTTAGGTATGTCAATATGCCATTGTTTGTTTGTTTAGGTACAACACATAGTCATCTGTATATACATATGTGTATGTGTATGTGTATGTGCATTTGTTTTGATCCTTGTGATAATTGTGTTTATTTTTTTATTTTGGATGTTTTGATTTTATGTAAAAGCCTAACCAGGGACGAGGGCCGCAAATTATCTTTATGCTATCTATATCTTTATGTACACGGCATCGGTTGTCTGTGTGTGACAATGCCAAGTGTATTGTCCCTGTTAAATAAACAAACAAAAATAAATAAAATAAAACCGTAATATTCATATTCTTTCTGGTCAAATCAAGCACAGACAGTGGAAGTCTTACCAGTTCCAGTGGCAGCACATGCACAGATGTCTTTTCCCAGAAGCCCCACAGGAACGCAGGCTTTCTGAATAGGAGTGGGCTGCTTAAAGCCCATAGTAGTGATGGCCTGAGGAAACACGAGGAAAACAACGTGAGATGAAACTGTGCATCTTCTACTGAAGGTCCATCAGAAGTTTCATTTTGACGGCTTAGTTGTTTCTCTTTAATGGACCATTACCATTTATAAAAGTGGTCATTTATTCTGATGGCACCATGTATTTATCTCAAGAAATTCTACAGGTTATTGTCCCTAAAGCGTTTGTACGAGCTACTTTACATCATTTTGCAGCCTAAACCAACATTACTATGTCAAAAGCGTCTGTAACGACTCAAAAATGGTCACTTGCATTCCATGATTGCTATATGTAAGCAAGCAATAAGGTACTCGAGGCTAGTGGTGTATGGTGAATATTCATCCGTGACTCATTCACGATACAGCACTAGCCTCGAGTACCTTATTGCTTTTATTAAACAGTTACCACACAATACAAATATTAAAGCCGAAAAATATGCATCTATGCAACTTTCATGAAGTAAAATCACTAAAAGCCTTCCTTCCGCTGGAAAAAATAGTCCCTGATCGTAAACAGCAACAGACATTACATACATTATTTCACCAATAGATGGCAGCAAAAACTGTCTTTATGAGTAAGTCCAGAGCCCGTCTATGGAGAGCCTGGCCACTCCCTATTAAGTCCTATTGTACTGATTTTTGGTTGTAGTTCCACCAGAGTTCCACTGGGGGCGTTCGCCCATGAGTGCAAAATGAATGCGAGTCTATGGCGCTAGACGGCTAAATTTGTCTCTTTCACCCGATTGCCGTTGAGAAATCTCAGATTTGATTGTAGGTTTGATTGTAGGCAAGTTCAACATGGTTTATAGGTCGAAAGTTGAATGAACGAGTACTTATGTCCTTTCGATTTCTTACAGGTTGAGTTGTTGTTGCCCATAACACGCTAGCATTCTGCTAATGAACGCTGATTGGTCAGTGAAGGACTGATTACGACCAGAGATACCGCTTGATGGTCTTTTAAAACAACAAAACAAAAACTCTTCTAGCACGTGTGTTTGCCTGTGTCAGCTGTGTTGTCGATGCCTCGAGAGAAAAGAAAGTGCACCAAAGTGACTGAAGGATTGCCGTAAAGCAGTATCTCTGGTCGTACGATGTGTATGACGTCATTGACATTTTAAAAGACTTTTTAAAGCAAATTAGTGACTCTAAAAAATCTAACACCCAGCAATGTGTAATTTCTTTGCATCTCCTTTCGAATACAACATTCAAATTACTAGACAAAAAATGATATCCTGAGAAAAGTGGATTTTGAGGGGTATAGCCCCATAGACCTCCATTCATTCTGCACTCGTCCTGTGAGCGCCCTCATGTGGAGCCAGAGTGGAACTGCAACCAGTTCAGAAGCCGGAAGTGTACTGAGAGTGGAAGTTCTCCCCTTATTAGACATTCTCTGAAAATGTCTAGCATGTCACGGGAAAACCCCTCAACTGTTAAAAGGACAAGATATCACAGCGGACATTCAAAAAGATTTTTTTTTATTGTGAATATAGACCTAAATGACCTGAAGGAAAATGCTATATCCACTGTAAATGCAGGTAACGTTACACTCGATCTCTCACAATACTCCACTCTAGCTTTAATGAACATTATCAATGAGATCAAACGTGTTTAAGTTGCTAAGAGTGGTTGCTAGGGGTGTTGTGTAGTGATACATAGAACCGTTGGTGTGAAGCGGTCATAGCCGTGTTTTATCGTGAATCAATCAGAATCAAGGATTGGAACTAACCGTTTTATAAATATTGATATAAAAGTGCATATATGAAAAGTGTATTACATGAAATTAATAATTAATCGTCAGTCTGACCTTCAGTAAAGGTCTGGATAGATTCATATCCGGGAAGGTGAGATTATCGTCATACTGGGAAGCGTCTTCAAAAAATGCTTCAGGCTGGAAGAGAAGAGTGAAACACTGAGAACATCACAATCATATGAGATTTATACCATAAACAACTCAAGAAAACTGATTCCAACTCACAATTTTCCTCTTGCCCTTCTTCTGTTTTTCTCTCACAGTGTCTGAAAGAAAAGAAAGGATGAAATATCAAAGATGTTCATAGAGAATAATAAAAAAGTGTGTTTGGATTGGTGTCGTTCTTCCACATACCTGCTTTTTTCAGCACCTCTTCATCACCTGATGAGAACTCGTCTTCCTCCACCTCATCATCATCATCATCATCATCATCTCCAGCAGATTCTTTATTGTTATTGTCATTTTCATCCTGTTCGTTATCATTCTCTTCTTCATCATCATCTTCTTCATCTTCGTCATCATCGTTTTCCGGTTTAGAGGCTGGAGTTTCTGTTTTCTTGTTTTTTTGAGTTTTCTCCTGCAGATGCATAAATATGACAAACATGTTACATTTCTTGAAGTTCAAATGATTTCCAAACAAACAAATCTTTAACAAATACTGTAACTTCTAGAACAATACAACTATTGAAAATCTGGAATCTGAGGGTGCAAAAAAAAACTAAACATTGAGAAAATCTCCTTTAAAGTTGTTCATTTATGTTGGCGATTGTGCTGCATTCACTCACAGAAATAAATGTTTTATATATTTACAGTAGGAAATTTACAAAATATCCTTATGGAACATGATCTTTACTTAATATCCTAATGATTTTTGGCATAAAAAAAAAAATCGATAATTTTGACCCGTGCAATGTGTATTGTTGGCTATTGCCACAAATATACCCATGCGACTCATGACTGGTTTTGAGATCCAGGGTCACATATATTGTTTAAAACGCTATTTATATAAAGGTGACATGACTCAACATTGTCTTACCTCAATTTTGCGTTTTTTCCGCACTTTCTCTATCTTTTCGTCCAGAGTCGTGGCCGCTTTCTGAAAAAAAGCGAAAGAAGAGATGAAGATCCGACACGAGCCACACTTGCATCTCTCCGTCTGTGTGACTCTCACTCACCCTCTTCTTCAGCTGAGCCATCACGTCATCCATCGCCCAGTCTCCGCTGTACAGGCCATCTCGCTCTCCAAACTCAAAGTCAGCGCTGAAGTCTCCAGTGCGTCCCTTCAGCGCGCGCTTCTCTTTACTCAACACGATGGGCTGATCCTGAGCAAACACAAGTCATTCCATGCTAGAGTCATGCTATCAGATGAGAACACTAAAATATACCATGGTTACAAGCTGCATGACTAATCGTTAAAAGATGGCAATCTAAAGCAAAGCCCTAATTATAAATCTATAGCAAGTATATGTCAATCAAAATCAATCAATCAATATTACTCAGTACTTATTTGAGCAAGTACAATGTGCATTACACTTTATTTTAAGGTGTCATTGTTACATTGTAATTATACATTTAAGTACTGAGTAATATTAAGCAACTACATGTACTTACTATAGGGTTAGGGTAGGATTAGGATTTGGTTGAGGGTTAATTGCATGTAATTATGCATAATTTACTTTATTACTATGGTAAGTATATGTATCATGTGTAACAAGGACACTGTAAAATAAAGTGTTACCATAAAATGTTACCCATTTTTAGGTAACACTTTATTTTAGTGTCATTGTTACATGTAGTTACTATAGTAATAACTATTAATTATGCATAATTACATGCAACTAACCCTCAACCAAACAATCCTAACCCTTTAGTAAGTACATTGCGTACAAGTACATACAAGTGCGTTACACTTTATTTTAAGGTGTCATTGTTACATTGTAATTATACATTTAAGTACTGAGTAATATTAAGCAACTGCATGTGCTTACTATAGGGCAGGGTTCACCAATCTCGGTCCTGGAGGGCCGCTGTCCTACAGAGTTTAGCTCCAACCCCAATTAAACACACCTGAACCAGCTAATCAAGGTCTCACTAGGCATACTAGAAACTTTCAAACAGGCGTGTTGGAGCTGGTAAGAGCTAAACTCTGCAGGACAGCGGCCCTCCAGGACCGAGATTGGTGAACCCTGCTATAGGGTTAGGGTAGGATTAGGATTTGGTTGAGGGTTAGTTGCCTGTAATTATGCATAATAATAATTATGCATAGTTACTATAGTAATAACTATTAATTATGCATAATTACATGCAACTAACCCTAAACCAAACTCTGATCCTAACCCTATAGTAAGTACATGTAGTTACAAGAATACCTTAAAATAAAGTTGTTGTTTTTTTAAATATGACTTTTGTTCAGGAAGGATGAATTCAATTCTTCAAAAGTGCCAGTAAAGACATTTATAATGTTACAAAACAAAACATTTTGGGTGTAACAAACCCATTTTTATTTCAGCTTTACTTTGAGTTAATTTAGCACGTCAAGTTAAAATAAGTGAAAATGTGAAATACTTCATTGACAAGCTCAAATTAAATTAGCTTGTTTTTTATATTTTATTTTATTTCAAGTAACGACAATGTTTGTTTTTATGGATTTAGTTTTAACTATTTGTCAAAAAACAGTTTTGCCATTGTATACTCAAAAAAAAAAACACGATGCACATCACAAAACATGGTATTACCACAGTATGAGGCTCAAACCACAGTATTACCATGGTACATCCCCAGATAACGTAGTATTATCATGATGTGCTTCAAAAACAGAGTAAATCTCCATATAAAGTAGTGTTATAATGACACAGATCATAAAACATGGTATTACCACAGTAAGTTCCCCAAAACACAGCTCTACACCTTCAAACAACATACTATTACCATGATGCACTTCCCAAAACATGGTATTATCATGGTAAAGGCCCAAAAATAAATAAAAAAACATGGTAAATATTCAGTGAATCTGAACTTACGTCTTCATCGTCCGACGCGGAGTCCGGCTCATCCGGCACTTCAACATCATCATCAATAGTTCTGATCAAATCCATATCAGAAAACATGTGTGCTGTAAAACTCACAGGCTGATTACTACAACAGAGTACTAATAACTATTATTAGTGACTATTTATAAGGTAAATCTGATCTTATATATTTTTTTCTACATAAAATAGACCCGGTCACATAGTCTCACAAATCATAAACGTATAACTGTGTCTGATACACACACTAACAGCCCTGCATGTCCATAAACACACACGTGTGTCGCTGAACTGAAGCAGCGGAAGTGCGTCATTCTCACGCGGTTCATGTTCAGTTGCTGCGCTGGAAACCGGAAGCTACACTGACACCTACAGTCCAGGCGCGGAGGACCAGACGATTGGTTAAAGGGACAGTTCTCCCAAAAAGTTAAAACGGTCATTTACTCACCGTCAAATTGTTCCAAACAAACCTGTATACATTTCTTTGATCTGCTGAACACAAAGATATTTGGAAGAATGTAACCAAGCAGATCTCATAGTATTTTTTCCTACTATGCTAGTCAATGGGGGGGGCTGAACACAATTATCTTTGTGTTCAGCAGAACAAAGACATTAATACAGGTTTGGAGCAACATGAGGGTGAGTAAATGACAGATTTTTCATTTTTGGGTGAACTGTCCCTTTAAGAGTCCACCTCTGCCAACAAGGAATTGTGAAACGGGAAATTTAAATGAACAATATACGGTTAGCCGAGACTGTAGAGGGTTGTAGAGCTAAAATAAACAATGTCTGAACACAATATATTTTAAAAATACAGTTTACTTCCAGGAAAATCTATTTGATGTGGTTGCAAGTGCCAGACCTTATATTACAACCTGACAGAAGACATGCATATTAAACAAACACTTTAAATCATATAGTGAATATCATATCAAAAATAACCCAGTATTTAAAGAAAGCTGAACTCTTCTTCAAATGTGTAACTATAGTTTTCTACTTTAACAGTTCTTGAATATTACACATCACTAAACTAAATATTAACTATGCATCATCCAAACATGCAATTGCATCGCTGTATATTCTCCAAGAAACCATATGCATAAATTAAACATTACGAGAACATGCCATTTAAGATGCATTATGAGTTTGTGATGCATTTCTATAATGCATGTTTAGTTGCATCAAGTAGTAAAAACCAGCTCATAGTTTATTGCACGTTTAATTGACATAAGAGAAAAACACAAGAGTCATATTAAAACATAACTGTCAAATTAGACACTTTATTATTTTAAAAAAAAGTAACAATACAAAAATCAAACTATACAAGAACTTGCAGCCAAACTTTCCTGTACAAGGAAAAGACGGATCTCAAACACGTTAGTCCAGCGCTGAGGTTTACGGTCTGGGAGGACGCATGCCTGGAGGAGGAGGACCTGGAGGAGAACCACAGTTACAATCACTGTAGAAACATGGTGACCTTTACAATAAGGTTCATTAGGTAATGCATTAACGAACATGAACTGACAATGAGCGGTTACACTATTTTAAGGTGTCATTGTTACAGTGTAATTATATATTTAAGGGATACTCCACTTTTTTTGGAAATAGGCTCATTTTACAACTCCCCCAGAGTTAAAGAGTTGAGTTTTACCGTTTTCGAATCCATTCAGCCGAACTCCGGGTCTGGCGGTACCACTTTTAGCATAGCTTAGCATAGATCATTGAATCGGACAGGACCATTAGCATCTCTCTCAAAAACATGACCAAAGAGTTTCGAGTTTTTTTTTTTTTTTTTTTCTAGGCTGATATGGCTAGGAACTATACTCTCATTCCTGCGTAATAATCAAGGAACTTTGCTGCCGTACCATGAGTCCAGCAGGTGTAATGATATGACGCAGCGCCTGAAAATAGTCGACCCTATAGTCTACCGAGCTGGGGACTATTTTCAGCCGCTGCGTCATATCATTACACCTGCTGGACTCATGGTACGGCAGCAAAGTTCCTTGATTATTACGCAGGAATGAGAGTATAGTTCCTAGCCATATCAGCCTAGAAAAAAAAAAAAAAAAAAAAACTCGAAACTCTTTGGTCATGTTTTTGAGAGAGATGCTAATGGTCCTGTCCGATTCAATGATCTATGCTAAGCTATGCTAAAAGTGGTACTGCCAGACCCGGAGTTCGGCTGAATGGATTCGAAAACGGTAAAACTCAACTCTTTAACTCTGGGGGAGTTGTAAAATGAGCCTATTTCCAAAAAAAGTGGAGTATCCCTTTAAGTGCTGAGTAATATTAAGCAACTACATGTACTTACTATAGGGTTAGGGTTTGTTTGAGTGTCAGTTGCATGCAATTATGCATCATTTACTGTTATTATGCAAGTACATATAACAAGGACACTAAAATAAAGTGTTACCCAATGAACAATACATTTGTTACAGTATTTATTCATTTTTGTAAGACAAATTGCTGTTCACGTTAGTTCTCAGTGCATTAATATGAACAAATACAACCTTTGATTTTAATAATGTATTAGTAAATGTTGAAACTAATATTAACTAAGATTAATAAGTGCTGTAGAAGTATTTTTCATGCTGGTTCATGTTAACTAGATTCAGATTGTTTTATTTAGTGCCATGTCAGCATTCAAAGCTATTTTCATGGCAAAAATTCAGCTATTCATGTTAATTAAAAAAAAAATCTTGTATAATATGACTTGCTGTTTTTGTTTGGTTTTTATTGTATTTGTATGATATTTGTATTTTTGTAATTTAATTTTTGCCATGAAAATAGTTTCGAACACATGAACACATGTGGTAGTTAACTAATGAACCTTATTGTAAAGTGTTACCAGAAATATTAACCATGCATTTCATTCAGATGCATGCGAGCTAATCTAAACCGGCTTTACCTCTCATTCCAGGTGGCGGCGGCCTCATGCCAGGAGGCGGCATTCCCATCGGAGCGCCGCGGCCGGGTGGCATTCCCATCGGGGGTCCCATGGGTGGCCTCATGCCTGGAGGAGGTCCCATCATCCCTGCGGAAGAGGCACGAGCACAAGGGTGAGCATTAACCATCACACAACCGGATGAGTGTTTGATGTACCGCCATGTGATTCTGAGCTCAGTGTAATCCTGCTTCCACATCATCGGTCTCAGAAGACATTTCTGTCGTCACAGCTGGCGAATCAGCACGGCCATCAGAAAGACACACCGTAACTGAGGAACACGGAGACGTTCTCACCTGGAGGAGGAGCTCCTCGGCCCATCGGCGGGGGGGGTCCGGCCCGGCCTGGAGGGTACTGGGTGGGAGCGCCGGCTATACTGGCACCAGCAGCGGCCGCCGCAACCGTGCCTCGACCCTGAGGGGTCATGACCTGAGACACACACACAGAGAGAGAGATGCAGTGTGTTATAAAGAGAAGGACAGCTGGGTTTCCGTGCAAATCTGGCACAAAATAGCAAAACCTATCAAATTATTATAAAAGGAAAATACATTTAAAGATCAATATTGTAATAAAATAACCCAGTGCTTCACACAGAGAAATGTAGCAAAAAAAAAAAAAAGTCTGTGGACTAAATTCTTAAATAAGAGATATTGTTTGTTAGTCATGTGTGTATAATGCATATTTAATGAAACCCATAAAAGAAATATATCTAAGGAAAAGAAAAAGTCATGCGTATATAATGCATATAAATGGGGAAAAAAATTGTTTATTTAGTGAAACACCCATATCGGATAAAAACCATTAAAAAAAAAAAGTAACCTAATTTATGTTATCAGTTAATAAAAACAAAGACATAAGACAGAAAAAAATATTACAAAAAACACACAATTTGTGATAAAATAATTTGTTTTAAGAGTTCTGACATGGTTTTATTGTATTGCCCAATTTCACTCAAATTTTTTGTATATTAGTGAATTTAATTCGTGAAATTAGAAATAGTCAAAAATCTGTGAAAAATGTGCACAACTGCCAACAGAACAAATAAAAAAGTTAACAGGGAAAAAATAAAAATGTACAACGAAATGATTAAATGCATCTTGAAATGCTGTAATTGATGTATACAAGTATAATACGCAAGTATAAGTAAAGCGTGCAATAGATCACTTAAGTAAAAAAAAAAAAATACCCCTTAAAATGAACTCACAAAAATGTAAATGCACACTGTGAAATAAACGGTAAACAAAGCAAATCAGGATAACTGAATGCATCTCAGATTATAGTGGTACCTGTTGTGACGGGCCGCCGACTCCTCTGACGGGTCCTGCGAGTCCAGCGGGAGCCTGTGCCATCGGTGCTCCGGCGGGAACACCTCGACCGGCCGCTCTGCCAACACCTGGACCTCCAGCCACTCCGGCCAGCGGCACGCGGGCGATGCCAGTCTGTCACACCACACAAACAACACGTCAATCTCTTCACTCACAACAAGCCAATCAAACGAGTCCGCATGCAGACTCCTGACGGAGCTCCGGTTCCTCGCCACTGTCGCCTTTTCACGTTTGTTGCCATCGGCTTGCGTAGTTGGGGACATTAAATTTAACATTTCATTTAATATTCAACCATATTATTGATCTGCCTGAATTGACACCATTAGATTTACGAACTGGACGATGACATCACGGTTTTCTCCAGAGTGGTTATCTGTATAAATTCAGGGTTCCCACTCCTCGGTTAACTTCAAATTCAAGGACTTTCCAGGTCCAATACCCTCAAACTCAAGGACATAATGTGGGGACACACTTCAAGTGAGAGCAAGGTTACATCGCGTTACCTTGTAAGATACATTGTTACAGTTTTGCACGCATGAACGTTATGGCAACGTACAACACAGTACCTCACGCAACATAACACAAATGCGGTAACTAGCGTAAATCAAGCATGCTAGTGCGCATAGGCCTCGAAGTGTTGACGAAATGACATTAGCGGACCGGAGGGAATAATATGGAATTTAAAGTTTTAAAATTAATATAAATTCAAGCACTTGTTTCTATGCATGTTTATTTTCAAAAACTTTCCAGGGTCTTAATCTTTTTCAGATGCACAGACTTTCAAGCACCCGTGGGAACCCTGTAAATTAATAACTTTTTACAACAAAATGAAACATCACTGAACTTAAAGCTGGACTGTGACGCCATTTTCTTCTCGAAACAAACTTTGTTGCATTATTTTCCTGTTATCTCTGTAAAACTGCTTTGAAAATCTGTATTGTAAAAAGCGCTATATAAATAAATGTGACTCGACTCACGTCTTTAGGAGGAGGTCCTTCCACAGTCATGGACACGAGATTCTCTCCTCGGAGCAAAACCAGACCCAACACCCTCTTCTCCTCTCGCTCCGGCTGCTTGGAGTTCTTGGGTCTGTGAAGGACATGGATTGATAAACGTGACCCTGGATCACAGAACCAGTCTCGAGTCGCACGGGTATATTTGTGCAACAATACATTGTACGGGTCAAAATTATCGATTTGTCTTTTATGCCAAAAATCATCAGGATATTAAGGAAAGATCATGTTCCATGAAGATATTTTGTACATTTCCTACCGTAAATATATAAAACATGTATTTGTGTGAGTGAATGCAGCACAATCATGAACATAAATGCACAACTTTAAAGGAGATTCTCAATGTCTCGATTTTTTTGCACCCTCAAGATTCCAGATTTTCAAGTCGTATCTCAGCCAAATATTGTCCTATCATAAACCATACGTCAATGTAAAGCTTATTTATTCAGCTTTCATGTGATGAATAAATCTTAATTTCAAAAAAATTGGCCCATGTGACTGGATTTGTCATCCAAGAGTCACAAATACTGATATAATGAATTTTCATAAGTTACAGGACAATTTTCATTTTTGGGTGAAATAACCCTTAAAGTTTCACAAGGACTCACTTGATCTTCCTGAACTCGTCACAGTCGCACAGGATCAGGTTCATGTGTTTGTCGAACGCTTTGAACGTGCCGATGAAGATTCGCCCGTCCTGCAGGATACAGCGCATCCGAAAGTCGATGTGCTGCAACATCTTACTGCTCTTGCCGACCGTCTGAAACACAATAACGAGAAAAGAGTTCAAGTTAGAGATGCGTCATATGAACATCATCAGCTGATACTACTGATTGTCTGTATTAGCAGATATTGCCAGCAAAGAACATATTACAACCTTTTTTATTACAAATTAAAGAAAACTATCAATAATTTGTTCACTCCATTGTGTTTTAGTGTCTGATTTACAATTATAGAGCTAATATGAATGCCTAAAGCATTGATATCATAAAAATAGCATTATCAAATACCGAAATAATCGTTGCAAAATAGAAAAGCAAAATAAAAGTCTTCTTCCGTCTAGCGTCACTAACTGGAGGAGAGGACATGAAAACGTAAACATACACCAATAAAGCTTCAAAAAGAGTGCTGCAAAACACAAGTCACTAAACTGAATAAAAAATTATAATAATGTGAGTGCCTAAGCATTGAAAAGCGTTTATAACAAAAACTATTGGCGGTTTGGGCAAAATAAGAGTCTACTTCCGGTTAGAGCTGCACAACTGACTTGAGCAGAGGACATGAAAACGTAAACAATACACTTATACAGCTAAAAGAAGGTGCTGCAAAACTTAATTCGTAAAAATGCATCAAAACTTATATAATAATGTTCGATTAAATGATTTAAATCGAAGCCTTGCGCTAGAGTTCGGCTGCGAGAGCACACAAACGGCGCTCATTCATTCGCCTGCCTGAATTTTAGAGAACTATTTCTGTATTTTATTATACAAACATTTCAGGAATAAACTACCGTAAATAATGTGCTTTATATCACATATGTAGTGTTTCCGGCTGCTTTTTTCTTAGAACACTACAAGCAGTTTCGCACTACGTATCAACAACGTATTGGAAACTCAAGACATTTTTATTCAAAATCCTAACTAATCAATAGAAATATTAAGATAATTGATTAATCACACACTAATAAGCTAAACAATGAAGTCTTACCATGGTTGCTGTTAGGATGGCTCCGATTAATATCGGATTCTGCCAAACAAGGTTTAAAAATTGACCCGCGAAGCGCCGCTGAGTCCTTTAATGGAGGCGAAGCGGAAGAGAGTGCGACCGGAGAAGAGTCCGACCGGAAACACGATCTAACAGTCCCTTCTTCCTGTTTGTTATTTTTACGATAAAGCGTCTTCAAAAATGTCTAAAAATAAAGGAACAGTAGTATACAAAATATGACACAATAAGGAAATAAAAATAACAATATAATTGAATTTATCCTAATTTAAAAACTTTTATTTAGATTTCTTTTATTTAGTTCATGACTGTAGTAGGCTAAGGTTTATTATATTAATTAAATTGTTTCATCTTTCTTCAAAATTAACAAGGTGAATTGCCCACAACAGAACACAGAATATAGTTGTGATACAGCTGGAGCCAGTGTTACAAACCATTTTTATATACAGCATATATATATTATTTTAATTATACTACAGGGCCGTTGAATGCTTGAATCTGATTGGTTGACGAACGTTCTAAGGTGTGCAATTATTTTCAGGGTAACGCACGGCTAAAGTAGTTCCAGGCAGGTCTTGACCGCATTACAGTTCCATATCCCTTCGCGTAGTAGAACAAACATGCGCTTGATCATGTGACTGTAAAAATGAAATGTTTTTAGTCCTCATCTAGCAGCTTTGGTGGTTGCCAAAAATGTACATTGTTTGAGGTATTACAGGATGACATATTGATGCATGCAGGGTTTGAAATGAACTTTTTTACTACATTTTTAAGTTACCGGCCATTTAGAACTTCTACTAGCCAAAAAAAAAAAATTAATAAAAAAAAAAAAGCAAATGAACCAGATTATCTACGTCACAGCTTTATAGTTATTTATTTATTTAACAACATATATATATTATATAATATAATAATTTTGTGATCAAATGTCTTTTTACTGTTTTTCATTGTGAATTATATGGCAATGCATTGCTTTTACGCATAAACCGTTGTCGTGGAGATTTTAAACTGTATATTAAACTAACCATGTTTATAACATCTAACCTTATTTAACATCTAACAATGGAATAGGATGTACTACGAAACCAATGGAAAACTTGTGTCTTTGACTGTGTGCGTATGTATGTAAAAATAACTTAGTTTTGGGAAATGAAACTAGACAGTCTGTTAGAATCTTGTGATTACAGATGAAGTCACCGCAAGATCAGAGTTTGCTTTACCTAGTAACAGAGGGGTTTGCATATGAAGAACCAATCAAATAGTGGGGAAATTATGTAATGCAGCCTGACATTATGTCATACCTCTATACTATAAAAACTGTTGTATATGTGTTTTACGGTGGGATTCTCAATGGAATTTGCAAGAGATCCTCCGGCCTTGATTCTTCTTGGGAGAGTTCTCTGAGAACTGCTCGAAGACTCTCCCGGCCGTTATTAAAGCATTTAGAGGACATTTGCTGAAAGTCTGTCTGTTCATTTCTGCTGCGCAGCAGGTCAGTTTAGGGAATCAAGTAAGTTAGAGTAAGAAACTCGGCCAGATGTCGACTGAAGACGCAAGAGCTGGAGTATAAAGGTTATTAAGTGTCGATTGTAGACGCTCTGTGTCGATGAGTAGACGCAACAGTTTTATTATTTATTAAGTGTCGATTAGTAGACGCTCTGTGTCGACAGTAGACGCAACAGTTTTATTTCAGATAGTCAGGATAAAGAAAATTCCTTTACACCTGTGACCTAATTTCTGTAAGATCTAAATTTTCCGCGGTTTGAATTTTAGAAAACTGAATTTGAAGTTCTGAATTTCTTCTTCATCTTGAAACCTTGAATCTGTATTTTTTAAAACTGAATATTTGCAGTCTAAGAATTCAGATTAAAAAAAATAGCTGTTTGAAAATGCATGTCTAAAAAAATCAGCCATAAATACATTTCAATTCGTTAAATTTCAAATGTTCAATATTCGTTCAAAGAAATCAAATTCAGAACTATTTAAAATGACACATAAAATTCAAATTTGTTAGATTACACTTGTAAATAATTCAAATTTACACAATTCAAATTCAGATCATATTGTCATATTATAAGCTCCATTGTGTTACATTTAGCAATAACACTTCAAAAGAATTATATTTGAAACTAGACTTCTTAGTAATTCTAAAAATATTACTATAAATTACAGCAACACCTCCCCCTTTGCCTTTCAGACGAGGTTCATGTTTATAACAGTAATCTTGCGGGGTGGACTCATTTAAAGTTATGTAATCATTTGGTTTTAGCCAGGTTTCTGTCAAACACAGCACATCAAATTATAGTCTGTAATCATATCATTAACAATAAGTGCTTTTGAAGTAAGGGATCGAATATTCAGCAACCCAAGCTTAATCATTTGCTCATTGTATTATATCTGTTTTTTATTTGTTGAATAATTAAATTTTTACCCTTATATGGGTTTGGAAGTTTTTTGTATGTCCTAATTCGGGGAACAGACACAGTCTCTATATGATGATATTTAGGTTAAAGAGGCTCTATGTGATGGGATTTATCTGACCTTGGTGACGTGAGACAGCTAGCAGGCGGTCTGGCCCCCTTCCTGTTCGCTGGAGTGATGAGATACTATGTGTTCACTCATTGGCTGGTTGTGGTGTCCGCAAAATAATATAGAATTCATAGACAATTGAAAAAGTTTTTGGGGCAGACCTGACCTGTTGAAAAGAGATGGTATTTATCCCTCCTGGGATGGTGCTGCTCTTCTCTCTTGTAATATGGCACATAGTCTTAGAGCTCAAACATGACAATCTGGGGCTCAGGTCAGGAAGCAGACAGACTGGCTAAACCGACCATCTGCTAGCTGTCTCACGTCACCAAGGTCAGATAAATCCCATCACATAGAGCCTCTTTCACATTATTAATAATCTTCCTAATCAGTTTCTTAGAAGAACTCGATATTGCGACAGAAACTTTTAACTCTCTCTTTTCCAGCACTTTAGACACAGTTGCTCCGTTGTGCTTAACCCCCTGAGGTCGGCAAACACGCAGGCGCGTTTTGCTGGATTTTCTTCACATTGTAGCACAATAAACTTAAATTACTCCGTCATTTGTGGTCACACAGAAAAAAGAAATATGAAAAAAGAATCTGTGATATTTCTACTTTTGTATGTGTCCACTTACAATCAGATCAAAACATTGTGCTTTTGTAAAAATAAACAGGGTGTGTTTTCTGCCTCTCCGTCGCGGTGAACTTTTTTTTCTTGAGCACGTCTATAAACTGAAACAAAACTCAGCGAATACTTGTCACACATTTATGAGCCATACATTTAAGTGTGTACTTTTAAATGATCGGATTCAACCGAAGTGAATCAATCAAATTAACTTTAGCTGGAAAATAACTTTATTCAAGAACTGCTATAAAGCCAAAACAATCTCTGTTACTTTAAACTATCCTTGTATCTCTGTAAAGCCGCTTTGGAACAATCTACATTGTTAAAAGCGCTATATAAATACTGATTCAGGCAAATTATCAGTGCTGGTACTACTCGACCTCAGTGCTGCATTTGACACTGTCGATCATAACATACTTCTTGACAGGCTGGAAAACTGGGTGGGGCTTTCTGGGATAGTCCTAAAATGGTTCAGGTCATACTTAGATGGGAGAGGTTATTATGTGAGTATAGGAGACCATAAGTCTGAGTGGACATCCATGACATGCGGAGTCCCTCAAGGCTCAATTCTTGCGCCACTCCTGTTCAACCTGTATATGCTCCCAATGAGCCAAATAATGAGAAAGAACCAAATTGCTTACCACACCTATGCAGACGACACACAGATTTACTTAGCCCTATCGCCTAACGATTACAGCCCCATTGACTCCCTGTGCCAATGCATTGATGAAGTAAACAGTTGGATGTGTCAAAATTGTCTTCAGTTAAACAAAGACAAAACTGAAGTCATTGCATTTGGAAACAAAGATGAAGTTCTCAAGGTGAATGCATACCTTCACTCTAGGGGTCAATCAACTAAACATCAAGTCAGGAATCTTGGTGTGACACTAGAGTCAGACCTTAGTTTCAGTAGTCATGTCAAAGCAATAACTAAATCAGCATACTATCATCTGAAAAATATTGCAAGAATTAGATGCTTTGTTTCCAGACAAGACTTAGAGAAACTTGTGCATGCTTTCATCACCAGCAGTGTGGATTATTAACGGACTCCTCACTGGCCTTCCCAAAAAGACCATAAGACAGTGTCAGCTCATACAGAACGCTGCCGCCAGGATTCTGAGCAGAACCAGAAAATATGAACATATCACACCAGTCCTCAGGTCTTTACACTGGCTCCCAGTTAAATTTAGGATTGATTTTAAAGTATTATTACTGGTATATAAATCATTCAATGGCCTAGGACCTCAATATATTGCAGATATTCTCACTGAATATAAACCCAACAGATCACTCAGATCATTAGGATCATATCAGCTAGAAATACCAAGGGTTCACTCTAAGCATGGCGAGTCCGCTTTTAGCTATTGTGCCAGCCGCAGCTGGAACCAGCTTCCAGAGGAGATCAGACGTGCTCCTACAGTAGTCACATTCAAATCCAGACTCAAAACACTTCTGTTTAGCTATGCATTTACTGAATGAGCACTGTGCCACTGTTCGTCCGACTGTTTGTACTGTACTGTATTTTATTTTATTTTTCTAAACTGTTTTAATTATTCTTATTTATTTTTATTATTTGTATTTCTTCTATGTAAAGCACTTTGAATTGCCATTGTGTATGAAATGTGCTATATAAATAAACTTGCCCTGCCTTGCCTAAATGAAGATGACTTGACTTGACTGGACTGAAAAGGAACATAGTTGTGAGGATACCGCCTTGTCTAGTATCTTTGACAGAAAAGGAAGATTCGAGATCGGCCTGTAATTGACTAATTCTGTACGATCAAATTGCGTATTTTAACAAACAGTTTAATCATAGCCAGCTAAATAAGTTTTTGGTACGTATCCTAATGACAAAGATGAATTAATGATATTGAGAAGAGGATCTATGACCTCTGGAAGCATCTCTTTCAGTAGCTTAGTCGGTATAGGGTCTAACATACATGTTGTCGATTTAGATGATTTAACGAGTTTGACGAATTCTTCCCCTCCTGTAGCAATGAATGAATCGAATTTTTCCTTAGGGACTCTACAATGCTCTGCCTGATGCGATACTGTAGTAGACGGTCGCATAGTTATAATTTTGTCCCTGATATTATCAATCTTATAAGTGAAGAAGTTCATAAAGTCATTACTGCTGTGCTGCTTGGAAACTTCTGGGCTTGAAGCTTTATTTTTCGTTTTTAGTTTAGCCACTGTTTCAAATAAATACCTAGGCTTTTGTTTATTTTCTTCTAATAGGGTTGAAAAATAAGCAGATCTAGCAGCTTTTAAGGCCTCTCTGTATGCAGTCGAGCTCTCTTTCCATGAAATGCGAAATACCTCTAGTTTTGTTTTCTTCCAGTTTGCGCTCCATTTTTCTGGCTGCTCTCTTAAGGGCCTTTTTTTTTACAGATTTTACAGATACTAGACATGTGACTTTCAAATGAAAGACTGGTATCAAAAAGCACACCCAGGTTCATAACCGACGACGAAGACTTGACAGAGCAGCCATCAAGTGTTAGACAGTATTCTGGATTATTACTTGAGGACGTTTTTTGTCCAATAATCAGAATCTCAGTTTTTTCAGAATTAAGTAGTAGGAAATTACTAGTCATCCAATTTTTTATATCAGCTATACATTCCGTTAATTTTGTGAATTGGTAAGTTTCGTCAGGGCGTGAAGAAATATAGAGCCGAGTATCGTCAGCATAACAGTGAAAGCTAATTCCATGCTTCCTAATGATATCTCCCAAGGGTAGCATGTACAGAGTGAACAGCAGCGGTCCTAGTACTGAGCCTTGTGGTACGCCATACTGAACTTGCAATCGATAAGACATCTCTTCATTTACTGCTACAAACTGATAACGGTCAGATAAGTATGATTTAAACCATGCTAATGTGATTCCACTAATGCCAACATAATTTTCGAGTCTATTTAAAAGAATGTTGTGGTCAATAGTATGAAATGCAGCACTAAGATCGAGTAACACTAAAAGAGAGATACAACCACGATCGGATGATAAGAGCAAATCATTTGTAACTCTAATGAGAGCAGTCTCAGTACTATGGTACAGTCTAAATCCTGAGACTGGAAATCCTCGCAGATATCATTTCTTTCTAAAAGCTGGTATTGCCTAGCCCAATTTACCTTTCGGCCAGTTGATAATACCTAGAATACCAAAATCGACTGCTGGTGGTAGATCCTTTTCCTATTTAGCACCAAAACTCTGGAACAGCTCTGTCAGTTCAAAGCTAGACTTAAAAACACATCTCTTTGAGCTAGCATACACATAACACATTACAGACTTCTATAGTTCAATGTTAATTCAATTCAATTCAAATTTATTTGTATAGCGCTTTTCACAATACATATTGTTTCAAAGCAGCTTTACAGAAAGTGCATTTCAGAAATGTACATAGAAAAATACAGTTAGTTAATCATGTATTAATTTAGGGCATAAACATATCGCCAGCGTCGAGTCGTCTCTTCACAGGCGTCGAGTCGTCTCTTCACATGCGTTGAGTCGTCTCTGCACGGGTGTTGGGGCATCTGTAGTTTCCATGGGAGGCTGGATACAAACTAGAGCTGATGATCTGTATCAGAAAAGAAGATGGGAAATAATTAGCGTAGCTGCTGTTCATAACATTAATGCATTCAATCTGATTCAACTGTAGTATAAAAGGTAAGTATTATGTGAATGCTTGGCTAAAGAGATGCGTCTTTAATCTAGTTTTAAACTGGGACAGCGAGTCTGAGCCTCGAACAATATCAGGAAGGCCATTCCAGAGTTTAGGAGCTAAATGTGAAAACGCCCTCCCTCCTTTAGTGGACTTAGATATCCTAGGAATGACCAGAAGCCTTGAATTTAGTGATCTTAAAGAGCGTGATGGATTGTAGGGCTAGAAGTTCTGTTAAATACCCAGGAGCTAAACCATTTAGGGCTTTATAGGTCATTAGTAATACTTTGTAATTGATATGGAACTTTATAGGTAACCAGTGTAGAGATGATAGAATTGGTGTTATATGATCATATTTTCTTGACCTAGTAAGAACTCTAGCAGCTGCATTTTGGACTGTAGCTTGTTTATTGAGGATGCAGGACAACCAGCTAATAAAGCATTACAGTAATCTAGTCTCGAGGTCATGAATGCATGAACTAACTTTTCTGCATCAGAAACAGATAGCATGTTACGTAGCTTAGCAATGTTTCTAAGGTGGAAAAAGGCTATTCTTGTAACATATGAAATATGATTTTCGAAAGACAAGTTGCGATCTAGTATAACACCCAGGTCTTTTACTGTAGTGGATAAAGTAACAGGACATCCTTCTAAATTAAAGTTGTATTGTAAGAGGTTTTGTGGGCAGTTTTTTTGACCAATAAGTAATACCTCCGTTTTATCTGAATTTAATAGCAGAAAATGACACGTCATCCAGTATTTTATATCTTTAACACACTCTGTCAATTTAGATAATTTATTGTTTTCATCTGGTCGTGATGAAATATATAATTAAGTGTCATCAGCATAACAGTGGAAATTAATTCCATGTTTTCTTATAATATTACCAAGTGGCAGCATATATATTGAGAATAGCAGAGGGCCTAACACAGATCCTTGTGGCACTCCATAGTTTACTGACGTTATCTTCGATTTTTCCCCATTTAAACAGACAAAATGGTAGCGGTCTGATAAGTACGATCTAAACCAGCTTAATGCCTGTCCATGAACACCAGTGTAGTTTTGTAGTCGATCTAAGAGTATTTTGTGATCTATAGTGTCGAACGCAGCACTAAGATCGAGTAAAACTAGTATTGAGATACAGCCTTGGTCAGAAGCTAGAAGTAAATCATTTGTAATTTTAACGAGCGCAGTTTCTGTGCTATGATGCGGTCTGAATCCTGACTTAAATTTTTCATAGATATCATTTTCTTGCAAGAAAGAGCACAATTGAGCGGACACCACTTTTTCTAGTATTTTAGACATAAATGGAAGATTTGAAATGGGTCTGTAATTTGCTAGGTTATTATGATCTAATTGTGGTTTCTTAATAAGAGGTTTTATAACTGCCATCTTGAGTATTCTTGGAACATGACCTAAAGATAAAGACGAGTTAATAATATTGAGAAGAGGCTCTTCCACTACAGGTAACACTTCTTTCAGTAGTTTAGTGGGTATTGGATCTAATAAACATGTTGTTGGTTTAGATGCAATGATAAGTTTATTTAGCTCTTCCTGTCCTATAGTTGTAAAGCGGTGTAGTTGTTCTTGAGGGGCGATAATTGAGGCCGAATCATAAGACACCATTAAAGATTGTACATTTACAATTGTGTTTCTATTTTCTCAGTGAAGAAATTCATAAAATCATTACTACTACACTGTAACGGAATATTTTGCTCAGGTGATGTCTGTTTATTTGTTAGTCTAGCCACGGTGTTAAATAAAAACCTTGGATTATTTTGGTTATTTTCTATTAGTTTGCGGAGATGCTCAGCCCTGGTAGCTTTTAGGGCCTTTTTATAATGTGACATACCGTCTTTCCACGCGATTCTAAAGACCTCTAAATTAGTTTGTTTCCATTTACGCTCTATATTATGAGTTTCTCTCTCGCCGGTGCGTTTTGCTGGATTTTCTTCACATTGTAGAACTATAAACTTAAACTACTCCGTCATTTATGGTCATACAGAAAAACGAAATATAAAAAAAGAATCTGTGATATTTCTACTTTTGTATGTGTCCACTTACAATCAAATCAAAACATTGTGCTTCTGTAAAATAAAGAAAATAAACAGGGTGTGCGTTCTGCCTCTCCGTCGCGGTGAACTTTTTTTTCTTGAGCACGTCTATAAACTGAAACAAAACTCAGCGAATACTTGTCACACATTTATGAGCCATATAACATTTAAGTGTGTACTTTTAAATGATCGGATTCAAACTGAAAACAAATATTCTCTGTTTAAGTAATTTGTATAAAACCAACAAGATGTCCAGCTTCTCAAACGCTTCCTAATTATTTTTAATTCGACCACGCCCACACGCGCAAAAGAGATTGACATGCAAATCTCCACATGGAACGCGAACGCGCTCATTACCTCAAAAACAAAACACCAAAACACTTCACAAGTCTCTGCTTTTCGTCGAGTTTGAAAGACGTGCCGTGAGCTTACATTGATTTACCTCAGAAGAAGAACGCGATTTGAAGACAAGAAAGATGTAAGGTAAGAAATTCTTACATATTAGTTTGTTATTGTTGCATAAATTTCACATTGCAGTTGAACTGTTGCTAGATATATGGTGAATATTATAATATTTAGACCCGTGTTTACTGTTACTGTGTTTGTGGATATCTGCTCAAACGTAGATATGTATATGGTAACCATAATGTTTTATATTTGAGCGCGATCGCGTTTGAATGTTTCGTATTTTGGATCGCGATCGCGTTTGACAAGCAAAACGCACCAAACGGCTTCATGTTTTTACTATTATCTCATTTCATATCATCATAACGAATGGAAACATTTGAAGTAACATGATAATCAATATATTTTTCTCTAGCTTAGTTGTTACTGAAATCTTTTGGAAGATTTACAGGCTGCTATAGGTTATTGTTATTATTATTTTACTTTATGCAGCACTGCGCATAGCCTATGCCTACAAGGCACAACAAACCAGTTCTTTCAGGGCCCAGACGCCACTGAGTCCTGCTGACTTCAACATTCACATGAGTCTCTGTACATGAACATGGTAAAGTGAAAATCAAACACCTTGGAAATGAAAGGTATGTACAATGTTTTTAGGAATGGCACAAAGGTCTCTGTCTTTGGATCATTGTTTTCAATGAGTGCTTTTTTGTCATTTGTTGTGTATTTTTGGATTATGTTGTGTTGTAAATAAATCCAAACAATCTAAAAGCCATTCTTTTTTAAATCTCCTCATTCTTTGTGTAAGGTTGCTGAGAATGACAGGGCCTGATAGCTCCTAATAGGGCCGTTAGGGAGTGTCTTTGTCTTTCTCAGGTGTGAAAAGCTTACATATTAATGAGCTCCCGCATAAAGCTTTGTCACACAAAACACGTCGTAAAAATTTTAAATCAATATATTGTCTTATCTGAATGAGCAGTCAGGGTGATTTTCACATAGTTTTAGAGCAAATATTCTAGGCTACGTCATACAATTTTCAAAAGTCTTGTGAAGAAATAATCAGTATGGGTTTCATGACCTTATTTCAGTGAGAATTTTTTTTTGTATTTTCACAAACCACGCATAAATGTCATTATCTCAAAACTACAAACTTTTACACACATGCTGCTGATATATTATTGTAGCAGAGTTTGTGCTGAATACAGTGTAATTAGACTTTAGCCATGAAAATGTCACAAGTAACAGAAATAACCACAAATGTCAGAGCATGTCAGAACACCTCCAGGGCCCAGAAAACAGCGCAGACCCCAGAGGGTTAATAGATCTATAAACGCAGCCCCTAACGCATCATTTGTGTTATCTACGTGTATGTTAAAATCTCCAACAATTAATGCCTTATCGACATTGACCAATAGATCTGAGAGAAAGTCTGCAAACTCTTTTAGGAAATCAGTATAGGGCCCTGGAGGTCTATATACAGTAGCCAAGGCTAGAGATATTAGGGATTTCTTTCTTACATCTAAGAGAGTAACATTTAGCACAAGTACTTCAAACGAATTAAACCTGTGACCTGTTTTCTGAGTAACATTAAGAATATTTCTATAGATTGTTGCAACACCGCCGCCACGACCAATCAGACGGGGCTCATGCTTATAACAGTATCCAGGAGGAGTAGACTCATTAAGACCGAAATAATCATTTGGTTTAAGCCAGGTTTCAGTAAGGCAAAGTACATCAAAACTATTATCTGTGACCATTTCATTTACAATAACCGCCTTAGGAGCGAGCGATCTAATGTTAAGAAGACCTAGCTTTATAAATTGTTTTTGTTCACTAATACTGAGATTTTCTGGTTTAATCACAATTAGATTTTTCCTAGATCCTACAGTAGATTTAAGGTTTGACCTCACTAAACGAGGAATAGACACAGTTTCAAAATAATGTTCTACATTGGTACTTATATCAATTAAGTTTGGACAGCAAAGAGTGTGATTTGGACTTTGACTTACTAGTCATATGGTGTGCAACGCTTTGGAGATGTTGTCTGACAGAAGAGCCGCTCCGATTCTGCTGGGGTGCAGGCCATCAGCACGGAAGAGCCTAAGTCGCTCCCAGAACAGATTCCAATTAATTACAAAGAGCAGTCTCTGTTCATTACACCATGACATTAACCATTCATTTAGAGCAAATAATCTACTGAACCTTTCATGTCCTAGTCGCGTTCCGTCTCACGTAGAGGGGAGAAGCGGTTCCGGGTGGATATCTCGAAGGCCGGGAGGGGCGGAGAGGTCCTTGCTCTGGTCCTGGCTCGCGTCTTCCGCTGTGGAATCACCCAGGGTCCATGGTGTTGTGTCGGTTCCGGAGTGAACGAAACCAGGGATGATCGCGTCCTGGCTGCTCGGGTCCTGTGCAGAGAAACACACGGAGTAGACGAGGTCGGAGTCAAAAGGTTACTAACCACTGACTTGTGAGCATCGGCGCGTGATGTTTCAAGCGCGGATCGCCGATCTCGCAGCTCGGCCTGTCTCTCTAGTAGGTCGCGGATCTGCTTCTCGACGGACTCAAGCTCTAACTGCACCGAATGCAGCTCAAAGGTGTCCTCACCTGCACTCAAAGGTAACGTTAGACACACATCCGTTATATTCGCCATTATAGCAGATGTGCTATAATGGCGAATTATAGCTTTCAGTGATACGGGTGTAAATAAGACGATCGATAGGCGCGACCACGCGTGAAATGCTAGGGGGCTAAGGCTAGTATCGGAAGTTCTGAAAATTGGATATAAGTAGCGATATCAAAGCAATCCGATTGTTTTTTAAAGAGAATAGTATTCCAGATATGTTCACACGCTATAAAAATGAAAATGTTCGTTTGTAAACGAGTGTAAAAAAGAAAATCAAGGTTTCTGAATTAATTCGACGGAGCTCCAAACACAACCCGACGGAGCTCCAAACACAACCCTGTTAGGCTGCATAGATCAGGTCAGCCGGAACCGGGAACACTTTCCACAAATCCTGATGTACTCGTTACATCATAAAAAGAATGGCATCTACGCTAATTTTAGTGTCTTTCTTTATCTTGAGGTTTTCCCGTAGCCTGCCGGATCCAGGCCGTATCCAGATCTGATGAAGGACCTGCGCCTGGACCCGATGTCATAGCGGGGTGCTAAAGTGCCAACTAGTTTCTCCTTATGGAGGATCCCTTTACCACTCTACAGATAAAGCGCTGTCGGGAAAATTCGGTTCGCTTATCTACCCCGAAGTGATATAATTCTGTATCAAAATGTTAAGGCCAGACAAGTCGTTTTTTAAGGCTTGGTTTGTAGGGAATTACAAACCTGCGCACATATATTCAAACGCAAATACCAATAGACTGAACACGTAATACGCATGTGCACGCCATCAGCGTTCTCACAGGTTTCTGTGTAGAGTTTCCTGTTAAAACGGTGTCGTGTTAGCGGCCCCCAAGTTAATAACTAATGATCGTTGCGACCGAAGTGAATCAATCAAATTAACTTTAGCTGGAAAATAACTTTATTCAAGAACTGCTATAAAGCCAAAACAATCTCTGCTACTTTAAACTATCCTTGTATCTCTGTAAAGCCGCTTTGGAACAATCTACTTTGTTAAAAGCGCTATATAAATGAAGATGACTTGACTTGACTGGACTGAAAAGGAACATAGTTGTGAGGATACCATACCGCCTTGTCTAGTATCTTTGACAGAAAAGTAAGATTCGAGATCAGCCTGTAAATGACTAATTCTGTACGATCAAATTGCGTTTTTTAACAAACGGTTTAATCATAGCCAGCTAAATAAGATTTTGGTACGTATCCTAATGACAAAGATGAATTAATGATATTGAGAAGAGGATCTATGACCTCTGGAAGCATCTCTTTCAGTAGCTTAGTCGGTATAGGGTCTAACATACATGTTGTCGATTTAGATGATTTAACGAGTTTGACGAATTCTTCCTCTCCTGTAGCAAATGAATGAATCAAATTTTTCCTTAGGGACACTACAATGCTCTGCCTGATGCGATACTGTAGTAGACGGTCGCATAGTTATAATTTTGTCCCTGATATTATCAATCTTATAAGTGAAGAAGTTCATAAAGTCATTACTGCTGTGCTGCTTGGAAACTTCTGGGCTTGAAGCTTTATTTTTCGGTTTTAGTTTAGCCACTGTTTCAAATAAATACCTAGGCTTTTGTTTATTTTCTTCTAATAGGGTTGAAAAATAAGCAGATCTAGCAGCTTTTAAGGCCTCTCTGTATGCAGTCGAGCTCTCTTTCCATGAAATGCGAAATACCTCTAGTTTTGTTTTCTTCCAGTTTGCGCTCCATTTTTCTGGCTGCTCTCTTAAGGGCCTTTTTTTATTATAATTTTTTTATTTATTTTACAGATACTAGACATGTGACTTTCAAATGAAAGACTGGTATCAAAGAGCACACCCAGGTTCCTAACCGACGACGAAGACTTGACAGAGCAGCCATCAAGTGTTATACAGTATTCAGGATTACTACTTGAGGAAGTTTTTTGTCCAATAATTAGAATCTCGTTTTTTTCAGAATTAAGTAGTAGGAAATTACTAGTCATCCAATTTTTTACATCAGCTATACATTCCGTTAATTTTGTGAATTGGTAAGTTTCGTCAGGGCGTGAAGAAATATAGAGCCGAGTATCGTCAGCATAACAGTGAAAGCTAATTCCATGCTTCCTAATGATATCTCCCAAGGGTAGCATGTACAGAGTGAACAGCAGCGGTCCTAGTACTGAGCCTTGTGGTACGCCATACTGAACTTGCAATCGATAAGACATCTCTTCATTTACTGCTACAAAATGATAACGGTCAGATAAGTATGATTTAAACCATGCTAATGTAATTCCACTAATGCCAACATAATTTTCGAGTCTATTTAAAAGAATGTTGTGGTCAATAGTATGAAATGCAGCACTAAGATCGAGTAACACTAATAGAGAGATACAACCACGATCGGATGATAAGAGCAAATCATTTGTAACTCTAATGAGAGCAGTCTCAGTACTATGGTACGGTCTAAATCCTGAGACTGGAAATCCTCGCAGATATCATTTCTTTCTAAAAGCTGGTATTGCCTAGGCCAATTTACCTTCCGGCCAGTTGATAATACCTAGAATACCAAAATCGACTGCTGGCGGTAGATCCTTTTCCTATTTAGCACCAAAACTCCGGAACAGTCTTCCTAACATTGTCCGGGAAGCAGACACACTCTGTCAGTTCAAAGCTAGACTAAAAACACATCTCTTTGAGCTAGCATACACATAACACATTACAGACTTCTATAGTTCAATGTTAGGCTGCATAGATCAGGTCAGCCGGAACCGGGAACACTTTTCACAAATCCTGATGTACTCGTTACATCAGAAGAAGAATGGCATCTACGCTAATTTTAGTGTCTTTGTTTATCTCGAGGTTTTCCCGCAGCCTGCCGGATCCAGGCCGTATCCAGATCTGATGAAGGACCTGCGCCTGGACCCGATGTCATAGCGGGGTGCTAAAGTGGCAACTAGTTTCTCCTTATGGAGGATCCCTTTACCAGTCTACAGATAAACCGTTGTCGGGAAAATTCGGTTCGCTTATCTACCCTGAAGTGATATAATTCTGTATCACAATGTTAAGGCCAGACAATTAGTTTTTTAAGGCTTGGTTTGTAGGGAATTACAAACCTGCGCACATATATTCAAACGCGCATACCAATAGACTGAACACGTAATACGCATGTGCACGCCATCAGCGTTCTCACAGGTTTCGCATTTAAAGTCTGTGTAGAGTTACCTGTTAAAACGGTGTCGTGTTAGCGGCCCCCCAAGTTAATAACTAATGATCGTTGCGACCGAAGTGAATCAATCAAATTAACTTTAGCTGGAAAATAACTCTATTCAAGAACTGCTATAAAGCCAAAACAATCTCTGTTACTTTAAACTATCCTTGTATCTCTGTAAAGCCGCTTTGGAACAATCTACATTGTTAAAAGCGCTATATAAATGAAGATGACTTGACTTGACTGGACTGAAAAGGAACACAGTTGTGAGGATACCGCCTTGTCTAGTATCTTTGACAGAAAAGGAAGATTCGAGATCGGCCTGTAATTGACTAATTCTGTACGATCAAATTGCGTTTTTTAACAAACGGTTTAATCATAGCCAGCTAAATAAGATTTTGGTACGTATCCTAATGACAAAGATGAATTAATGATATTGAGAAGAGGATCTATGACCTCTGGAAGCATCTCTTTCAGTAGCTTAGTCGGTATAGGGTCTAACATACATGTTGTCGATTTAGATGATTTAACGAGTTTGACGAATTCTTCCTCTCCTGTAGCAAATGAATGAATCAAATTTTTCCTTAGGGACACTACAATGCTCTGCCTGATGCGATACTGTAGTAGACGGTCGCATAGTTATAATTTTGTCCCTGATATTATCAATCTTATAAGTGAAGAAGTTCATAAAGTCATTACTGCTGTGCTGCTTGGAAACTTCTGGGCTTGAAGCTTTATTTTTTGTTTTTAGTTTAGCCACTGTTTCAAATAAATACCTAGGCTTTTGTTTATTTTCTTCTAATAGGGTTGAAAAATAAGCAGATCTCGCAGCTTTTAAGGCCTCTCTGTATGCAGTCGAGCTCTCTTTCAATGAAATGCGAAATACCTCTAGGTTTGTTTTCTTTCAGTTTGCGCTCCATTTTTCTGGCTGCTCTCTTAAGGGCCTTTTTTTTTTTTGATTTTTTTTTTTTTTTGATTTTACAGATACTAGACATGTGACTTTCAAATGAAAGACTGGTATCAAAGAGCACACCCAGGTTCCTAACCGACGACGAAGACTTGACAGAGCAGACATCAAGTGTTATACAGTATTCAGGATTACTACTTGAGGAAGTTTTTTGTCCAATAATTAGAATTTCGTTTTTTTCAGAATTAAGTAGTAGGAAATTACTAGTCATCCAATTTTTTATATCAGCTATACATTCCGTTAATTTTGTGACTTGGTAAGTTTCGTCAGGGCGTGAAGAAATATAGAGCCGAGTATCGTCAGCATAACAGTGAAAGCTAATTCCATGCTTCCTAATGATATCTCCCAAGGGTAGCATGTACAGAGTGAACAGCAGCGGTCCTAGTACTGAGCCTTGTGGTACGCCATACTGAACTTGCAATCGATAAGACATCTCTTCATTTACTGCTACAAACTGATAACGGTCAGATAAGTATGATTTAAACCATGCTAATGTGATTCCACTAATGCCAACATAATTTTTGAGTCTATTTAAAAGAATGTTGTGGTCAATAGTATGAAATGCAGCACTAAGATCGAGTAACACTAATAGAGAGATACAACCACGATCGGATGATAAGAGCAAATCATTTGTAACTCTAATGAGAGCAGTCTCAGTACTATGGTACGGTCTAAATCCTGAGACTGGAAATCCTCGCAAATATCATTTCTTTCTAAAAGCTGGTATTGCCTAGGCCAATTTACCTTCCGGCCAGTTGACAATACCTAGAATACCAAAATCGACTGCTGGCGGTAGATCCTTTTCCTATTTAGCACCAAAACTCTGGAACAGTCTTCCTAACATTGTCCGGGAAGTAGACACACTCTGTCAGTTCAAAGCTAGACTTAAAAACACATCTCTTTGAGCTAGCATACACATAACACATTACAGACTTCTATAGTTCAATGTTAGGCTGCATAGATCAGGTCAGCCGGAACCGGGAACACTTTCCACAAATCCTGATGTACTCGTTACATCATAAGAAGAATGGCATCTACGCTAATTTTAGTGTCTTTGTTTATCTCGAGGTTTTCCCGCAGCCTGCCGGATCCAGGCCATATCCAGATCTGATGAAGGACCTGCGCCTGGACCTGATGTCATAGCGGGGTGCTAAAGTGCCAAATAGTTTCTCCTTATGGAGGATCCCTTCACCACTCTACAGATAAAGCATTGTCGGGAAAATTCGGTTCGCTTATCTACCCCGAAGTGATATAATTCTGTATCAAAATGTTAAGGCCAGACAAGTCTTTTTTTAAGGCTTGGTTTGTAGGGAATTGGTAAGTTTCGTCAGGGCGTGAAGAAATATAGAGCCGAGTATCGTCAGCATAACAGTGAAAGCTAATTCCATGCTTCCTAATGATATCTCCCAAGGGTAGCATGTACAGAGTGAACAGCAGCGGTCCTAGTACTGAGCCTTGTGGTACGCCATACTGAACTTGCAATCGATAAGACATCTCTTTATTTACTGCTACAAACTGATAACGGTCAGATAAGTATGATTTAAACCATGCTAATGTGATTCCACTAATGCCAACATAATTTTCGAGTCTATTTAAAAGAATGTTGTGGTCAATAGTATGAAATGCAGCACTAAGATCGAGTAACACTAATAGAGAGATACAACCACGATCGGATGATTAGAGCAAATCATTTGTAACTCTAATGAGAGCAGTCTCAGTACTATGGTACGGTCTAAATCCTGAGACTGGAAATCCTCGCAGATATCATTTCTTTCTAAAAGCTGGTATTGCCTAGGCCAATTTACCTTCCGGCCAGTTGATAATACCTAGAATACCAAAATCGACTGCTGGCGGTAGATCCTTTTCTTATTTAGCACCAAAACTCTGGAACAGTCTTCCTAACATTGTCCGGGAAGCAGACACACTCTGTCAGTTCAAAGCTAGACTAAAAACACATCTCTTTGAGCTAGCATACACATAACACATTACAGACTTCTATAGTTCAATGTTAGGCTGCATAGATCAGGTCAGCCGGAACCGGGAACACTTTTCACAAATCCTGATGTACTCGTTACATCATAAGAAGAATGGCATCTACGCTAATTTTAGTGTCTTTGTTTATCTCGAGGTTTTCCCGCAGCCTGCCGGATCCAGGCCGTATCCAGATCTGATGAAGGACCTGCGCCTGGACCCGATGTCATAGCGGGGTGCTAAAGTGGCAACTAGTTTCTCCTTATGGAGGATCCCTTTACCAGTCTACAGATAAAGCGTTGTCGGGAAAATTCGGTTCGCTTATCTACCCTGAAGTGATATAATTCTGTATCACAATGTTAAGGCCAGACAATTAGTTTTTTAAGGCTTGGTTTGTAGGGAATTACAAACCTGCGCACATATATTCAAACGCGCATACCAATAGACTGAACACGTAATACGCATGTGCACGCCATCAGCGTTCTCACAGGTTTCGCGTTTAAAGTCTGTGTAGAGTTACCTGTTAAAACGGTGTCGTGTTAGCGCCCCCCCAAGTTAATAACTAATGATCGTTGCGACCGAAGTGAATCAATCAAATTAACTTTAGCTGGAAAATAACTCTATTCAAGAACTGCTATAAAGCCAAAACAATCTCTGTTACTTTAAACTATCCTTGTATCTCTGTAAAGCCGCTTTGGAACAATCTACATTGTTAAAAGCGCTATATAAATGAAGATGACTTGACTTGACTGGACTGAAAAGGAACATAGTTGTGAGGATACCGCCTTGTCTAGTATCTTTGACAGAAAAGGAAGATTCGAGATCGGCCTGTAATTGACTAATTCTGTACGATCAAATTGCGTTTTTTAACAAACGGTTTAATCATAGCCAGCTAAATAAGTTTTTGGTACGTATCCTAATGACAAAGATGAATTAATGATATTGAGAAGAGGATCTATGACCTCTGGAAGCATCTCTTTCAGTAGCTTAGTCGGTATAGGGTCTAACATACATGTTGTCGATTTAGATGGCTTAACGAGTTTGACGAATTCTTCCTCTCCTGTAGCAATGAATGAATCGAATTTTTCCTTAGGGACACTACAATGCTCTGCCTGATGCGATACTGTAGTAGACGGTCGCATAGTTATAATTTTGTCCCTGATATTATCAATCTTATAAGTGAAGAAGTTCATAAAGTCATTACTGCTGTGCTGCTTGGAAACTTCTAGGCTTGAAGCTTTACTTTTCATTTTTAGTTTAGCCACTGTTTCAAATAAATACCTAGGCTTTTGTTTATTTTCTTCTAATAGGGTTGAAAAATAAGCATATCTAGCAGCTTTTAAGGCCTCTCTGTATGCAGTCGAGCTCTCTTTCCATGAAATGCGAAATACCTCTAGTTTTGTTTTCTTCCAGTTTGCACTCCATTTTTCTGGCTGCTCTCTTAAGGGCCTTTTTTTTTTTTTATAGATTTTACAGATACTAGACATGTGACTTTCAAATGAAAGACTGGCATCAAAGAGCACACCCAGGTTCCTAACCGACGACGAAGACTTGACAGAGCAGCCATCAAGTGTTAGACAGTATTCTGGATTATTACTTGAGGAAGTTTTTTGTCCAATAATTAGAATCTCATTTTTTTCAGAATTAAGTAGTAGGAAATTACTAGTCATCCAATTTTTTATATCGGCTATACATTCCGTTAATTTTGTGAACTGGTAAGTTTCGTCAGGGCGTGAAGAAATATAGAGCCGAGTATCGTCAGCATAACAGTGAAAGCTAATTCCATGCTTCCTAATGATATCTCCCAAGGGTAGCATGTACAGAGTGAACAGCAGCGGTTCTAGTACTGAGCCTTGTGGTACGCCATACTGAACTTGCAATCGATAAGACATCTCTTCATTTACTGCTACAAACTGATAACGGTCAGATAAGTATGATTTAAACCATGCTAATGCGATTCCACTAATGCCAACATAATTTTCGAGTCTATTTAAAAGAATGTTGTGGTCAATAGTATGAAATGCAGCACTAAGATCGAGTAACACTAATAGAGAGATAAAACTACGATCGGATGATAAGAGCAAATCATTTGTAACTCTAATGAGAGCAGTCTCAGTACTATGGTACGGTCTAAATCCAGAGAGTGGAAATCCTCGCAGATATCATTTCTTTCTAAAGCTGGTATTACCTAGGCCAATTTACCTTCCGGCCAGTTGATAATACCTAGAATACTAAAATCGACTGCTGGCGGTAGATCCTTTTCCTATTTAGCACCAAAACTCTGGAACAGTCTTCCTAACATTGTCCGGGAAGCAGACACACTCTGTCAGTTCAAAGCTAGACTAAAAACACATCTCTTTGAGCTAGCATACACATAACACATTACAGACTTCTATAGTTCAATGTTAGGCTGCATAGATCAGGTCAGCCGGAACCGGGAACACTTTCCACAAATCCTGATGTACTCGTTACATCATAAGAAGAATGGCATCTACGCTAATTTTAGTCTCTCTGTTTATCCCGAGGTTTACCACAATCCAGATCTGATGAAGGACCTGCGCCTGGAGGTGACGACAGCGCAGTCCTGAAGTGTCACTAGTCTCTCCCCTGAGAAGGCCTTCTTCCCTTTACCTCTCTACAGATAAAACATTGTAGGGATAATTCCAGTTCGCGTGGCTACGCGGAAACGGTGAAAATTAAGACCAGACAGGTGGTTTGTTGAGGGTTGCATATTTATAGAAAACTGTCGACAATGAATAGACAGGACCAATAGTAGCAAAACTAATCACTTATTCTAAAAAGAATATCTAGTAGGCCTATATAATGAGGGATTCTGTTAACAGTATTTTAACGATTTTTTAAAATGGATAATGATGGATGATGGATAATACAAAATGCTTTCTAATATTTTGACAGAAAAAAAACACAAGCAAGAACAAAATTTAGACTTCCAGTTGCCCGTCTTCTCTTTCTGTGTGCGCGTTTGTGAGAGAGAGAGCTTGCACAGCACTGAGACAATGGCACTTTTAAATCCATAAGTAATTAACACGCTGTCACGGCTCCACCAGATCTACAGACTCCACCCACTTGTTCACTCTCCCCTGATTACTAATCACCACACCTGTACCTCGTCACCTGTTCACTATATACACTCACTTGCACCACTCTTCATTGTCTGATCTCGTCTTTCCATTGACTTACCTGTTCCACTTACCTGTCATACTTACCTGTCATCCTCGTCGTCCGATCCACGAACCTGCTATCATCGTCAGTGACTCTCATCCACGTCTGCCATCAGCCTTGTTCCGTTCTCTACCTGTGAAGGACAATACTGTTATTCATCAGCTAAGTTCCATTCAACTATCTTCATTGTGTTCAACTCATCATTTACATCTGCTGGTTTCCGTGCTTCTGTTCATAATAAACTTCAGTTACTATATATTCACCCTGTCTGCTTCATCACTCTCTGTGACCCACGCTAGTTTTCATACTAAATGAATATGTAAAGAAATTAGGTACTTTAGTTATTTTTAACACAATGACATTACACATTCATGCTACATTTCTCAACACTGAGAATGAACAAATAAATGCTTGTTTCTCCAGACTCACAGTTGTCGGTCATCCACAAGTCAGAGCACTGTCATAAAGCTATAGCAATTTCAAGTTTATTTAGATTATATTGTTCAAAGTGACTATGAATGACAGAGCGTAATTTAGAGTCAATCCATGCGATCACGCAGAGGATTAAGTAAACTCAATTCTATATTTCAACAAATCTCCCCCAGCCTGTTTACCATAAGGAGTCAGAAGCACCGAGACTACTGTCCTGTCCTCGCTTCAGAAATCCACCCGACGGCGGGGGTGGAAGGGGGATCGAGCCGGATTCTGTATTGCTGTCTCTTTTCAGTCATGAGCCTTACGCATTTGTCAATCATCCTGGCTTGCTATTTGGGGAATGAACCAGCGCTATGATCGGTCTAACTGATTCGAGTACAGTGCGTGCACCAGGTTTTTGCGTAGTTTAGAATGACAAATCATACCAGCGTACTTTGAGCTCAAAATACGTACAGGTTGGCAGGTCTGAGTCTGTTTTATCTCAAATAATGTCTTTTTGATTTAAAGGCCTGAATTGATAAAAAAACAAAAAAAACATTTATTTTTCTTACTTTTTTGGCTTCTTTCTTCTTCATTCTCAGGGATGATCTAACAGGTTCTCTGAAGTCAAGTAGTCTTTTGCATCAAGCCGATGTTCTGTGAATATTTCTGTGAAGAGAGCGGATTAATAACCTTTGACCTTTCTGTAGTAGGCTATACGTAAGGTGAATGTTACCATGACATACAAAGCATTTGTTGTGTCAAATGAACATTTAATCACTGCTAACATTCATTATCAGTCCCCTGTGTTTTACACTTTGCTCATTCGTCATCAAGGTTTGACACTTATCATTTTACTGTCACTTTATGTGTCACAGCTTTATATGTTTTCCAAGCAATGTTATTTCCACTTCGGTCTTGTAATCAATCTTACCAAGGCCTTGTCTAGAGCGCTGTTTTCGCAGTTCAAATCCTTTGTGTTTTCAATTCCTGCAAGCAAGACATTTCCAGTGTTTAGTAAAACATCACCAGTCATCACCAGTCATCAGTGATCTGAAATCTTTGTTTATATTTTTTAATAACAAAAAAAAAAGAACGACAAAAGTTACTATCTTTGCTACTTTGGGCCAAATGTCTGCCATTCTTTTTTTATTTTATAAGTTGTTACCTTTTAAGACTCTGTTTTTAAAATAGGGACATTAGTTTGGCTGTTGTGCTCAGTCACTGGCAAAATAATAAAACCAACATGCAAAATAGAATTGTGATTAAATCGTGAATCATGATTTTCTAGATAAAAATGGTGATATGATATTTTTGCCATATGGCCCACCGCTAGGGACTCGATTACTGTGGCTTTTGTGCAGCCCAGCATCAGCTCTGTGCCTCTTCTAGTCACGTGAACTTCAATGCTAAACCTGCAGGACAGTTTTACGTTAATCATTCAGCTGTAACCTGTGCTAATAAAAAAGATGTTTCTAATCAATATTCTTTGCTTTCAGAAAAACACACACAAGGGAGGGAAGGCCGTTCTTGTTTGGCTGCTGTAAAGAGTGGCATCCAAACGCTGTGTCCTTAGGTGAAACAGGGAGATGATGATAGTGTCTCTGATTATAGTGTCAAAGAAAAAAGATGGGAGAGACGTTTGGCAAGAAAGGTAAGTTGACAAGACTTTATTCTTCATGAAATTCTCTAGTAAGAATTGATTTGTTAAATTGGGTATGTAGATAGTATGAGATATAACTGAATTACACAGCCAAAGCCTAGAAGCATCGGTTATAGACTTCATGTAAATTATTTAAAAAAAAACAAACATTTTCAGTAGCTGGGTTTCCATCCAAACGTGAAGCAAATCTTTTTCAAACAAAAAATGTGAATTAGGTGCGTTTCCATCAGGCTGTTTGAGCGGACGACGTGGTATTGGTAACCTAGTAACCAACAGTAAATGAAACACCGTCACCGAAACAGTAGTGCTGCGTGTCGTTCGACTCAATGAGCAACTGCTTTAAAAGAACGGTGAGAACCGGTTCCCGTCTGAGCGCGGTTTTCCCTTTTTCTATTTTTGTATGTTACTACAAGTAAGGATAATATGATTATCCTTTCGCTACACTGCTCTGCCACACGATACAAGTAGTCACGCGCTTAATGTTATTTTGATGTGTTTTCATCCTTAATATCAGGTCAGAAAACAAGAGCAATAACACAAGCAAACAAAGTTGGCAGTGATTATTGAAAATAAAAGTTATGTTGAAGAATGTGGGTAACCAAACAGTTGCTGGTCACCGGTGACTTCCATAGTATAGTTTTTCCCAGAAGACCAGCAACTGTTTGGATCGCCACATTACTCAAAACATCTTATTTTGTGTTCAGCACAAGAAAGAAATGAATACAGGTCTGGAACAACATTAGAGCAAATAATGACAGATTTTAATATAATTATTATTATTTTTTTAATTTATTTTTTTAATTTTTAATTTTACCCAGCTTCTTCAGGTTTGCATGGCGTGTGACATTTGGAATGTCATTATATTGTTATATTGTTAAATATAGTGTGTGCTGATTGGTGTTTATATCTGTTCAAGCTTGACAACCTTATTGCCTTTTTGATTACTTTCCAGATTACATTGTTAAAAGGGATGCTTATAAGAGAGTATACATCTGAAACTGCTGAGTCTGAAGGGTTTAGATTATATCACCCACCAAGTACATTGTACTCAGCGTGCTGTCATTCTTAAAAAGAAAACAAATCATTTGTCATAACTTGCCTGCCTTATATGTGTATATACAATTTCTCTTTTTTCACATTTGCTGTTTTTCAGCCCCACTGCTATAGAAGGAAAAACTGAAGTCTGAGTGCAGAGACGAGTCAAGAAGAGAGTAGTAAGTCTGGTTTAATCTCATATCACCTCTGGTATAGAGATTTTTGAGGCCTATTGAAAGGTGATTGACAGTTAGGAAAATGTTAGCAACGTGTCCATTTCAGGTGTCTAATGTGTGCTGCCTTTGGGTCATTCATGTTAAAATCAATTGTTTTTTTTTGGTAAAGCTGCAAGTCACTTGTCCTAGTCCTGGTATACAATAGGGGTGTGACGGTTAGTATATAACCGTGAGACCGACGGTTATAGTTGAACACCGTCATTACAACTCTATAACCGCCAAAACCGTGTTATTAAAATATTTTTTTACAAACATTTTTTATCATAGAGAATGTTTAAATACTAATTAAAAACAATTGTTAACCGTCTGTGTTATTAATGGTCTACGTCGTTTCCAACTGTATTTGATTCTTTTCTTTGCCAAGTAGGCCTACCCCTTGACCGACCGATCATTTGATATAGAAAATAAAATAGATAGATAGAAATAAAAGCTATGATATAGTGATGTGACATCATTATGAGATTTATTAAACAAATGAAAAACATTTGCAATAATAAACATTAGCAATGAACATTTGCAATCGGGAGACATGGTTTTTACCACGTAATGAAGTTTTGCTTTGTAAATCATCAGACATTATTTTTACCACTTCATTAAGTTTTGCTTTGTAGAAAGCCTTTCTTTAAAGCGAATTTCGTTATGTACAAATTGTATCTTAATTTTAATAAATGTTTCATCAACCAATTGCATGTATTTAATAAATAAAGAGACAATAACCGTGACATGGAGGCTCCGATGCGCCGCGTTCACTTGCATTGCATTGTGAAGTTGAACACAACATTGAAACCCCCCCCCCCCCCCCGACAATGGTTTTGTTACGAACCGTCACATTTGACTCACGTCATAACCGCCATCACCAATTCTGAAACCGGCACACCCCTAGTATACAATATTTGTAAGGATATAGCCAAAGCTTTGAGAGGTAAACTGAAGTCAACGGAATTCTAATGCATTTCTATGCAAATTATTTTACATATATTCAAACATGGATACAATGTTAATCATTGGTTAATTTTATTACTTCCCTTTCACAGATCCTGTGATAAAGCAGTCTTCAAACACTACAGTGTCTGAGCTAGGGGTGTAACGATACATCGATATGCATCGATATAACGTCTAACGATTAGGGCTGCGCAATTAATTGAATTTCGATTTCGATCTTGGCTCCCAACAATCACCAAAATAGTACAATCGAGTAAAACCTATTATTTTGCCATGTTCTGTTTTGAAAGAACGCTCTATTTTTTTCATGTGTTCTGAATGACGCGCGCACGAGCACATCCGCCCCTCCCGATGCCATACACTCTCTCAGCTTGAATGTTTAAACTGATAAGACTTAAAAAGAAGTGAAAATGATAAACTTTAGTTACAATGCAATGCTGGCCCAATTGTGACAATTGTGACAATTCCGTCATGTCCCGACTCCTAAACGCGAAAGTGTAGTTTCGACGCTTGCCTTGTCCAACCCATTTCGAGAGACAGAGAGGAAGACGCAGCACCGCTGAACATTCACACGGTTTGTGAAATTGCGTCTTGGAGAAAGTTTTAAAATTATTGATTTGATTTTATAATCTGTGTGGATTCATTTAGGCTACTCATACAATCTACATGCTAAAGTGAATCAATGTTTGTGGGGGAATTTCCCGCATTATAAGTGGTAGACCTGCAGGAATTATTAAAATACTCATTGAAGTATTATCTGTTATATTATTTATTTTAATAGTTCAAAAAGTACAATCAATGTTAAAATTTTGATTTTTTTAAGAATTGTTGAAAGGTGTCTTTGGTAACACTTTACAATAAGGTTCATTAATTAGCATTAGTTAACTACCATAGTTAACATTAACTAATAATGAACAATACTTCTACAGCATTTATTAATCTTAGTTAATATTAATTTCACCATTTACTAATACGTTATTAAAATGAAAGGTTGTATTTGTTAACATTAGTTAATGCACTGTGAACTAACATGAACAAACAATGAACAGCTGTATTTTTATTAACTAACATTAAAAAATATTAATAAATACTGTAACAAATGTATTCCTCATTGTTAGTTAATACATTAACTAATGTTAACTAATTAACCTTATTGTAAAGTGTTACCGTGTCTTTTTAAAGCTATGGTCTACGATTTCAAAGATTGTTCATTATTAATAACCTCGTTTAGATGCTGGTTATGGTTCTACAGTACAATCCTAACAATATGAAGAGAAAAAAGAATGAAAAAAATCCATTCACTCTATTGGGTGTACAGCTGCAGAGAAGTTGACCAATGTAAGCTGTCCGGCCGGACAGCTTACATTGGTCAACTGCTCTCATCCAATCCCCCGCTCCACTTGAAACTCCACCTGGCGCTCGCGTCTCCACCCCACCCCCCTCCTGCGACATGAAATTTCGCGGGCAAGCAGCTGACAGCCTATGGTAGCTAGCAAAGTAGCATCAGCTCAGCAATGGAGAAAAAACAAACCGACAGGTTGGAAGAAAGAGAAAGTCTGTAGAGGAAAGAGCAGAGATAAAAAAAGCGGGTTTCTGTTTGAGCCGATCGGAATTTGAACAAGATGCGCTGTTCCGATGTTTACTACCGGTGATCACAGCTTGACTGAGTGACGTTGTTCAGGTCGTTTCCCGGTGGGAGGGATCAGGTAGCACAGAAGGGAGGGGTGTGTGTGTGGAGGGGCGGGATGAGTTTTTTAAAACTTCCCAACCGTCTCAGGCTTTCTCGACCGATTTTCAACATCGTAGACTACAGCTTTAATAAATGCAACACGTTCCCAAAGTCATGTGAAATAATCGTGTTACATAATCGTGATTTCAATACTGACCAAAATAATCGTGATTATGATTTTTTCCATAATCGAGCATCCCTACTAACGATACGATGCATCGATTCCACACTTAAAATATCGATATACACCTTTATTTTGACACTCTCCACATTCTCACGTAACATACTTCCGCCAAAGCGCACATTTTCGTTTACTCACCAACCATACTGTCTGCCGGTGTGTCTTTATAACGTTAATCTCCTCATCTGAAATAGACGCCTGACAAGACTGACTGAACCCTAAACATATATCGTATCGCTGGCTGAGAGAATCGATATTGTATCGTATCGTGATGAACTGTCCGATTTACACCCCTAGTCTGAGCCACAAGCCCTCAGTTGTGGAAAATGAGTCGAACTCAGAGAAGTGATCGTCCACTTGAAGATGGAGATGTGACACTCTAACTCCTCTGTTTCTTTGGTTCAGCCGTTTGTAGGCCTGAGTTTGTACATAATGCATTATTCACTTCTGCACATTGTTTTTCCGTAACTTTGTTTTTTTGTTTGTTTTTTTTCAGAAAATTGCATTGTGATGCTAATTTATTTAGTGATGTAATATTCAGTGTACTTTTCAGTAATACAGGTATAACTGAAATGTTCTGCAAAAAGTATAAATATAGCTCTGCCATAGCATTTCACTGATCTTTGTTAAGTATTTTGTTCAAGAGATTATATATGCTGTTATACTTTTTTAATGTTCTCCTGATTTATTTTGCAACTTAAACAAGATACTATATTAAAGTTTTCTTGATTTCAAAGTCTGTGTGTCTTAACATTTGGATTTATTTTTGCACTTTTAATATATCATTTTGAATACTGAATAAAACTTTATAATAAACTATTAGTGTAAAGATAATACATTTTTTAATGAGCTGAAATGCTATTTAAGTGTTCTTGAGGAAAATTACAATTAAGCTTCAAATATATTATAACTAGTTTAAGACATATGAAAGTATATTTGTAATGAACTGTAAAGAAATACACTTAAATGCACTAAATGTACTTGAAGTGGTTCCATTTTAGCACAGTTTAACTAAATATAGTGCAAATAGCTTAAAATATATTCAAATATCTTGAAATACACTTAATATACTTGATGTGGTTTCAAAATAATACATGTAATGCTGGGTACACCAAAAGATTTTTTACAAAATGTGATAGACCACAAACATGAGGACAAAAAATCCTAGATTTAAGCGTTTTGCTCCTATAATGTGTGGTGTGCCATGATGTGACAAAGACATCACAGACGAACAGATGTTAAACCAGAGTCTCGTCTGTGAACACAGGAAATCTCAATAAATCTTGCGAGACCTCAGAATAAGCATGGCGGACGATATGCAGGAAGAAATTGCGATGATAGTGTTTGGAATGATTTTCACAGAACACGCTGTATAAACATTCGTGCTGTTGCCACAAATCAACAAGCTGATCCTCCATCTCTGCTGTCCACATCAATTTCACTTTGTGCTGCGCCATGACTGCATTTGTTATGCTTCCGTCTTCCATCATCTCGCTTTCTGATTGGATATTGTTTCGTTTCACGTGATAATCTCCAGAGCGTGCGCGCGTTTGTTCTCGGGATTCCCCCTACACATCATGATTTCTGATCGTAAATATTAAACATGCTGAATATTTACGATTCGAGATCAGGGCGGTTCCAACGTTCTTCCGATCAGGTTCAGACGCTCTTAACACACCTCACACCAAGGGAAAATCTGATAAAATAATCTATAGAACCATCAAGATAATCGGGACACAACTACGATTGTCAGAAGGGGGGAAATCGGCCCAAAATCAGCCCCGATTATCTTTTGGTGTGTACCCAGCATTATACATACAAATCTTTGCAGATTTAATACACACTTAGTATAGTACAGGGGTGCAAACACATGTATGGTCAAAAAAGAGAGAGGTAATCGAAGCCCTCATCCCACGGCAAATATCCAGATACTACATTGCCACCATCCCCAACCCACCCCTATAGGCACATAGAGTCAAATGAAATTTAGAAAAACTATCTTGCACTTCTTCTTCTTGCTTTACTGCTACTTCCTGAAAACAATTTCACCTGATGATTTGAATAGCTCTTTTTGTAAAGAATTAATAATTCTAGGATGATTGGGGTAATTGTGTAGGGTAGGCCTAGTGCATCTGCATAGAAACTAATAAACAAAATACAAATATAAATACAATAAAACACAAATACACGAGAAATAAAGCAGTGCTTTATGTTTTTCAGGTAAATTAACTGTATTAAGTATTAATACAGTTTATCTTTTGACAAAACGTGATTTTACTCTTTCTCTTTTGTTGTTTGATTAACTTTGGTGACACAAACAGCTGCAGGTATATTGGGTGCTGTCCCTTTAAGACGAATGCACGTATCTAATACCGGTAATGACACGCATCCGTTTTATTTTGACTGCGTTTACGGGGAAACTCGTTGAGACGGACACTGGCTTATTTTTTCGTGCACATGTCTGTTCAAACACAAATAGATAAGAAAGAAAAGGGAATTCGGTGTTCACGAACTTCACGTGCTGTCTGCGACTGCGTGGCTCTGTGCGCCGACAGACCATCTACATTTGGATGTTAAACATAATATATATAGCCTGATACAGCAAAGACAACGTCGGCAGTATTGACGGCAAAATAGGCTACAGAATGTTTCGTTCTGTAGGCCTATTGACAGGGGCAATATTTGAAAATCGATAATTAGGCCTATTTTTTTAATTACAATTATATATGCATTTGTCAAAACCGAGAGACTTTCAAGCATCAAAATGTAATTTATTAATATGTATTTGCGCCTTCTATTTTGTCTGAAAACTTCCAACACTCTTGCGTGTCGCGTGAAAAATAGGCGTCGGTTGAGGTTCTATTTCTAGCACGCGGTTTCGGCGCGGCTCGAGAAGTGTGTGTGTCACGCAAGCATTGTGCTCTAACACAAGCTCTAACCAGTTAACATGAGAGCCGACATAAAAACGGACACTCCACGCCACGCAGAGAGAAATGTGATGCAGTGGCAGATCCAGAGTGAGACAGAAACACTAGTGGTTCACGCTGCTGGTTTAGCGCGCAGTGTTCTGATTCGCTTATTTCCTATTTACTTGTTGGTGGACGCAATCCAGAATTACTGTTGGTTAAATTATAATCAGACCAGATTATCCCCAGAGTGTGCATGTGAAGTTTTAGCTCAAAATACCCCAAAAATAATAGATTTTGTTTATGCACAAACAGCAACATTACACACTAACTAAAGAAAAATAGTAAAATCAAAATCAACCACACCTTTAAATATATTTCTTTTTCACCTGGGTATATTTCTTGTATGTTTCGAAGACACTCATAATGAATTTGTAATGTACTTGTTGTAACACATATAAAGTACACTTTAATATCACTAATCAAGCATGTAATTAGTCCCTACATAGGCATATACCTAAAGTATACTAAGTATACTAATATAGTTGTTCCAATTTAGTAAACAAAAGTACACTGAATAAACTTAAAGTTATGCTTTACTACAATTGAATTACTACTAAAATATACTTAGTACAAAATTAGTTGTTTTAAAAAAAGCACACTTCAAGTTAACTAATCATTAACACACTTGAGTATACTGATCATTAGTCTGGTTGCAAGTATACTTAGCTTCTTTTTTTTTTCACCAGGGCAACCTGTAAGTAGGACTAATCCTGTTGATGTATATATTTTCTACCGGTGTTCAAAATACTTTGTTTTGAGTTTTATATTGTGTAGGTCTCCTGTTAACTGGCTAACTCACGTTATTATTCTTACTGAAATATTCTGCTAATCAGCTGTGGGCCACTATTACCTAAAACTGTGTCCTTTAAAGTAGCATTATAGGGGCCCTTTAAGGACAAGCGGCAGCATGTTTAGTATTGGGCTACTGTCACTTTAAGACCGGTACGCGTCTAATATACATGCATATGACACGCACTCGATTTTCTCTCAAATATTTGCTTTCACTTTAGACATAACCAACTGTGTTTATGTGAAGCTTGTGTGTATTTGACAGTATTAGCACAATAAGACTAGAAAGATATCTTAGTCCAGTATCCAGGCACTGTTTGACAGGCTTTGCGAATGAAACGTTTAACCGGCAGCTTTTGTGAATGGCTGTGTCCCATGAGTGTATATAGAGCATGTGATGTGAATGTAACAGAACCGCAGCTGATAGAATGTGTGCAGTAACACAATACTACAACATTTCTTCAAAAGCAGATCGTGGAGACATTTTAATCGTTCACGATCGAATATTGTGATATCGCACACCCCCATGTGTCCCACTGTTATTTCATACAGGTGAGTATTGATTTGTATTAATGTTACTGCGCAAGATGCATCTATTGAGCTGCTGCGATCCATTCCTTCTGGGATATACCCATATTCGAACACGTCCCTGCTGCTGCGATCCATTCCTTCGGGGAAAGTTGCATACATGATGTTTACTTTCTGCATGTTGCCTAACATCAGAAACATCAGGCTGAAGCGGACATGAATCAGAGAGGTAATATCTAGAGACTCACCGTCTGTCGACTCGGACGCGATTTCATCTGTGTCTGGTGTTTCTTTAAACCAGTCATGATCTAAAATGTTAAATAAGTTGATCTCTGACTCTCTGTCACGAAGTTTCCGAAGTAGATCCAGGCATTCTGTAAAAGTTTTCAGAAGAGAGCTGATTAGTCCTTATGTGAGGTAATGTTGCTGTTACTATGGCATTCTCTGGATGCCCAAGAACATTTATTCATGGCTAAACATTCACTGTCAATCTGCTGTGTTTCACACTTTGCTTATTTGTCATCAAGGTAATTTTACTGTCACTTGTGTAAGAGCTTTACATGTTTTCAAGCAATGCTATTTCCATTTCATTTTTGTTTTTGGTCTCACCTTTGCACAACGGTTTATTTTTCCTACGAAGTTTCACAAGACCCTTTCCTCCGACCATCCCCTTCAGCACTCTGTATAAGCCTTCATTTGTTTCCATGAAAGAGTGAATTGCCCTCTCTACTATTGATTTACAGCCTCTTCCTGTAAGCAGTAAGTTTTCAGTTTTCAGTAAAACGCCCTTATTTCCATATCCTGTGCATAACAAAATCAATGACTTGTGCTCAGAAAGCAAGCTCACGTCTTTCTTTGATGGACAGTGCTCTGTTAAAGCCAGTTAACTTGATCTGCATGGTGAATGGGTTGATGAGTACTTTTCTCAGGCTGATGTCTTTATAATAAACACCCTTTTCACTGCACTGCCGTAATGCAGCGATGAGTTTCTGCATGATGTCTTTTGCTTCTGCTTCAGTCAGACTACCTCTGTATACTTTGATGAGATCAAACAAGGTTATGCTGACACCTGGATGTTCCATAATTAAGACCTCGTGATATTCCGTGTCAAACCAATCATATAACTTTACGACATGGTCGCTATGAGCCATTAGCCGCATTAGAATTCCCTCTCGACACCAAGCTTTGGAATCCCCAATCTGAAAGAAGAGATTGACAAAAGGTTAGTTGACTCCTAACCTCAAACCTCCTTACTAAAAAGTGAGGGAATTTTAAGAAGAAAACATTGAACTTCATGTACTTTACAACTGATGCTTCTTTGATTGTCTATTTAACATCTTATGCTGTCTACATACAGAATTATCAATTACTGAATAAGAATTTAATAAATAATTCTTAATAGTAATTTTCACGAAGAACAAAATCGTGTCAACTTACCTGGAAATCCAACTGGGTCTTGTCAACAAATTTGATGATCACCTAAAAAAATAAAGAAAATATTTGCAAACGTAAGTGAACTGACTCATTTTTGTTGTTTACATGATAATCCACAATCTTTTTTAAAACATGTTTTGAATAAAAAAGACAGAAGGAAACAAGAGGCAAAAAGTTTGCTGTATCCAGAAAGAGCTACATACTTGTGTGCCATCTGATTTTCGAATTCCTTCATAGACAATGCCATGGGATCCCGATGACAGTTTCTTTCCGAATTCAAAAAGAGATTGAACGGATCCTGGAAAACACACAACAGCATGAGACTGAACTGCTTATGACTAATCACACCTGTGCAGATCAGGCGAGGAACCAACCAGTGTGAGGATTACACATAAAATCAGGACACAGGCTGACATTGACACAAATGAATAATAAGCAGGTTTCGCATGTAAGTTCATGTTCCTGCTCAGCCAATCTCCAAGAACACTAGAGAGATTACCAGTCCTGATATGCTGACATTATCTTTAAAATTTCTGTATTTATGTCCATTTGGGGGGGTGGGGGGGTTAGTTTGGCTACCAGAACATTTGGTAGCCAAACTAAACACTATTTTATTGAGTTTGGTGACAGCATGGTGCAAGTCAAGTCAAGTCACCTTTATTTATATAGTGCTTTTTACAATACAGATTGTATCAAAGCAGCTTCACATTGATAACATGAAAATATTACAACAAAGTTTGTTTCTTTGCAATAGTTGGTATATGCTTGATACAAATTTTACAATTTCAATTAAATTCTTGTGGTTTTATTCCGATCTTGATTCAGATTGGATCCGTATTAGGTACAGTAGATACATGTTAATTTCTCTCAAGAAAGAAAATCACACCTAGAAAATCACGTCTTTCAAAAGTAAGAGTCGACTCTGATTCAGTTAAATGAATCGTTTTTAAAAACGAATCCTAAGCGCTTTCGTTGTGACGTCAAGACGAAACATTAGCATATTACCCGTCCACTTATTGTGCGCGCAGAGACACCAGGGAGAACTTGAAGTGGACACTGGACAGCATCATGTGGAGAAGACAGCACTGTGCTCTACAATGTGAAGGTAAAGCCAGTTTCTTTTCACCGCCCAAGGACAAGCATGTGAAGAATCAGAGGTTAAAGTTCATCTTTACCACGGTATCACAGCAGTATAATCCTAAACTTTTGCTGTGTTCCCTTTATTTCACAAATCTCGGAGTTCAATGCAGGATTCGCAAAACGCTTGTGCTTGAAAGACCCCCAAGGTAATTTTTTTGGTCCTTATGGGGGTCCCTTGATGCTTATGGGCAGCCACGGCGCTACCACTGGGCCCGCCCATTTTAGGTCCAAGCCCGTCCATTTTGACCCAGGCCTATAGTGAGTAGTGAGTGATTTTCATTCTAGCCGTTCATCCACTAAGCAGCCGAGGAAAGCTTTGAGCGAAAGCTCCTCAGCCAATCAGCGGCTTCTACCCCACGTGTGGACTCTTAAGCCTGCCCACAGGCTGCATCGTCACCAGCAAGTGATCCAATGAAATGAATGACGTTGGCACGCAAGCTTTTCAAGCAAGCTCAATGAGACAGACACAGACGGTAGCTAGCTAATATGAAACGCAAAGCAGCTTGTTTTCATTTAAATTCAATTCAATTGGCGATACCAGCTCGCTTTTTTTTTTATCAGTTCAAAAGAGATTCATTTTGCTCTGTTGACTTTGATATTACAAACAAGTTTCATACATCAATCGATTCTGTTAAATGTGTATTATTTTTGTGTATACTCACAATAAAAACAAAGTGTTGTGCTTTTTGCCAAATAAAGAAAAATAAACATGATGCGAGTTCTGCCTTCTCTCTGTCAGTTAACCCTCTGGGGTCTGAGGGGTTTTTGGGGTCCTTGAGATGTTCTGACATGCCCTGACATTTGTGCTTTTTTCAGTTGCTTATAAACATATTAATGGCAAAGGTGTAAATTCACTCTATTTAGCACAAACAGGGCTACCATAATATGTGAACAACTTGCATGTACATGTTTGTATTTTTGAGAGAATAATGTTTATGCATAGTTTTTGAAAAAACAAAAAACTAAAGTTTCTGAAATAAGGCCACAAAACACATACTAAATATGTGCCAATAAGACTTTTGACTAATGGATGTCGTTGCCTAGAGTTTTTTCTTCAAAATGATGTGAAAATCATCCTGCCTAATCATTCACATAACACAATACATTGATTTAAATCTTGTAAAACACTTTTTGTTTGTAAAGGCAATATGCGCAAGGGGCGTCAACAATCCAACACCATCATGCATATTTAGTGATTCACACCTGAGGAGACAATGGGGCCCGCATACTTAATGAGCCATTCATTCAGGTGTGTCACCTATAGCCACAAGAAAGAATGCAAGAGCAATATATATATATTCTACCAAATTGGTTCACAGTTGGAAGCATCTCAATTTTTTTTTTTTTTTTTCACAAATTGTGCTTGCAAATTGTATAATATCCAAGGAAAACATGTCTAGTAATTGTGCAGTTAATTCTCATACTGTATTTTCAGTTTTGGAATATGTATCCTCTCCCCAAATTTGTCAATAATAAAACACAATAAAAATTATTTAAAGAAAAGGCTTATATTTACCTTTTAAAATTTGTTTACATCTACCTTGTAAATATATTTTTTTATTAAAAAGTTTACAATTACAACAACAATTCAAGTGTAATCTTTCTTTGTAAAAACTAAAGTATACATTTTATCATACATATTTCAAAGTTAAGGATTCATTACTTTGATTATAGCCTACATTGACAAAACATACTATATTTAACATATTAGCAAAAATTGGCAAACAAAAGCTTATTTGAGGTGGCAGATATTTTACAGTAAAAATTTGTAATCTATCCAAAACTAGTCAACGAAATGTTGTCTTTCATATGTCTGTAACATAGGTCTTTCGTTTTTATTATAAGGAATATAAATGTTAATTTGCAGTTTAATACGTTGCTTATACAAATACATTTTATTTCAACATATTTCAGTCGATTTTTACTCAGTATAGCAATATAGTTTGCTAAAAGCGAAACATTCATTCACAAACAGAAACGCAATTCAAATTTAAACCGTCTTTTTGCGAGCTGTGGTAAACAGCGCATCTCTGCCGTTCATTCATTCACACACAGAAACGCGATTTACTTGAGAATGAAAAAAACTTACTACAGTATTCCATCCGTTGCTCCTCGAAATACCAGCACTTCTGAGTTACATTTTCCATTATTATTATTCCTCACAGCGCTGCGAGACAGTGTAAACAAGTACCATGATCTGAATAAACTTGATGTGTTTTCTCGAGCTGATATGGGGGCGTTCACAGGTTTGCATGGATTGCCTCATTCATTTGCGTTTGAATAGCGTGCGCTCTCCGTGGGCGGGGCAGATTAAAACGTAATTAGCTGAGATGAGAACGACTGAAATCTCTCTCTTTTCATAAAGATTACATAAACAGAGAATATTTTTTATAATAAAAATTACTTCATTTAAAAGAAGAGAATTCAAGCTTCATGCCTGTGTGTCTGTATGTCTGTTTGACTGTGTATTCGCTGAGTTATGGTTCATTTTCGGACGCGTTTCAGAATGGACTACACTGACAGAGAGGAGGCAGAACTCGCATCATGTTTATTTTTCTTTATTTGGCGAAAAGCACAACACTTTGTTTTTATTGTGAGTATACACAAAAATAATACACACTTGACAGGATCGATTGATGTATAACACAAGCATATAAGATAAAAAGTAATATTTTTATTTATTTAATTTTTTTCACTGATAAGGAAAAAAACTAGCCTAGCCGGCGCGATAGCCGACCTCAGGGGGTTAAGTCCATTCTGAAACGCGTCCGAAAATGAACTGTAACTCAGCGAATACTCAGTCAAACAGGCATACAGACACACAGGCATGAAGCTTGAATTCTCTTCTTTTAAATTAAGTAATTTATATAAAAAACAAATAGCTCATTAGAGCTCATTCAAATGTAATGTGACCACGCCCCGGAGAGCGCGCACTATTCAAACGCAAATGACTGAGGCAATCCACGCAAACCTGTGAACGCCCCCATATCAGCTCGAGAAAACACAAGTTTATTCAGATCATTACTTGTTTACACAGTCTCGCAGCGCTGTGAGGAATAATAATAATGGAAAATGTACCTCAGAAGTGACTGAGCTGAGGAATACTGTAGTAAGTTTTTTTTCCTTTTCAAGTGAATCGCGTTTCTGTTTTGTGAATGAATGAACGGCAGAGATGCGCGCTGTTTACCACAGCTCGCAAAAAGACCGTTTAAATTTAAATCGCTTTCTGTGTGTGAATGAATGATGATGTTTTAGCAAACTGTATTGCTATACTGAGATGAGTAAAAATCGACTGAAATATGTTGAAATAAAATGTAGGCTATTTGTATAAGCAACATATTAAACTGCAAATTAACATTTATATGCCCTAATATTTCATAAAAACAACGTTACAGTCAGGCGAAATATGAAAGACAACATTTTGTTGACTAGATTTGGGTACAGTTTTTACTGTAGAATATACTGCCACATCAAATAAGCTTTTGTTTAGCAATTTCTGCTCATATGTTATATATATATATATATATATATATATATATAACTATTTTTGTCAAAAATAAAGTCATCAACTAAGATGTTAGCTGTTCCAATGTTGGCTATATTCAAACTAATGAATACATATGATAAAATGTAGGCCTATAATCATTTTTTTACAAAGAAAGAGTACACTTGAAATATTGTTGAAATTGTAATTATTGTTGTAATTGTAACCTTTTTAATAAAACAGCAAAACAAATTTACAAGATAGATGTAAGCAAAATCTTAAATGGTCAATATAAGTCTTCTTCTAAATATATCTTTTGTCCTTGCATTGTGGCTCAGTCAGTGTCACACCTGAATGAATGGCTAATTATGCAGAGTGGGTGGGACATTGTATTCTCAGGTGTAAACTACTCCCCCTTTACGCCCCCCTCGCATATTGGCTTTCCAAGCAAAACCTGTTTTACACAATTTAAATCAATGTATTGTTTTATGTGAATGATAAAGCAAGACTATTTTCACATAATTTTGAAGCCAGAACTCGAAGCGACAACATCCATTAGTCAAAAGTCTTATTGACACATATTTAGTATGAGTTTTGTGGTCTTATTTCAGCAACTTTCATTTTTATTTTTTCCAATAACCACGCATAAACAATATTCTCTTAAAAATACAAACATCTACATTCCTGTTGCTCACATATTATGGTAGCCCTGTTTGTGCTATATAGAGTGAATTTACACCTTTGCCATTATCAAGTTTATAAATAACTGAAAAAAACACAAATGTCAGGGCATGTCAAAACATCCCAAGGGCCCCAAAAACAGCTTAGACCCCAGAGGGTTAATAAACTAAAAATAAAAGGCCTATAATTTTATTAAACAACAAGAAAAAAAAGTTTGAAGTTTGTCAGGGAGTTTAGATTTTAGTTTTTGTGTTTGTGCACTAATGGGCCACCGTAGTCTTGGCTCAATTTGAGCATTCTGCAATGAAAGTCAATGGGATTTTTATGGTTTTTAATATTAATTTTTAAGAAAACTAAAAGTCAAATCAGTCTGAAAAGATATAGCAACTCGAGTCAAAATAGTCTGAAGGTCTGACCTTAGTTTGGAGTTTGTAGAGTTAAATCTCTAGGAGTTACAGTTGAAACATTTTGGGACAGAAAAAGAATAATAACTAGAAACTAGAAAAAAAAGTTTGTTGCGACAAACTTTAAGTTGGCTTGAGAAAGCCAAACCAGAGAGTTTGAAGAAGTTTAAAGTAGTTTAAAGTTTAATAGATAGATTAGTTATAAAGTAAGAATAGTTAGAAAGAAAGAAAGAAAGAAAAAGATTAGTTAGAAAGAAAGATTAGTTAGAAATAAAGAAAAAAGGTTAGTTAGAAAGAAAGAAAGATTAGTTAGAAAGAAATAGATTACTTAGAAAGAAAGATTAGTTATAATGTAAGAAAGGAAGATTAGTTAGAAAGAAAGAAACAAAAATTAGTTAGAAGGAAAGTGGAAGATTAGTTAGAAAGAAAGAAAGATTGATTAGTTAGAAAGAAAGATCAGTTAGAAAGAAAGTAAGATTCGTTTGAAAGGAAGAAAAATTAGTTAGAAAGAAAGAAAGAAAGAAAGAAAGAAAGAGAAAGGTTAGAAATTTAAGAGAAAGGAAGAAAGGAAAATTAGTTAGAAAAAAGAAAGAAAGAAAGAAAGATTGGTTAGAAATGTAAGAGAAAGGAAGAAAGAAAAATTAGAAAGAAAGAAAGAAAGAAAGATTGGTTAGAAATGTAATAGAAAGGAAGAAAGAAAAACTAGTTAGAAAGAAAGAAAGAAAGAAAGATTGATTAGTTAGAAACAAAGAAAGGAAGAAAGGATTAGTTAGAAAGAAAGAAAGAAAATTAGTTAGAAAGAAAGAAAGATAAGTTAGAAAGAAAGATTAGTTAGGAAAAAAGAAAAAAAGATTAGTTAGAAAAAAGAAAGATTAGTTAGAAAGAAAGAAAGAAAGAAAGAAAGATTGATTAGTTAAAAAGAAAGAAATATTAGTTAGATGGAAAGAAAGAGAGAAAGAAAGATTGATTAGTTAGAAAGAAAGAGAGATAGATTAGTTAGAAAGATAGATAGATTAGTTAGAAATAAAGAAAGATAGATAGATTAGTAAGGAAGAAAGACAGATAAGTTAGTTAGAGAGATTGATAGATTAGTTAGAAAGAAAGAAAGAAAGAAAGAAAGAAAGAAAGATTGTTAAGTTAGAAAGATATAGATTAGTAAGGAAGAAAGAAAGATAGATAGTTAGAAAGATAACTAGATTAGTTAAAAAGAAAGAAAGAAAGATAGATAAGTTAGTTAGAAAGATAGATAGATTAGTTATCAAGAAAGAAAGATAAGTTAGTTAGAAAGATAGATAGATTAGTTAGAAATAAAGAAAGATAGATAGATTAGTAAGGAAGAAAGACAGATAAGTTAGTTAGAGAGATTGATAGATTAGTTAGAAAGAAAGAAAGAAAGAAAGAAAGATTGTTAAGTTAGAAAGATATAGATTAGTAAGGAAGAAAGAAAGATAGATAGTTAGAAAGATAACTAGATTAGTTAAAAAGAAAGAAAGAAAGATAGATAAGTTAGTTAGAAAGATAGATAGATTAGTTATCAAGAAAGAAAGATAAGTTAGTTAGAAAGATAGATAGATTAGTTAAAAAGAAAGAAAGATAGATAAATTAGTTAGAAAGATAGATTAGTTAAAAAGAAAGAAAGAAACATAGATAAGTTCATTAGAAAGCTATATAGATTAGTTAGAAAGAAAGAAAGAAAGAAAGATAGATACGTTAGTTAGAAAGATAGATAAGTAAGAAAGAAAGAAAGATAGATAGATAGATACGTTAGTTAGAAAGATAGATTAGTTAAAAAGAAAGAAAGAAAAAGATAGATAAGTTAGTTAGAAAGATAGATAGATTAGTTAGATGGAAAGAAAGAGGGAAAGAAAGATTGAAGAAAGAGAGATAGATTAGTTAGAAAGATAGATAGATTAGTTAGAAATAAAGAAAGATAGATAGATTAGTAAGGAAGAAAGATAGATAAGTTAGTTAGACAGATAGATAGATTAGAAAGAAAGAGAGAAAGATTGTTAAGTTAGAAAGATAGATTAGTAAGGAAGAAAGAAAGATAGATAGTTAGAAAGATAGATAGATTAGTAAGAAAGAAAGAAAGATAGATAAGTTAGTTAGAAAGATAGATTAGTAAGAAAGAAAGAAAGATAGATAAGTTAGTTAGAAAGATAGATTAGTTAAAAAGAAAGACAGATAGATAAGTTTGTTAGAAAGATAGATTAGTTAGAAAGATAGATAGATTAGTAAGAAAGAAAGAAAAGTAAAAAAGAAAAAAGAAAGAAAGATTAGTTAGAACGAAAGAAGAAAGAAAAAAGAAAGATTAGTTAGAAAGAAAGAAAAGTAAGAAAGAAAGAAAAAAGAAAGATTAGTTAGAAAGAAAGAAAGAAAGAAAAGTAAGCAAGAAAGAAAAGAAAGATTAGTTAGAAAGAAAGAAAAATAAAAAAGAAAGATTAGCTAGAAAGAAAGAAGAAAGATTGGCGAGAAAGAAAGAAAGAAAAAAGAAAGAAAGATTACTTAGAAAGAAAGAAAAAAGAAAGATTAGTTAGAAAGATTAGATAGAAAGATAAGTTAGAAAGAAAGATTAGAAAGAAGAAAGATTAGTTAGAAAGAAAGAAAGAAAGAAAGATTAGTTAGAAAGAAATAAAGAAAGATTAGTTAGAAAGAAAGAAAGATTGATTAGTTAGAAAGAAAGAAGAAAAAAGAAAGAAAGAAAGATGGATGGATTAGTTAGAAAGAAAGAAAGATTCGTTAGTTATAAAGGATAGATAGATAGATAGATAGATAGATAGATAGATAGATAGATAAGGTTTGAAGATAGATAGATAGATAGATAAGGTTTGAAGATAGATAGATAGATAGATAGATAGATTAGTTATTAGTTAGAAAGAACATAGATAGCTTAAAGCTTAATTGAGTATCAATGGCTTCTAGCAGTTTACATTAAACATAGTTCAAACAGACATGTACTTTTGGTCAATGAAAGTCTATGGGATTTTTATGATTTTTAATATTAATTTTTAAGAAAACCATAACTCAAACCAGTCTGAAAAGATATAGCACACTAAGTCAGAACAGTATGAAGGTCTGACCCGAGTTTGGAGTATGTAGCTTGAATGATCTAGGAGGAGTTAGTGTCCAAAAATTTGCGGTCAGAAAAATAAGAAGAAGAAGAAGAAGAAGAAGAAGAAGAAGAAGAAGAAGAAGAAGAAGAAGAAGTTTAAATAGGATTTCAGTAAGTTGGCTTTCCCAAGCCAACTTAATAAGTTTAAATAGGATTTCAGTAAGTTGGCTTTCTCAAGCCAACTTAACTAGAAAAAAAAGTTTGTTGAGACAAACTTTAAGTTGGCTTGAGAAAGCCGGACCAAAGAGTTTGGAGAAGTTTAAAGTAGTTCTTAAAGTAGTTTAAAGTTTAAAGATTAGTTGTATTAGATGGATTAGTTATAAAGAAAGATTAGTTAGAAAGAAAGATAGATTAGTTAGAAAGAGAGATAGATAGATTAGTTATAAAGAAAGATTAGTTAGAAAGAAAGATAGATTAGTAAGAAAGAAAGATAGATAAGTTAGTTAGAAATATAGATTAGTTATAATGAAAGAAAGATAGATAAGTTAGTTAGAAAGATAGATAGATTCGTAAGAAAGAAAGTTAGTTATTAGTTAGAAAGCTAGATTGATTAGTTATAAAGAAAGAAAGATAGATAAGTTAGTTAGAAAGATAGATAGATTAGTTAAAAAGATAGATAGATAGATAGATAGATAGATAAAGTTAATTAGAAAGATATATAGATTAGTTAGAAAGAAAGAAAGACAGAAAGATGGGTTAGAAAGAAAGAAAGAAAGAAAGAAAGAAAGAAAGAAAGAAAGAAAGAAAGAAAGAAAGAAAAAGATTAGTTAGAAAGGAAGGAAGGAAGGAAGGAAGATGGGTTAGTTAGATCGATAGAAAGAAAGATAGATTAGTTAGAAAGAAAGAAAGAAAGAAAGATAGATAAGTTAGTTAGAAATATAGATAGATTAGTTAGAAAGAAAGAAAGAAAGAAAGATGGATTAGTTAGAAAGAAAGAAAGAAAGAAAGAAAGATAAGTTAGTTAGAAAGATAGATTAGTTAGAAAGAAAGAAAGATGGATTAGTTAGAAAAAGAAAAATGGATTAGTTAGAAAGAAAGAAAGAAACTTCGACTGGAGTGAGGCGAAACTAGAAAAAAAAAAGTGCAAAACAAGTTGTTGTTAGCTAACTGCTAATTGTATATTGTAGAAAATTTGACTATTAGTTAAAAGAAACTTTTTAATGCTACTTTTTTATTCTATTTTTGAAACTGATATGATTATATACCAAAATAATTATTAGATCTAACAAAGAAGGATTTTTATCTTACAAAGCTATGAAATCCAGTGGTAAAATCACAGCTAAAAAAGAAATAGGGCAAGAAAGAACGAGAGTCCGTCGGCCGAAGACCAGTTTTGATCCAGGAAAAACAAGAATTTTGGCCCCTTAGCAAACAAGCGATTACGCCTTCTTTAGAAAGATAACTAGTTGCAAGTTTGCGGTAAAATGCAGATGGGTTGTCAAGGTCAAAACACCACATAAGCTGTGAATCAAATAAACTTATGTTATGTCATTTTTTTACACTTACACTGAATGTTTGGATTTTGTGAAGGTGTGAATCATTTTTGATTAATATTTAATATAATAAAGTTCTGTGTAACGAATTATTAACGAAGGAATTATTGTGAACGAATCATCTGTTGAGCTGCTGCGATCCATTCCTTCGAGGAAAGTTGCATGCATGATGTTTACTTTCTGCATGTTGCCTAACATCAGAAACATCAGGCTGAAGGGGACATGAATCAGAGAGATAATAACTAGAGACTCACCTTCTTTCGGCTCGGATGCGACTGCATCTATGTCTGGTGTTTCTTTAAACCAGTCATGATCTAAAATGTTCTGTAAGGTGATCCCTGACTCTCTGTCACGAAGTTTCTGAAGTAGATCCAGGCAGTCAATAAAACTGCCCAGATGAAAGCTGTGTCGTGCTGTTTGATTTTGAGAAATGTAGTTTATGTGAGGTAATGTTGCTGTTACTATGGCATTCTCTGGATGCCCAAGAACATTTATTCATGGCTAAACATTCACTGTCAATCCGCTGTGTTTTACACTTTGCTTATTTGTCATCAAGGTAATTTTACTGTCACTTTACATGTTTTCAAGCAATGCTATTTCCATTTCGTTCTTGTTTTTGGTCTCACCTTTGTACAACGGTTTATTTTCCCGAATAAGTTTCATAAGACCTTTTCCTCCGATCATCCTCTTCAGCGCTCTGAATAATCCTTTGTTTATTGCCATTAAAGCGTGAATTCTCCTCTCTGCTATTGATTTACTATCGCCTATTCCTGTAAGCAGTAAGTTTTCAGTTTTCAGTAAAACGCCCTTATTTCCATATCCTGTGCATAATAAATCAGTGACTTGTGCTCAGAAAGCAAGCTCACTTGTTTCTTTGATGGACAGTGCTCTGTTAAAGCCAGCTAACTTGATCTGCATGGTGAATGGGTTGATGAGTACTTCTCTCAGTCTGATGTCTTTATAATAAACACCCTTTTCACTGCAGTGCCGTAATGCAGCGATGAGTTTCTGCATGATGTCTTTTGCTTCTGCTTCAGTCAGTTTGTATGTTTTGAAGAAATCAAACAAGGTTATGCTGACACCTGGATGTTCCATAATTAAGATGTCGTGATCTTTCATGTCAAACCAATCATATAACTTTACGACATGGTCGCTATGACCCATTATCCGCATTAAAGCTGCTTCTCGAAAACAAGGTTTGGAATCCCCAATCTGAAAGAAGAAATTGACAAAAGGTTAGTTGACTCCTAACCTCAAACCTCCTTACTAAAAAGTGAGGGAATTTCAATAAGAAAACAATGAACTTTACATGTACTTTACAACTGATGCTTCTTTGATTGTCTATTTCACATCTTATGCTGTCTACATACAGAATTATCAATCTTCACAAAGAACAAAATCGTGTCAACTTACCTGGAAATCCAACTGGAACTTCTTAACAAATTTGATGATCACCTAAAAAATTAAATAAAATATTTGCAAAGTGAACTGACTCATTTTTGTTGTTTACATGATAATCTACAATCTTTTTTAAAACATGTTTTGAATAAAAAAGACAGAAGGAAACAAGAGGCAAAAAGTTTGCTGTATCCAGAAAGAGCTACATACTTGTGTGCCATCTGATCTTCGAATTCCTTCATAGACAATGCCATGGGATCCCGATGACAGTTTCTTTCCCACTTCAAAAAGAGAGTCAAAGGATCCTGGAAAACACAACAGCATGAGACTGAACTGCTTATGACTAATCACACCTGTGTAGATCAGGCGAGGAACCAACCAGTGTGAGGATTACACATAAAATCAGGACACAGGCTGACATTGACAAAAATGAATAATTAGCAGGTTTTGCATGTAAGTTCATGTTCCAGCTCAGCCAATCTCCAAGAACACTAGAGAGATTACCAGTCCTGATATGCTGACATTATCTTTTAAATGTATGTATTTATGTCCATTTGGGGGGGGGGGGGGGGGGGGGGGGGCTTGGGCATCTCAAACAATAAGTGTAGGCTACTGTGATTGTTAAAACATTTGGTAACCAAACTAAACACTATCTCATTAAGTTTAGTGACAGCATGTTAAGTTTAGCGAAACGCAGTGATTAATATTCATGAACCCGGCAGTTCATCAATCCTGACTGTGCGTTCACACCGGACGCGAATAGCGCGTCAAATTCGCGCCTGCCGCGTCTAGTTATACGCGTGACCACTTTGTGTTCATTCGCGCGTCAAGAGCAAAATTGACGCGTGTAAAACAAAAGTTTGAAGAGAAATTTACGCGCGTCAGAGGCGAAATTAGGATTCGAAAGTTTCGAAACCCGTTGGTGGCCATCTTTTTTAGATGTTTATCGAGCATTAGCATTAATCGAGAGTCACCGCTTGTATACGCTCTGGAGAGCAGAAACAGCTGCGTAAGGGACATCGTCGCTGTACTCGGGTCCACCAGACCCTCCGGAGGGTTTCAGGGGTTTCACAGTTTGCTCCAGGGGCTAGGTTTGGTAGACCTAACGGTGAGTACGCTGACGAAGGCAGAAAAGAAAGAAAGTATGATTAGTTAGAAAGAACGATAAGTGAGAGAAAGATTTGTTAGAAAGAAAGAAAGAAAGAAAAAGATTAGTTTGAAAGGAAGAAAGAAAGAAAGAAAGAAAGAAAGAAAGAAAGAAAGACAAAAAGAAAGAAAGGATAGACAGAAAGAAAGAAAAAAGAAAGAAAGAAATAAGAAGGAAAGAGTAGGTAGAAAGAAAGACTAGAAAGAAAAAGAGAGATTATTTAGAAAGATAGATTAGTTAGAAAGAAAGAGAGATAGATTAGTTAGAAAGATAGATAGATTAGTTAGAAATAAAGAAAGATAGATAGATTAGTAAGGAAGAAAGACAGATAAGTTAGTTAGAGAGATTGATAGATTAGTTAGAAAGAAAGAAAGAAAGAAAGAAAGAAAGAAAGAAAGAAAGAAAGATTGTTAAGTTAGAAAGATATAGATTAGTAAGGAAGAAAGAAAGATAGATAGTTAGAAAGATAACTAGATTAGTTAAAAAGAAAGAAAGAAAGAAAGATAGATAAGTTAGTTAGAAAGATAGATAGATTAGTTATCAAGAAAGAAAGATAAGTTAGTTAGAAAGATAGATAGATTAGTTAAAAAGAAAGAAAGATAGATAAATTAGTTAGAAAGATAGATAGATTAGTTAAAAATAAAAAAGAAAGAAAGAGATAAGTTAGTTAGAAAGATAGTTTAGTTAGAAAGAAAGAAAGATAGATAAGTTAGTTAGAAAGATAGATAGATTAGTTAAAAAGAAAAAAGATAGATAAGTTAGACAGATAGATAGATTAGTTAGAAAGAAAGAAAGATAGATAAGTTAGTTAGAAAGATAGATAGATTAGTTAAAAAGAAAAAAGATAGATAAGTTAGACAGATAGATAGATTAGTTAGAAAGAAAGAAAGATAAGTTAGTTAGAAAGATAGATAGATTAGTTAAAAAGAAAGAAAGATAGATAAATTAGTTAGAAAGATAGATAGATTAGTTAAAAATAAAAAAGAAAGAAAGAGATAAGTTAGTTAGAAAGATAGTTTAGTTAGAAAGAAAGAAAGATAGATAAGTTAGTTAGAAAGATAGATAGATTAGTTAAAAAGAAAAAAGATAGATAAGTTAGACAGATAGATAGATTAGTTAGAAAGAAAGAAAGATAAGTTAGTTAGAAAGATAGATAGATTAGTTAAAAAGAAAGAAAGATAGATAAATTAGTTAGAAAGATAGATAGATTAGTTAAAAATAAAAAAGAAAGAAAGAGATAAGTTAGTTAGAAAGATAGTTTAGTTAGAAAGAAAGAAAGATAGATAAGTTAGTTAGAAAGATAGATAGATTAGTTAAAAAGAAAAAAGATAGATAAGTTAGACAGATAGATAGATTAGTTAGAAAGAAAGAAAGATAGATAAGTTAGTTAGAAAGATAGATAGATTAGTTAAAAAGAAAAAAGATAGATAAGTTAGACAGATAGATAGATTAGTTAGAAAGAAAGAAAGATAAGTTAGTTAGAAAGAACGATAGATAGATTAGTTAAAAAGAAAGAAAGATAGATAAGTTAGTTAGAAAGATAGATAGATTAGTTAGAAAGAAAGAAAGATAAGTTAGTTAGAAAGATAGATAGATTAGTTAGAAAGAAAGAAAGATAGATAAGTTAGTTAGAAAGATAGATAGATTAGTTAAAAAGAAAAAAGATAGATAAGTTAGACAGATAGATAGATTAGTTAGAAAGAAAGAAAGATAAGTTAGTTAGAAAGATAGATAGATTAGTAAGAAAGAAAGAAAGATAGATAAGTTAGTTAGAAAGATAGATAGATTAGTTAGAAAGAAAGAAAGAAAGATAAGTTAGTTATAAAGATAGATAGATTAGTAAGAAAGATAGATAAGTTAGTTATAAAGATAGATAAGTTAGCTATAAAGATAGATAGATTAGTTAGAAAGAAAGAAAGATAGATAAGTTAGTTAGAAAGATAGATTAGTAAGAAAGAAAGAAAGATAAGTTAGTTAGAAAGATAGATTAGTAAGAAAGAAAGATAGATAAGTTAGTTATAAAGATAGATAGATTAGTTAGAAAGAAAGAAAGATAGATAAGTTAGTTAGTTAGTTATAAAGATAGATAGATAGATAGATAGATAGATAGATAGATTTATTAGTACATTGAATAGTAGTTTAATTGAGTCTAGGACTTCAGAGAGTTTAGATTTGAGTTTTTGGCTTGTACACTAATGGGCCACCGTAGCCTTGGCTCAATTTGAGCACTCTGCAATGAAAGTCAATGGGATTTTTATGATATTTAATATTATTTTTTAAGAAAACTGAAAGTCAAATCAGTCTGAAAAGATATAGCAACTCGAGTCAGAACAGTCTGAAGGTCTGACCCGAGTTTGGAGTTTGTAGAGTTAAAGCTCTAGGGCGAGTTAGTGTCTAAATTTTTTGGGTCAGAAGAATAATAATAAGTTTAAATAGGATTTCAGTAAGTTGGCTTTCCCAAGCCAACTTAATAAGTTTAAATAGGATTTCAGTAAGTTGGCTTTCTCAAGCCAACTTAATAATAAGTTTAAATAGGATTTCAGTAAGTTGGCTTTCCCAAGCCAACTTAATAAGTTTAAATAGGATTTCAGTAAGTTGGCTTTCTCAAGCCAACTTAATGAGTATCTCTCATATATTGAAATCGAGTTTTTATGTGAAAGATTTGCTTTGTTGTGCATTTTATATTACAAAATAATTTATTGAGGCCAAACATAAAATAACATTATAAACTGTCACTTCACCAGGTGACAGCAGCAAGCAGGCTCCTGATTGGTTAACGCGGCGCGAATTGACGCAGAAGTTCAGATTTTTCAACTCGGGCGGCAGACGCGAATTCCCGTCAAACGCGTGAATGCACAAAAAGCACTAATAAAATCATTCGCGCGTAACGCGCTTAACGCGCCAGACGCTCAATTCGCCTCTACCGCGCCGCGCTCTACGCCTCATTCGCGCCGCAGGAATTTTTACGCGCGTAATGCGTCTTTGCATTGACTTAACATTGAAATCACTCGCGCCTGACGCGCTATTCGCGTCTGGTGTGAACGCACCATGAGTGCGGTTTATATTCTTATTAGTAGCAGAATTCGTAGTAGTATTATTATCTTATCAGTATTATTGTTAGTTGTATTTTTCACAGAAACACTGACCGACAATGTCCTAATTTCAACACCAGTCCTAATTTCAGTTAAAATAACAAATCTGCATTCTTACGTTCATTCACACTGTTACCAAGTTTGAGTTGAGTGAGAAGTCCCCCAGTAATCGTGTCCCACTGTTATTTCTGCATACATGTGAGTTAGGGTTAGTATTAAAGTCCTCAGACAGTTACCTGTCGGCTTGATCTCAGATAACACAGCGGCGCTGGTCGATGGTTGAGCGCAATCCACCGTTGGCTCAAGCGCATCGGTGGCTGGAGTCGGCTCTTCTTCGGATGTTTGTGGAGACTCCTGTGATAACGCATCAGCGCTTGTCGATGGTTGAGCGCAATCCACCACTGGCTCAAGCGCATCGGTGGCTGGAGTCGGCTCTTCTTCGGATGTTTGTGGAGACTCCTGTGATAACGCATCAGTGCTGGTCGATGGTTGAGCGCAATCCACCACTGGCTCAAGCGCATCGGACGCTGGAGTCAGCTCTTCTTTGGATGTTTGTGGAGACTCCTGTGATAACGCATCAGCGCTGGTCGATGGTTGAGCGCAATCCACCACTGGCTCAAGCGCATTGGTGGCTGGAGTCGGCTCTTCTTCGGATGTTTGTGGAGACTCCTGTGATAACGCATCAGCGCTGGTCGATGGTTGAGCGCAATCCACCACTGGCTCAAGCGCATCTGTGGCTGGAGTCGGCTCTTCTTCGGATGTTTGTGGAGACTCCTGTGATAACGCAGCGGCGCTGGTCGATGTTTGAGATGTTTGTGGAGACTCCTGTGATAACGCATCAGCGCTGGTCAATGGTTGAGCACTGCTGCTATCCATTCCTTCAAACTGCATGTAGCCTAAGGAAAAATTAAAACTAACATCAGAAACATCAGGCTGAAACGGACATGAATAAGAGTGGTATTAACTAGAAACTCACAAACAATAAGTGTAGGCTATTGTGATTGTCAGAACATTTGGTAGCCAAACTAAACACTATTTTATTGAGTGACAGCATGGTGCAAGTCAAGTCAAGTCACCTTTATTTATATAGCGCTTTTTACAATACAGATTGTATCAAAGCAGCTTCACATTGATAACATGAAAATATTACAACAAAGTTTGTTTCTTTGCAATAGTTGGTATATGCTTGATACAAATTTTACAATTTCAATTAAATTCTTGTGGTTTTATTCCGATCTTGATTCAGATTGGATCCGTATTAGGTACAGTAGATACATGTTAATTTCTCTCAAGAAAGAAAATCACACCTAGAAAATCACGTCTTTCAAAAGTAAGAGTCGACTCTGATTCAGTTAAATGAATCGTTTTTAAAAACGAATCCTAAGCGCTTTCGTTGTGACGTCAAGACGAAACATTAGCATATTACCCGTCCACTTATTGCGCGCGTAGGGTTGAAGTGGACACTAGACAGCATCATGTGGAGAAGACGGCGCTGTGCTCTACAATGTGAAGGTAAAGCCAGTTTCTTTTCACCGCCCAAGGACGAGCATGTGAAGAATCAGAGGTTAAATTTCATCTTTACCACGGTATCACAGCAGTATAATCCTAAACTTTTGCTGTGTTCCCTTTATTTCACTGACGACTGCTTCTCAAATCTCGGAGTTCAATGCAGGATTCGCAAAACGCTTGTGCTTGAAAGACCCCCAAGGTCATTTTTTTGGTCCTTATGGGGGTCCCTTGATGCTTATGGGAGGTCCGGTATGCTAAACACAAGCATACTTTTAACATATTTCTAACAAGTGCACTAGAAGTACATTGGCAATATACGCTTAGTCACACTTTTAAGAAATATGCTAAAAACAAGCATACTTTTAGTGAAGTTTTAGAGTATTTAAAGAAAACATACTTATGTTGCTCTTACTTAAAGTACATTTCATGAGTACTTTGTGTATGAACGTAGCAAAATGATTAGCTTTTAGTGTGTTTAAAATATATGTACCTTATTAACACTTAGGCCTACTGCAATATATTCAAAATATTTATGTATTCATCATTTTAATATTTTGAACAACTTATAATGTATTAGAAACATTTGTCAACTATTATTAAGCATTGCAATAAGCATACCTAAAATTAATGTTATTCACTTTTACTTGTTTGCAGGCTACTTGTAAAAGGCTACTTAAAAGACATTGTCCATTACATGATACGTTTGTACTACTGAAATTCCCACAAGGATTTTAACATCATATTATTTGAAATGCATCGTAGATACATTTTCCAAAGATGTTTAAAAAAGTTTGTACTTGTTTAAATTCAAACAACAGCATAACACACGTGACTAGTCCTGATTGGGTCCAGAGCCGTTGAATGGTTGTGATTGGTTCTTTTGATAATGAGCTCGCCTCGCCTCACTCGAGACAGGGGTAGCTGCAGCTTGGAGTAATGGGCGTGGCAAGAGGTAGGGGCGTGGCAAGAAGTTTCTCATTGGTCAAAGGAGTTTCCCCCTGCCAACTGCGTTGGCCAATCAGCAGTAACCATAGTTATACGTCATTTCCTTTAGCTAAAAAAAAATCGTAATTTCCTTTAGACGGAAAGATGATGGCGGAGGTAATTCATATGCGATATAATTTGTTGTTCTCTTTGCTTTACATCTTTCAGCTTTGGTAATTATTGAATTGTTGTTGACAGACACGTTACAGTGAGACGAATTAATGACTGCATTTGCATCGAAGACATCAGAGTCAGCAATTTATATCGATGTCCGTTCTGTGCTCTCAGTGTTTTTAGACCTTGTGAATATCACAAGATACAGTCATTTGCAAAGCCACAGACTTCGCGCGGTTGGCCATGAACGTAAGTATGAGTTCAGCTGTGATATGCATGCCTGTTACCTTACAGATAACTTGTTAAGGTTATAGATAATAACGTGAACGGTGATGTTACATATCATGATTGGAAACTTATGAAAAACATGTTTTGCTTTATATATGAATTTTCCTATTTTAAATTGTGTTTGATGTTTATGATTCTTATAGATTTGATCATCTTTGATTGCCACATGAACAAGTTAAGCTAATATATTAAATTCATTTTTTTGTATTAAAAATTCATTTTATCTTTTATCTTGTAGGTATCATTGACTGGAAGTCAGTCAATCCGGATGTGAGGGAGGAATATAGGGTGGAGTTTAAGCTCACCAGATGTGATGCCTGTGGATTCCTCTACAAAAACACCACTGGATATTGTGGCAGTGGAAAGAAGGGGGTCTTCACCGCGTTCTATTCAGAGAGAGAGTTTTATGGCTTCTGTTCTATGGACTGCTACTATAGTATGAATCAGTGAAGGAATGAGTTTTGACTTAGAACACAAGCCTTTGATGACAAATTCAATTGACATTTAAAAAAATTTATTGTACAAATGACAACTGAATAAATGTTTTTTGGATAAAATGGTGTTTGTTTTGCTTAATTGATTAATGTCACTTAAAAGAAGTTTATTAAACCGTTTTTAATTCATTTTATAATTATATGGTGAGTGTTTTATCAATATATATATGTATGCCTTTATACATTAAAAACATTTGCTGTACAATTATTATAGTTTGTATGTACTTTAAATGAAAGTACAAAACTAGTATGACTTTAATAGTGTCAGGAGACATTTTTATCTTTAAAATAATAATTTAATTTGTTTTTTAATGATTTTTTTATTTTATTATTTAGTTCACGTACAGACATTGCAAGCATAATGCAATAAAAAAAACAAGATGAATACAAGGCATTGCAAATACAGCTCAAAATGTGTAAACCAGAGAATAAAAATAACAACTGAAGTATAAAATTAACATAATACAAATAAATACAAAAATAAAAGTTTATAATATCAAGGCAGCTATAGAAATTTTCAAAAACTTTTTGTTTTGTGATCTCATGTTTGAAAGGGTTTCAAAGTATACTGTGAGATCAGTGTTACAAAAGGAAATATAGGAGGGTTTCTTTTGAGTCAGCTTTTTTGCGTTATCCATCTTTTTCGACGACAACTCACTACTCGTTCCTGCTCGCTCAGCGCTCGTGATCACGGCGCCCGCGCCCGCGCCCGTTCGCGATATCTGTTCTGTCATCTATCATGGCTGTCTGTATCTGACAGGACCGTTAAAATTGTAAGCTAACTTACCTCAGGCTTGCTTTCCGACGTGCAGTTCTTTGTTTTGTCCAGTTGTCAGACTCGCGGTGTAAAAGACTTTGAAAACAATTCTGCCCTACTCTGACTCGGATTAGCTGTCAGATTTCGGCATTAGGAATGATGATTGTTTTTTAAAGCTGCAAAGTTTACGGTAACTATACGACCCCCACCCCCACCCCCCATAAATATTTTCTCATCGGATCTGCACAAATCACGTAGAGTGACCCATTTTGGTTTTAAAACGGCGAATTTCGCCGAAAGGTGAGGAGTTTTCATGCCTGTATATACCAGTAATAATACTTTAAAGTCAATCCTAAATCTAACTAGGAGCCAGTGTAAAGACCTAAGGACTGGTGTGATGTGTTCATATGTTCTGGTTCTGCTCAGCGTTCTGTATGAGCTGCAACTGTCTTATGGTCTTTTTGGGAAGGCCAGTGAGGAGGCCATTACAATAATCCACCCTGCTGGTAATGAAAGCATGCACACGTGACGAGTCTTGACTGGAAACAAAGCATCTAACTCTTGCAATATTTTTCAGATGATAGTATGCTGATTTAGTTATTGCCTTGACATGACTACTGAAACTAAGGTCTGACTCTAGAGACACCGAGATTCCTGACTTGATTTAATAGAAAACGTAGTGTTGTTTTTAATTTTACCCAGCTTCTTCAGGTTTGCATGGCGTGTGGCATTTGGAATGTCATTATATTGTTATATTGTTAAATATAGTGTGTGTTGATTGGTGTTTATATCTGTTCAAGCTTGACAACCTTATTGCCTTTTTGATTACTTTCCAGATTACATTGTTAAAAGGGATGCTTATAAGAGAGTATACATCTGAAACTGCTGAGTCTGAAGGGTTTAGATTATATCACCCACCAAGTACATTGTACTCAGCGTGCTGTCATTCTTAAAAAGAAAACAAATAATTTGTCATAACTTGCCTGCCTTATATGTGTATATACAATCTCTCTTTTTTCACATTAATATTTGCTGTTTTTCAGCCCCACTGCTATAGAAGGAAAAACTGAAGTCTGAGTGCAGAGACGAGTCAAGAAGAGAGTAGTAAATCTGGTTTAATCTCATATCACCTCTGGTATAGAGATTTTTGAGGCCTATTGAAAGGTGATTGACAGTTAGGAAAATGTTAGCAACATGTCCATTTCAGGTGTGTAATGTGTGCTGCCTTTGGGTCATTCATGTTAAAATCAATTGTTTTTTTGGTAAAGCTGCAAGTCCTAGTTGTCCTGGTTTACAATATTTTGCACAATTTCTAATTTCCTTAAATCTTTGCAACAGAGGTGAAGAGAGAGCATGTTAGCATGAGCACAATAGACATGTTCATGGGAAATACCCTGGGTTTAAATAAACCACAATTATCAATACACAACATACCCTCTAATACTCACAAGGTTGCTTTATTGCTGTAAATAAGTATATCTGTGAGTTTTTGATTGAACTCTGCTCACTGTAAGTAGTGTTGGGCTTCTTCTAATCTCATGTTGAGTGTAACTCATAGAGTTCTGTATAGTGACGACAGACAAGAGGATAAAAGACGCTCATGTCCAGCTTGATGAGGATATAGGCAAAGCTTTGAGAGGTAAACTGAAGTCAACGGAATTCTAATGCATTTCTATGCAAATTATTATACTTATATTCAAACATGGATCCAAAAATGTTAATCATTGGTTAATTTTATATCAATTCTTCCCTTTCACAGATCCTGTGATAAAGCAGTCTTCAAACACTACAGTGTCTGAGCTAGGGGTGTAACGATACATCGATATGGATCGATGCATCGATAAAACGTCTAACGATACGATGCATCGATTCCACACTTAAAATATCGATATATACCTTTATTTTGACACTCTCTACATTCTCACGTAACATCCTGCCACCAAAGCGCACATTTTCATTTACTCACCAACCATACTGTCTGCCGGTGTGTCTTTATAACGTTAATCTCCTCATCTGAAATAAACGCCTGACAAGACTGACTGAACCCTAAACAAGTTTTTTCACAGAAGCCGGTATTGTCCGTTGTCAAGGCATCGCGAGTTCATGTTTTACAGCAGAAACAGACAAGCAGTCGCACCCTTGTTGGTGAACACAACACGATAAGTCCGTTTTAGCAACTCAGCGTGCAGTATTCAGGTCAGATGTCACTTCGAAAAGACGCGCTGGCTAAGAGGAGTTTCGTTAAAGCTGACTAAAAGTGATCGAGGATGGATAATTTCAATGAACTTGATGAACCCGTGATATCTTCTTCGGGGTGTAAAAGGAAAATAAAAGCTGAAACATTTTCACGGAACCTTACTAAAGCAGCTCGTTTAGTGGTGAAGGAAAAGCTCACTGTATTGCGTGTACGTAATCACAACAACAAAGTTTGTCAGGCGTCTATGTCAGCTGAGGAGATTAACGTTACAAAGATTAACCGAGTGTTGTATTATTTATCATAGCAATAACTTGGTTTTGTTTGACTCAGAAAGATGAAATGTGAATGTATCTGCTCTGCTGCTGCTGCTGCTGCAAAAAAAAAAACTTCTACATTAAAGCATACTTTCAATTAACTTTCATTTTGTAATTTACCTGTATTTAAGTTATTATTATTATTATTAATCAAAACAACCCAGCTGCAGTTTGATTGATATTACTCGGAATGCACAATAATAATAAAAAACTTGCAAATGACCTCTTCTGTTGTAAATGTCCCAATTGGAAGAGGGTGTGCAATTTTCAAAGAGTTTAATTAAACGTTCATGTTATATATTTTGGTTGCATTTGTGAGTTGATAAAAACGTAACTGGTTGTGTGAACATAATATCTAAATATTGATTAATCGATCGATAAAGCCCTGAATCAAATCGAATCGTAATCGTATTGCAGAATTTTTTGAGGTATCGGCAAATATCGTATCGCTGGCTGAGAGAATCGATATCGTATCGTATCGTGATGAACTGTCCGATTTACACCCCTAGTCTGAGCCACAAGCCCTCAGTTGTGGAAAATGAGTCGAACTCAGAGAAGTGATCATCCACTTGAAGATGGAGATGTGACACTCTAACTCCTCTGTTTCTTTGGTTCAGCCGTTTGTAGGCCTGAGTTTGTACATAATGCATTATTCACTTCTGCACATTGTTTTTCCGTAACTTTTTTGTTTTGTTTTTCAGAAAATTGCATTGTGATGCTTATTTATTTAGTGATGTAATATTCATAGTGTACTTTTCAGTAATACAGGTATAACTGAAATGTTCTGCAAAAAGTATATAGCTCTGCCATAGCATTTCACTGATCTTTGTTATTATGTATTTTGTTCAAGAGATTATATATGCTGTTATACTTTTTTAATGTTCTCCTGTTTTATTTTGCAACTTGCACAACAAGACACTATATTAAAGTTTTCTTGATTTCAAAGTCTGTGTGTCTTAACATTTAGATTTATTTTTGCACTTTTAATATAACATTTTGAAAGGGCACCTATTATGACTCTTTTCACAAGATGTAAAATAAGTCTCTGATGTCCCCAGAGTATGTATGTGAAGTTTTAGCTCAAAAAACCCAACAGATCATTTTTTACAGCATGTTTAAAGCTGCCGTCGGCATTTTTTTTTTAATCATATTCAGTGAAATCGACACTATAATCCGACAGAACAACATAAATAAGGTGGTTTTAGAAAAAACCCCGAGCTTCTAACTCCACCTGGAGCATGTTATTTGTTTTGCAAAAATCCACCGCTCCCGGATCATCGGGTCCAATCAGCGCAGGGGGGTGTGAGATCTGGCTGTCAATCACAGGTCGTGCACACGCCACCGATCCCCCCTCCCTTGCCAAGTTACACAATATCACATGCACACAACACGGCTGAAGTTCGCCTGAAGATTGCATGAAGCGTGATGGCGGAGAGAAAATCTACTAACAAGCTCCCAATTCCTCGGTTATTGCTATCTATGGATAGATTAGCCAGGGCAGCCTACCTCCGAGTCCATGGTGTTGATCGATGCTGAAGAGACGGAAAAGAGACGGTTCACAGAAAATCAGGTACACACGCACTGACGAGCACGACCTCGATGGGAGGGTGCTCGCTGGTAGTGGGGGAGGGGCATGAGAGTTGTAAACATTAAAAATTTTGGCTAAGTCGGCCCAATCTGCCAGACTTGGCGACTGCAGCTTTAAATTGTCATTTTTTGGGGCTCAGAAAAAAGCGCTGTTTTAGTGTGTATCCCTTTAAATGCAAATTAACTGCTGCTGCCGGCCCAGGGGGCGGAGCCTCACGAGCTCGCACTCAGAAGAACCAGAAGGACAATCTCAACAGAAACTCTCAGTTGCGGTGTTCATTTCGACTCAGAGTCGGACAATAATGCCCACAGAGCCAGAGAATATATGCTGTATAGAGATAGAACAGGTATAGTTTAGTTTAATTATGGTTATAATTTATTTGTCATCTGCTTTTATCCACTATTAATACAAGCCTGCTGTAGCAAACCCCGTCCGAATGATGACCAAAATATACTGATGAGTTCAGTAAAGTTTATTGTACATCACACAAAAGATGAGCGTTAGTTTTACTCCAGAGAATCACAGTAAGAGCTGAATAAACACAGTATAAGAAGTGAGCATTAAAGTCTTATCCATAAACTCTCTCTCTCTCTCTCCCTTTCATTATCATCAACATACACAGCGAAGTACACAAAACACTCGTTACAACTAACAGTAAACAAATATATACACACCTTTTCAGTGGGTGCTAAATAAACTGGTAAACCTTATATCCGTAAAACGACTCGATGAGCTTTCATAAAGTGCACGCTCTCACTTTAATTTCTGCCGTGGTCAGTAACGTTAGTCCTGTCGCTCCGGAGACCATAAGCTGGATCACGAATAGTACTGATCCATCCTCGAGTAACAACGGGAGTAAATGAAGACTGATATGTTCATTCTTACATCCAACAACAACTAGGGTGACCAGACGTCCCGAAAAATTCGGGACAGTCCCGAAATCGAAGCTGTTGTCCCGAATCCCGAATCCGGCCCTAATTGTCCCGAAAATTATACTAAAGCAAATTCTTGAGTAGTTATTGTCTGATAAAACATTAAAAACTGTCCGTGGAGGTTGAGTCGTCCTGCAGCCAGCCCCCGCCGGCTGCTCATTGGCTGCAGCATCTTTTTTTTTTCTTTTTTTTAAGTTCTACAAAGATACCGTAGGCGCGAATTTAAATGCATTGATAAGCGAGCGCGAGTTGCAGCAGCCGCGAGGACAATGAATGTGCAGCCAGTCGTAAAGGAGTGATTGATTGGTCGCGGCACTGTGTGCAAAAAAATACTTCGGCCTAATGTCTGATGTTGGGTTACACAAAGCAAATCATCTACACAATTATTTAGTTTTCTTATATAATGACCGACAATTTCGTCATAATAATAATTTTGGCATAAGGCTTATTAGTGTTAGGCTATATAGCCTGAAATGTCTGATTTATGCACTGTTACAACAGTCTTTTTTTTTTTTTGGTCACAATGAAATTTGAGGTCATGATTTTAATGTTGTTGTTTTTTGTGGCAGACTAAAGATTAATGACAGACTGTTGATCTTTGAATAAAAATATGTTTGGTTCAGGTTTGAAAATTCATTTTATCATAGGCTATGTAGTCTAATATCATAGTAGGACTACACCCCCCCCCCCCCCCCCCCCGTCCCGAATTTCAGCCAATCTCATCTGGTCACCCTAACAACAACACACCTCAATCGCTTAGGAGACATTCTTGTCTACAGCTGCTCAAGCGTAGAACAATGGCGGACTCTGTGTCCAGCTCACTCAGGGCGGGTCTATGCTCAAACTGAAGTGTCAATCAACCGTCGTGGGAGGGGCCTGTGCAATTCTACGTCACATTGCACCGAATCTTAGAACAGCTCATTCTGAGACAGTGCTTATGATTTATTGAGATTGTAAAAAAAATCACTGGGTGGATTTCTATCATTCTAGGGTGGTTTTGCTCACACACTGCCAACACACATTTATGTTCAAACACCATGTAAAAGTGAATTTTGCATAATAGGTGCCCTTTGAATACTGAATAAAACAGCTTTATAATAAACTATTAGTGTAAAGATAATAAATTTTTTAATGAGCTGAAATGCTATTTAAGTGTTCTTGAGGAAAATTACAATTAAGCTTCAAATATATTATAACTGTAGTTTAAGACATATGAAAGTATATTTGTAATGAACTGTAAAGAAATACACTTAAATGTACTAAATGTACTTGAAGTGGTTCCATTTTAGCACAGTTTAACTAAATATAGTGCAAATAGCTTAAAATATATTCAAATATCTTGAAATACACTTAAAGGGACTATGTGTAGCTTTTTAGGCATTTTATTATCTAAAAGCAATATTTTTATTAATAAATATGCCCTCAATTGTGTACAAATACCTATGCCAATGATCAGACTAATCCTTGTAAACGAAGAATTTATTATCTTTATATACATGGGACGGGTAGGTCCACGGAGGCTTCCATGTAGTTCCGCCATCTTGAAAAACTATAATAGCAGAGAGGGACAAAAAGTACTAGGCCAACGCGTTTCCACAACGCGTTTTCGTTCAGAACCAGCGTCACGTGACTGAAGCCAGCAGAAGCGGAGGAGCAGAGCAGTGAGAGGCGCTTGTCACTGCCCCGGCAAGTTTAAAAGGCTGCACTGCACGGTTATTTATACACCGTTCATTCATACATATGCTGAGTCACAGGATAAGGAGTCCTCGTCGTCAAAAAAGTCCAAAATAGACCATAAAAGGAAACGTGACCGGAGATTACAAAAACAAGGGTTAATGTGGGGATAGCTAATGCAGGAGAAAGCTTTCAAAAGAGACGCTTGAAGTTGCCTGCTTTCTTCTCGACAGGTAAGTCAATGTTACGGTCTTAATTACAAGCTTTTTTTTCATTCCTTGGTTGTGTACTTTATTATATAGACAGTAGAACATTTATAGTTAAAAGTTAAACAGGCTCTTTGATGAATAGCAGCTATTGAGTAAAGTAACGTTAGAGAAGGTGCTGATGATGATGATATCTAACAATGCACGTAGGCTACTTCAAAAAATATAACGAGTAAAGAAGGCATTACTACTAATTACCATAGTTCATGTTTTTCCACAGTCAGTAATTCATACTGTAACATTCTTTTTTTCGTTGTTTCAAGTTTCAGTTTGTATTAAATAACAAACCTGTTCACCCGAAGAAAAACTCGAAGTGCTATTATAAGACATCCTGTCATAGCTTTTTGGTACATAACGGCTACCGTAGATGCAACGCGCATTTGAAAAAGTGAGGCGCTGGAGAGCATTATTCGTTTGAATGCAAAATACAATTTCACCACTAGATGGGAGAAATTCCTACACACAGTCCCTTTAATATACTTGATGTGGTTTCAAAATAATACATGTAATGCTGGGTACACCAAAAGATTTTTTACAAAATGTGATAGACCACAAACATGAGGACAAAAAATCCTAGATTTAAGCGTTTTGCTCCTATAATGTGTGGTGTGCCATGATGTGACAAAGACATCACAGACGAACAGATGTTAAACCAGAGTCTCGACTGTGAACACAGGAAATCTCGATAAATCTTGCGAGACCTCAGAATAAGCATGGCGGACGATATGCAGGAAGAAATTGCGATGATAGTGTTTGGAATGATTTTCACAGATCCAGGGATGTAAAAAAAATTATTGCATCACAATAAGTGTATTGTGATTGTCGAAACATTTTAGTAACTAAACTGAATTTTATTAGGCTTAGTGACAACATGTTACAATGTTTAGCCTAGGCTACATGGTACAATTTCTGGTTTTCAATTCAATTCAATTGTTGTGATTTGATTTAATATTGACTCATTTGGATAAATATTAGGTAGGCTACACAAGATAGGCATTAATTTTTCTTAAGAAAATAACAACTCACCTAATGCTGTAAACATACTGAGAGATATATAATGCGTTTTTATTATAATAACAACTTTATTTAATGATATAAGTAAAAATATAATAAATGTGTAATATAGTACACATATTTAGCAAAATACTCTCTATAGCTCTTTTTTTCTAGCCAACTACCGTGCTATAGCCTATATTATGGTCATCAAATGGCTTTCCTGAGGTAAATGTAATGTGACATAATTGTTCTCCAGCTGTTTTATTGACCCCTTTGTTTGATTGATTGGTCGATATTATGTATGAGGAATATACATTTCGGTAAGTTGTACTGTATCTTTCAACATTGTTCATTCGTGTTTATTTACTAGCTAGAGATGATCGGTTCACCTGCCGCTAGGGATCTGTCGTGTCCACTGATCTATATAATGTCATTCTATATAGATAAGTGGTCGCGTCACATTTACAAGTGCCAAAACGGTATTTATTGTTTGAATTTCGTAATAAAAGTGACAGAGTCTGAGAGCTGAGATTTTTTTATATCATAAGTAACGTGCTCTGTCTAGTCTGTCGGTTTCCGTGTCCTCTTTGCTTCGGGATTTTTCTGTGCGTGAGAAAATTGATGTGTGTCGTGAGAGCGTGTGAAGTGTCAATTGCGTGTGTCTCATGGTGAATGCGTGAGAGTTGGCAGCTCTGAAGCTAACTGCGAACTGGTTCCTGCACAAGATCCGCCCTCCTCTCTAGCAATTGGCTAAGACAACCTAATATCATGCTCCCATTGGCTGTGACAGCTGTGCGCGCTGACTCTTGAATCAAGGTGGTAGGTTGAAGGGGACCGGTGTGTTATTCAAGTCAGATTAGGGCCTGTTCACATATCGCGTCTTTTGCGCACTCAAGTTCGTTATTTCAAATGTAGCCGCGCGGTATGCACGCTCATAATGGAAGCGACGCGGTGCGACGCGCTAGTTTTTTACAAACCGCGCCGAAAGTGCCTCCGACTGTAATTTGCAGCCTGATAAATAAATTTTGCCTGCGCCGGATGCCGGACCTGCCCTCAAGCCGGAAATCCGGCCCCCGGCCGGAGTACTTTAAGCCCTGCAGAGCACGCTGTATAAACATTCGTGCTGTTGCCACAAATCAACAAGCTGATCCTCCATCTCTGCTGTCCACATCAATTTCACTTTGTGCTGCGCCATGACTGCATTTGTTATGCTTCCGTCTTCCATCATCTCGCTTTCTGATTGGATATTCTGATAATCTCCAGAGCGTGCGCGCGTTTGCTCTCGGGATTCCCCCTACACATCATGATTTCTGATCGTAAATATTAAACATGCTGAATATTTACGATTCGAGATCAGGGCAGTTCCAACGTTCTTGCGATCAGGTTCAGACGCTCTTAACACACCTCACACCAAGGGAAAATCTGATAAGATAATCTATAGAACCATCAAGATAATCGGGACACAACTAGGATTGTCGGAAGGGGGGAAATCGGCCCAAAATCAGCCCGATTATCTTTTGGTGTGTACCCAGCATTATACATACAAATCTTTGCAGATTTAATACACACTTAGTATAGTACAATTTAAAGGGGTATAGTGGCCTTTTCAAAAGTCTTTGGTGTCCCCAGAGTGTGCATGTGAAGTTTTAGCTCAAAATACCCCAAAAATAATAGATTTTGTTTATGCACAAACAGCAACATTACACACTAACTAAAGTAAAAATAGTGAAATCATAATCAACCACACCTTTAAATATATTTCTTTTTCACCTGGGTATATTTCTTGTATGTTTCGAAGACACTCATAATGAATTTGTAATGTACTTGTTGTAACACATATAAAGTACACTTTAATATCACTAATCAAGCATGTAATTAGTCCCTACATAGGCATATACCTAAAGTATACTAAGTATACTAATATAGTTGTTCCAATTTAGTAAACAAAAGTACACTGAATAAACTTAAAGTTATGCTTTACTACAATTGAATTACTACTAAAATATACAACAAAATTAGTTGTTGTTTTTTAAAAAAGCACACTTCAAGTTAACTAATCATTAACACACTTGAGTATACTGATCATTAGTCTGGTTGCAAGTATACTTAGCTTCTTTTTTTTTTTCACCAGGGCAACCTGTAAGTAGGACTAATCCTGTTGATGTATATATTTTCTACCGGTGTTTAAAATACTTAGTTTTGAGTTTTATATTCAGGGTTCGTACACTTTTTCCAAGGTCAAATTCAAGCACTTTTCAAGCACTTTCCAGGTCCATTTTAAAGCTTTTTCCAGCACCTTACACTACCGTAAATTACATACCAATACATAGTTAAAATCATTATTTAGTGTTTTTATCACATCAAAAGAGATAAACAGCCAAATGTTTCATAATAGCAGAGGGCTGCACGATATTGAAGAAAAATTAGATATGCGATAACTCATTAAATAATGCGATATTCGATATGCGATACGATAATGCTTAAAGTGTGTCATATTAACTTAAATTATCTATAAAATGTCTTTAAAATGATATAACCTACACATACGTGTTTCACATTCTTTTTGTGATAAGAAAATATCCCTACAACTTCAAGACAGTGAACATCAATGTTTTACTGTAGCATATGAAGTGTTATTTTAACATCACTGGGGTTCAGGTTATCCTACATTAGGTTTATTTAACAACAGAAACTGATTAATCAAATGTAAAAATAAACACTGCTTAGTTTTCACTGCATGAATTAAATATACTGATTCTTATTAAAGCTACAAAAGTTAGCCTATTCAGCCAAAAGCAGTGAGTGATTGTCTTTGTCTTTTGTTCATGACCCGTTATTGCAAGCCGTTGCGATATGCAATTATGCATATTGTAATATATACATTTGCAATATTTCGATATATTGTGCAGCCCTAATATTTAAGCCAATCATTCTTCAAAATGTATCACTAAGTATATAGCCATATGAATAATATACTTTTCATTATATTAATGTCCAAATAGTGCTTACCAGATAATGTGATTTATAGGCTGTAAAACTGAATTAATTTCAAATATGAAGACTTGAAGATTTGAACAGAAATATTTGACAGGCCTTCCCGTTTTGGGACACATTCTTGATATAGAAAAGGTTTGAACAATATCTGAGTGCACAGGCACCTGCCTGATAAATGTATTTCATTGCCAAGATGTCTTGGGCCAAGACATAACGTTAGCTAATACATTTACTGGAATAGAGCAGTGTAAATATTGCATAGGGCCATCCTAACCCTTACAGTGACAGTATACTAACTTATGACACTGACTGATTTCAGCTTAGCAATCAACGACTGTTGTTATGCACTGGGCTAACGTTTGCAGGTTAATTTGCACGTTACAGTTCTGTAATTTTGGCAATGTTCACTGCATATTCCACAAATGAACGTGACATAACGGACATGCAATACTTACATTACATTGTCACACCAAGTACTCTCAGTCACTAATGGCCCTTTAGGACGCGGACCGCGCTGCGCTATGAAATGAAATCGATATATTTCAATGGCTTGCGCCGCGCGACTCGGACCAAAGTGGAGCTCAGCGAGCTCGCGCCACGCCGCGGTCAAAGTTTAAAATAGTTCAACTGTTGCCGCTGCGTGGCCAATAAAAACGGTGCATCCAAACAACCGCGGATATCAAAATGAAAACTCCGCCTACTTTTGCTCTGGCCAGCGTAACGCAAATCAATCTGTATCTGATTCTGAAGGGCTACATTTTTTTTCTCCATCTAATAAAGAACTATTTCGTCAGAAAGATATTTCTTGTGAAAGAAATACAGTTACAAATTCAAGCATTTTCAAGCATTTTATCCAAAATTCAAGCAATTTTCAAACCTTGAAAACACAACATCAAAATTCAAGCACTTTCAAGGATTTCAAGCACCCGTACGAACCCTGTATATTGTGTAGGTCTCCTGTTAACTGGCTAACTCACGTTATTATTCTTACTGAAATATTCTGCTAATCAGCTGTGGGCCACTATTACCTAAAACTGTGTCCTTTAAAGTAGCATTATAGGGGCCCTTTAAGGACAAGCGGCAGCATGTTTAGTATTGGGCTACTGTCACTTTAAGACCGGTACGCGTCTAATATACATGCATATGACACGCACTTGATTTTCTCTCAAATATTTGCTTTCACTTTAGACATAACCAACTGTGTTTATGTGAAGCTTGAGTGTATTTGACAGTATTAGCACAATAAGACTAGAAAGATATCTTAGTCCAGTATCCAGGCGCTGTTTGACAGGCTTTGCGAATGAAACGTTTAATCGGCAACTTTTGTGAATGGCAGTGTCCCGTGAGTGTATATAGAGCATGTGATGTGAATGTAACAGAACCGCAGCTGATAGAATGTGTGCAGTAACACAATACTACGACATTTCTTCAAAAGCAGATCGTGGAGACATTTTAATCGTCCACGATCGAATATTGTGATATCGCACACCCCCACGTGTCCCACTGTTATTTCATACAGGTGAGTATTGATTTGTATTAATGTTACCTGTCGGGATGTTCTGCGCAGACGCATCTGTTGAGCTGCTGCGATCCATTCCTTCTGGGATATACCCATATTCGAACACGTCCCTGCTAATGCTATCCATTCCTTCTGGGATATACTCATATTCGAACACGTCCCTGCTAATGCTATCCATTCCTTCTGGGCTATACCCATATTCGAACATGTCCCTGCTAATGCTATCCATTCCTTCTGGGATATACTCATATTCGAACACGTCCCTGCTAATGCTATCCATTCCTTCTGGGATATACCCATATTCGAACACGTCCCTGCTAATGCTATCCATTCCTTCTGGGATATACTCATATTCGAACACGTCCCTGCTAATGCTATCCATTCCTTCTGGGATATACCCATATTCGAACACGTCCCTGCTAAGGCTAACCATTTCTTCTGGGATATACCCATATTCGAACACGTCCCTGCTAATGCTATCCATTCCTTCTGGGATATACTCATATTCGAACACGTCCCTGCTAATGCTATCCATTCCTTCTGGGATATACCCATATTCGAACACGTCCCTGCTAATGCTATCCATTCCTTCTGGGATATACCCATATTCGAACACGTCCCTGCTAATGCTATCCATTCCTTCTGGGATATACTCATATTCGAACACGTCTCTGCTAATGCTATCCATTCCTTCTGGGCTATACCCATATTCGAACACGTCCCTGCTAATGCTATCCATTCCTTCTGGGATATACTCATATTCGAACACGTCCCTGCTAATGCTATCCATTCCTTCTGGGATATACCCATATTCGAACACGTCCCTGCTAATGCGATCCATTCCTTCTGGGATATATGTTTGTGGAGACTCCTGTGATAACGCATCAGCGCTGGTCGATGGTTGAGCACTGCTGCTATCCATTCCTTCAAACTGCATGTAGCCTGAGGAAAAATTAAAACTAACATCAGACACATCAGGCTGAAATGGACATGAATAAGAGTGGTATTAACTAGAAACTCACAAACAATAAGTGTAGGCTATTGTGATTGTCAGAACATTTGGTAGCCAAACTAAACACTATTTTATTGAGTTTGGTGACAGCATGGTGCAAGTCAAGTCAAGTCACCTTTATTTATATAGCGCTTTTTACAATACAGATTGTATCAAAGCAGCTTCACATAGATAACATGAAAATATTACAACAAAGTTTGTTTCTTTGCAATAGTTGGTATATGCTTGATACAAATTTTACAATTTCAATTAAATTCTTGTGGTTTTATTCCGATCTTGATTCAGATTGGATCCGTATTAGGTACAGAAGATACATCACACCTAGAAAATCACGTCTTTCAAAAGTAAGAGTCGACTCTGATTCAGTTAAATGAATCGTTTTTAAAAACGAATCCTAAGCGCTTTCGTTGTGATGTCAAGACGAAACATTCGCATATTACCCGTCCACTTATTGTGCGCGCAGAGACACCAGGGAGAACTTGAAGTGGACACTGGACAGCATCATGTGGAGAAGACGGCACTGTGCTCTACAATGTGAAGGTAAAGCCAGTTTCTTTTCACCGCCCAAGGACGAGCATGTCAAGAATCAGAGGTTAAAGTTCATCTTTACAACGGTATCACAGCAGTATATTCCTAAACTTTTGCTGTGTTCCCTTTATTTCACTGACGACTGCTTCTCAAATCTCGGAGTTCAATGCAGGATTCGCAAAACGCTTGTGCTTGAAAGACCCCCAAGGTCATTTTTTTGGTCCTTATGGGGGTCCCTTGATGCTTATGGGCAGCCGCGGCGCTACCATTGGGCCCGCCCATTTTTGGTCCGAGCCCGCCCATTTTAGGTCCGAGCCCGCCCATTTTGACCCAGGCCTATAGTGAGTAGTGAGTGATTTTCATTCTAGCCGTTCATCCAATAAGCAGCCGAGGAAAGCTTTGAGCGAAAGCTCCTCAGCCAATCAGCGGCTTCTACCCCACGTGTGGACTCTTAAGTCCTGATCGATTGCTCCTGTCTGCCTCGCTGCCTGCTGTGAGTTTGTTTGCTTCGGTGCTGTAAGCTCCGTCTTAGCCTCGTATTTCTTTCTGTTTTGAACCATCATTTACTATCATTTCTAGTTGTTTATACTACTAAATACAGCTTACCCAACATCTCAGATTAACCTGACATCGCTAGTTTCCGTTATTATTAGCACAACACGCTAGTAATTCACTAGCCTGTTAACGCGCCACCCGTGCGCTCAGTTATTTTTTTAAAAAATTTTCTCTTGTGCGCCCGCGCCTTTGAGTTCATAAAAAGCCCAGGTGATTAAGAATCAGTCAACAAACATGGTGAGTAATATCTTGTCCTGTTATTGTCACCTGCACTTCATGCTATTTAGCATAGCCTTCTCTGTCGGCAATATAGGATTTATATGTGATAAATGCAAGGAGACAGTTAGGCTGACGGAGAAGATTTCAGAATTAGAGACACGCATCCAAACTTTAATTGAGGATAGTAAGAGTGCTAGAGCTTTAGATACTGCTTTGGATGCGCCTAGCATAGTGAACTCTTTACATGATTCGGTTCTGGCTGAAGTAGAGCCCATGCAGCAGGGCAAATGGGTGACAGTGAGGGATCGCTCTAGTCGCGGATCAAAAAAACTCTCTTCCGTTCCGATTACCATAACAAATCGATTTGCCCCGCTCAGTGAAACCGATTTTGATTTAGGCAGGGAAAATTTTCTGCTATGTCGAATTTTGTCCAAAACCTACTTTTGCGAACTAGTCCCTGGTTTTTCGCCCGATCGGAACCAAACCAGTCTAGGACAATTCTCTGGACTCTCTAGATCAATAATTATCAAAAAAAAAGTTGAACTTTGGCATTTGGGTGGCTGTAACAGGGTCATTTAGAAAAGGGGCGTGGCAAAATACACTCAAAAGCCTATAAATCCCAAAGGAAAACTCAGAACTTCACAAAAATTGATGAGCATATGTGTCAGAACATGGTGAGGAAGCATGCAGAGTTTCATGGAGATCGGACCATAGGTGGCGCTATAACTGGCAAAAAGCCTTCATTCTTATTAGGGGTTCAAGCATGAAATGCTGAAACCCTATTGTAATTGTAAGGATTTGTAAAACGCATCGTGCAGGCCAAACCGTAAGGCCTAGAGACTTTAAACCTGGCCAGATGGTAGGCCTCAATTTGGGGACAACCTATCAGAGTATGACCCCGAATGGCCCATAGGTGGCGCTACAGCAACCAAAAGTTCAAAATTGCTCATAACTCTTAAGGTACCCTTCCATTGGGGTACCTAGCACAGTGGAACGGTACTAAAAGGTGGAGCTAGACTCACTGCAGGACGTTGATTGGTTGACAGAGAATCGTCACTTGCGCGTGCTACAAGAGGAATGACAACATAAGAAGCGCCATTTTTTAATATACAGTTTAATATAATACTACTGTTACTGTATCACGAAATGTAATTTTAAGAGTTTTTCAGGCGAGAATGTAGTTGTTTAAAGCTCAAATCTGTGGTTTATTTATAAAGATGATATTTTTTTTTCCCGGTTGTGAGATCCATGCGTTCAGCGGGCGCTCGGCGCTCATGTTTCCCGGCTGGATGAGCCTTTCCTCGGCGTTCGTCGCGGACTCCGACGGTAGTGGTTAAACATAAGATATAATTCGTTTTGTGTAGACCTAACGGGCGATCTTTGGTCTCGTGAATATATAATGAGTTCCCTGTCAATCGTTTTGGCTGAGGGCTAAGTTTAGTTTTATATTAACGTTATTTGTGTTTAACTACTTGTAATGTTAGAGTAGAGCGCTGCATTTGGATATTTGACTGAATTGTTTGCTTTATTTCTTATTGTATAGCTTCTTGTACTTTACTTAAACTTTTATATAGGCTATTATTGATAAAACTGAAATTTTACAAAAAGAAATATGGTTTCTTGTCATTTTTTATTACAAGATTATCACTGATGTTTATTGTTAATATGTTTATTTTATTTATTTTTACGTGCAGTGAATAACGTTGCGCATGAACCACATTTGTGTCCCTATAATGTTTAATTTATTTAAATGAAAACGAAAAGAGGCAGAGTGGTGTTTTATAACATATTTCGTTTTATTGTTGCTTAAAATGTACATACAGAGTAACCGAGATAACCGGTGTATCAGCGACGCTTTTAAGAACGCGCTGTAGGCTACCATTTGCATGTAGGAGTCGCACATGGCAAGTACAAACTTTGCGTACTTGATATTGAGAAAAGCCTAATGTTGGCGCTTGTCTTCTTGTGACAAACATGTCGAGGAGCAAGAATAAGATCTGCTGCATGTCATCCATTATAGTTTACTATGTTCTTCTTCGCGCGAAAATGACGTCGATCGAAACACCACGCCTATCAAGTAAGGGTACTGTTGACAGTGGAAACGCTAGCCAGATCATGGTTAACAGACCCGAACCGTACCGTACTGTCCCGTACCGTACCGTACTGCTCAGTGGAAACGAGGCATTAGACCGTTTGTCCCAGGATCAAGTGTCTTACATCGTTGGAATCCGTGGCTCAAGGCGGACAAAATGGCTATCTCCGATTTGCTCGCCCTTCATGCGCCAATTTCAAGTAAATTGCATTTTTTTGAAAAACCTATTATTGCAAACTTCTCCTAGGTTTTTGGCCCGATCGGAACCAAACCACTGCAAGAATATTCTCTGGAGTCTGACAATCAATAATCATCCAAAAAATTCAAAATTTCAATTAACGGTCGATAAGGGAAACCAAAATATTTGATGGCACCAGGGCCACTTTTACTAAAACGGTTATAAATTGTGAACGGAAAGAGATTTTTTTGCTAAACTTGGGATACTTCTTCCTGAGCTCAATCTGAGATCACTTGAAAAAAAATCGCAACAATTGGCCACTTGGTGGCACTATAAAATGGTTATAACTTGTGAGCGGAAAGAGATATTTTCGCTAAACTTGGAACACATGTTCATAAGCTCAATCTGAGTTGACATGAAAAAAAAATGACAATTGGCCACCTGGTGGTGCTATAACAGTGAAAAAAAACATGAAAATAGCTATAAGCACACCCAACTGTTAGTCTACTGAAAATTGGCACGCAGTGTCTTTGTCCAGGGTGCCATGATAGTCTATGAGAACATTGGTGTATCTCAAAAAACTCAGAATAGGGTTAGTTAGAAAGAAAGAAAAAAGATAGATTTGTTAGAAAGAAAGATGGATTAGTTAGAAAGAAAGAAAGAAAGAAAGAAAGATGGATTAGTTAGAAAGAAAGATAGATTAGTTAGAAAGAAAGAAATATTTGTTAGAAAGAAAGAAATATTCGTTAGAAAGAAAGATAGATTAGCTAGAAAAAAGCAAGATAGATTAGTTACTGTAGAAGGAAAGAAAGATGGATTAGTTAGAAAGAAAGTTAGATAGATAGATCGATAGATAGATAAAGTTTGAAGATAGATAAAATAGTTTGAAGATAGATAGATAGATAGATAGATAGATAGAAAGAAGGAAAGGCAGATTAGTTAGAAAGAAAGAGATTAGATAGAAAGATAGATTAGTTAGAAAGAAAGAAAGAAAAATAGATTAGTTAGAATGAAAGAAAGATATATTAGTTAGAAAGAAAGAAAGAAAGAAAGAAAGAAAGAAAGATGGATTAGCTAGTTAAAAAGAAAGAAAGATAGATTAGTTAGAATGAAAGAAAGAAAGATATATTAGTTAGTAAGGAAGAAAGAAAGAAAGATAGATTAGAAAGATAGATTAGATAGAAAGATAGATCAGTTAGAATGAAAGAAAGATATATTAGTTTCGAAAGAAAGAAAGATGGATTAGTTAGTTAAAAAGAAAGAAAGATGGATTCGTTAGAAAGAAAGAAAGATGGATTAGTTAAAAAGAAAGAAAGAAAGAAAGAAAGAAAGAAAGAAAGATAGATTAGATAGAAATATTGATTAGTTAGAAAGAAAAAAAGATAGATTAGTTAGAATGAAAGAAAGAAAGATATATTAGTTAGAAAGAAAGAAAGATAGATTAGAAAGATAGATTAGTTAGAAAGAAAGAAAGAAAGATGGATTGTTTAGTTAGAAAGAAAGAAAGAAAGATGGATTCGTTAGAAAGAAAGAAAGATGGATTAGTTAAAAAGAAAGAAAGAAAGAAAGAAAGAAAGAAAGAAAGAAAGAAAGAAAGAAAGAAAGATAGATTAGTTAGAAAAAAAGAGATTAGATAGAAAGATAGATTAGTTAGAAAGAAAGAAAGAAAGAAAGAAAAATAGATTAGTTACAATGAAAGAAAGATATATTAGTTAGAAAGAAAGAAAGATGGATTAGTTAGTTAAAAAAAGAAAGATGGATTAGTTAGAAAGAAAGATAGATTAGATAGAAAGATAGATTAGTTAGAAAGAAAGAAAGATAGATTAGTTAGAATGAAAGAAAGATATATTAGTTAGTAAGGAAGAAAGAAAGATAGATTAGAAAGAAAGAAAGATAGATAGATAGATTAGATAGAAAGATAGATTAGATAGAAAGATAGAAAGAAAGAAAGAAAGAAAGAAAAAAGGTGGATTATTTAGAAAGAAAGATGGATGGATTAGTTAGAAAGAAAGATTCGTTAGTTATAAAGGATAGATGGAAAGATATATAGATAGATGGAAAGGTGGAAAGATGGATTAGCTAGTTAAAAAGAAAGAAAGATAGATTAGTTAGAATGAAAGAAAGAAAGATATATTAGTTAGTAAGGAAGAAAGAAAGATCGATTAGAAAGATAGATTAGATAGAAAGATAGATCAGTTAGAATGAAAGAAAGATATATTAGTTTCGAAAGAAAGAAAGATGGATTAGTTAGTTAAAAAGAAAGAAAGATGGATTAGTTAGAAAGATAGATTAGATAGAAATATTGATTAGTTAGAAAGAAAAAAAGATAGATTAGTTAGAATGAAAGAAAGATATATTAGTTAGAAAGAAAGAAAGATAGATTAGAAAGATAGATTAGTTAGAAAGAAAGAAAGATGGATTGTTTAGTTAGAAAGAAAGATAGATTAGATAGAAATATTGATTAGTTAGAAAGAAAAAAAGATAGATTAGTTAGAATGAAAGAAAGATATATTAGTTAGAAAGAAAGAAAGATAGATTAGAAAGATAGATTAGTTAGAAAGAAAGAAAGATGGATTGTTTAGTTAGAAAGAAAGAAAGAAAGATGGATTAGTTAGAAAGAAAGAAAGATGGATTAGTTAAAAAGAAAGAAAGAAAGAAAGAAAGAAGGAAAGAAAGAAAGAAGGAAAGATAGATTAGTTAGAAAGAAAGAAAGAAAGAAAGAAAGAATTGATGTCGTTGATCTGCTAGCCTCTGGTGTCTGAGAATAGCCAACGAGTTTTTACAACAGTGTTGTCAAATATCTATTCCGAAGCTGTGGGGGGAGCTCTAGAGAGAAACCTGCGAGCAAAAAGCGAGAATACAGCGAAGAAATCCCGAAGTTACTGAATGCAGCTTTAAGAGGCTAAAAGCAGGTTTAAAACTTGCCCCATTTAAAAAGAGGCAACACCTCTTTGCTGTAGGCAACACCGATTTTTGTCGTTGTTCTCTGTACTGACAGCACTCCAAATTTACAAAAAAAATGAGCTCAATGTTAAAATTGACCGGAGTTCTCCTTTAAAGTAGTACTGTAGACACTAAAAAATGTCCCACACAATAATTTCCATTTTGGTTGAACTATGCTGTCACTATCCATACATTGTTGCATTTTTGTAGTGTGATATATTGTGACATGATATATTGTTACACCCCTATTCAATTTTAATGCAAACTGATCCTATTACCTGAATAATATCTCCTATCTAATGTCCCACTTAAAAAAGTGGCAAAAAGTCCAAAAATGAAAGTCCATGAAAAACAAACTTCCCTAAAAAAGATTTACTTTTCTTTCAGAGCCGTGGCCAAGCAGCAAAGACACATGTGCCATAAAGTGGTGCTCACAAGGGAGTCGTAGGTTTGAATCCAGCCTGCAGTGTGATTCCAATCCCTTGATAAAATTCCCTCTCTGGTGAGTCTTTCCAATAAAATTTTTTTAAAAAGGCAAAAAAGGCAAAAAGCCCAAAAACAAAATGTTTCTAATCAAATATCAAATCCTTCAGAGAATTTAACCAATGGCAAAAACAATTTTTTAAATAATAATAATAATAATAATAATAGGGGCAGATTGGACATTGTATGCCTGAGTTACTGCAGGCTGTTTTTGGTTGCCTAGCAACATCGGAACTGCAAGCAATATTGACAGAGAGCTTATCTGATGATGCATATATCACCAAAAGGCTGAAATTGGGTGTGCACATCTAAATTTGTCAGGCCGCCGAGGACACGCCATTCGACGAAAACTCAAGATCTTTGCAATTTAACATCGCAAAGGCAATAAGATTACACTCACCAAAATTGAAGAGGATCAGATCAAAACTGTAGGAGGAGTTTGTAAAAGTACAACGTCTGGAAATGGCAAAAACTGCACAAAATCTGAGAGCAAATTCAAAATAGCTGACTTCCTGTTGTGTTTAGGGCTATGCTCCAAGAGACTTTTTTGTAGGTATTGTGTCATTACATGTATGTACCGAATTTCATACCTGTACGTGAAACGTAGAGCCGGGGCAATAATGTAGGGGGCGCAATTGAGCCATTTTGCCCCACACATTTGTCAGGCCGCCGAGAGCACACCCTTCGACGAAAACTCAAGATCTTCGCAATTTAACGTCGCAAAGGCCTTAAGATTACACTCACCAAATTTGAAGAGCATCAGATCAAAACTGTAGGAGGAGTTCGTTAAAGTACAACATCAGGAAATGGCGAAAAATGCCCAAAATCTGAGAGGAAGTTCAAAATAGCTGACTTCCTGTTGTGTTTAGGGCTATGCTCCAAGAGACTTTTTTGTAGGTATTGGGTCATTACATGTATGTACCAAATTTCATACCTGTGCGTGAAACGTAGAGCCGGGGCAAAATGTGGGGGCAATAATTTACCGAATTTGCCCCACCCAATTTTGAAAACCATATCACACGTAAATTTTCACCACTTCTGAAGCGTGTGCAAAGTTTCATGAGTTTTCGAGCATGTTTAGGCCCTCTAAAAAGCGATTCACTTTGGAGAAGAAGAAGAAGAAGAAGAAGAATAAACGGAGCAAAAACAATAGGGTCCTCTCACCATCGGTGCTCGGGCCCTAAATATAGCTGCAAGCGGCAATTACGGGGTTCAAGTATTTAAGCCCGTCATGGTAACTATGCTGTTGAGTTCTAGGCCAAACCAAAATGTAGGCCTGAAACCATTAAATATCCATGATGGAGAATACACAAAATCTATAATACCAGTGCACCCTAATTCTTTGAAAAAATATTGGTTTTAAACATTTATCAGCCAATGCTGGATAATGATAAAGATTAGATTAAAAAAGATTGATTGTCCCTCTTGTGGACAACAGTAGTATTAAAGGCTTCATCTTCAGTTTAAATGTTTGATATAATGTACTGTGAGCCCTCTGAGCATCAGAAATCCTTGAAACCTGGCATGTTTCTATTTTAATTTTCTACTTTGTGCACACAATATATAGACATATTACTCACAATGGGCCATACCAGAAATATATAAAACATTGTATCTGCTAAATGGTTTCATCGATCGAAATTCTTTTGATAACTTTTTGCCATGAGAGTCCCTAGATGATGCATGTGAAGTTTCGAGCAAATCGGACCAACGGCCTATGAGGAGTTCGAAAAAGTAGAGTTTTCAAATAATCTCAAATATTTAACAAATGATTTGATTGACAGCAGTGGTTCTTGAGGAAAAGTTGTTCAGTATGAGGAGATCTTTCAAATTATATGTATATTGTGTGGGTGTGTGAAACACCACGTGATTACAGAGCCATACATTTGTTAGCGCCATCTAGTGTCTGATTTCTTTCAAAATTCTTACAGACCTCTAGGGCCATGAGTCGAACATGCCCACCATGTTTTGTTCTGAACAACCTTCGATAACCTTTTCTTATAGGTGCTCAAACTTCACTGGCTAATCTGAAACCATAAAATATCCATGATGGAGAATACGCAAATTATATAAATCTATAGTACCAGTGCACCCTAATTCTTTGAAAAAAAATTATGGTTTTAAACATTTGTTTATCAGCTAATGCTGGATAATGATAAAGATTAGATTAAAAAGATGTATTGTCCCTCTTGTGGACAACAGTAGTATTAAAGGCTTCATCTTCAGTTTAAATGTTTGATATAATGTACTGTGAGCCCTCTGAGCATCAGAAATCCTTGAAACCTGGCACGTTTCTTCAAAATCAGTTGTTCTCCATATCTACACAGTTTTGTGAAGTTTCTACTTTGTGCACACAATATATAGACATGTTACTCACAATGGGCCATACCAGAAATATATAAAAAGAAAGTAGAGAAAAAGTAGAATTTTCAAATAATCACAAATATCTAACAAATTATTTGATTGACAGCAGTGGTTCCTGAGGCAAAGTTGTTCAGTATGAGGAGATATATCAAATGATATGCATATTGTGTGGATGTGTAAAACACTACGTGATTACAGAGCCATAAATCTCGTTAGCGCCATCTAGTGGCCGATTTCTTTCAAAATTCTTACAGACCTCTAGGGCCATGAGTTGAACATGCCCACCATTATTTTTGATCCTTTCTTTAATTGTTTCACGCATACGTTTAAAATATTCTAAATGACACCCCCACCCCCAGAGTGAGTTTTTTCAATGCGAACGTTCCCTTTAATGTTTCCATGGCGACGCGTCACGCGATACCATAGACAGTATATAAACTGGACACAGCGACCCCATTGGATTCAACGAAGACAAGTGAAGTCAAATAGAAGCTCTTACTTCCTGGGGGTCGAGCGTACTGCGCAGACTCAAACTGAGCTTGACGACGTAGATGTGACGTGAGCAACCCATCTGTCTTCTAGTAGCTGTGTCGAGAGAAATCTAAATCATTCCCTTCCGAAACTTGCAGAGACGGAGAGTGTGAGTAGGAGCTGTCCATGAGCTAGCAGCAGGAGAAACTTTTGCTATGTATTCTGATAAATTATTTTGTAACTTTGCCTCCACGTCCCCGCGATTGCCCGCGAGCTTTTCCTCCTGTCCATACGGTAATTCTCTACTGTGCGACAGAGAGTCGTGTGGTTATGACGCAATCGTTAGCCTAATTTTACAAAGATTGCTTCTACGGGGCCATAACGGAAGCTACAAGGTAATGAAGCCTTTTATACATTTTCGTGTTTCTTTAGAAATAAATAATGGACAAATGGAGTCTTTAAACGCCTCAGATGTGAAGTTATTCGCTGTCAAAGTGACTCCAAAATGAATGGAAGTCAATGGGATGCTAACAGCAGGTGGGGGTCCGCTAGCCAATGGCGGCGCCCGGGGGTACCTTCAAAATAATAGAAAACCCTGCCCCCCTGCGCGATACACCGCAGCCACAATAATACTGTATGACAGATGTGTTGCTTTTATTTCGCTTTTCCTTTTTTATTCAAAATATTCACAAACTTGCTTACCATGTCATCAACTAGCCTATCTATCTGATATTCCGATTCTCAAATACGTGTAAGTGAGTGTGTTTGGTCGTTTAAAAACCTTTATAAATAATCTTGATCTATAACATCATGAGATGGGCGTCGCAATGTTGTCCTGTCAGTCGGATTTACAGCACGTGAATTCATCAGTTTCTCATTAAATAAATGCAAGAAAGTGGCCGGTGAACTGAGGAGAATAGAGTAAACTTTATAGTTAACGTGACTTCCACTATGTTTGTTTGATATGAATAACATGTCGGCAAATTATATTTGAATAGATTGTTATTGCTGCTTCCACAGACATCAGTGTGTATTTTACAAACTCCAAATGTATTGTTTTACTCGTGCTTATGTGTATTTAAATATCTGAAACCTAAAATAAAACATTATGAGGTTGAAAACACTGCTTAGTTGTGTGATATATGACAGCGCTGCACGCGTCCGGCTCTGGCTCAGCGCCAGCCAACGCGCGAAAGCACAGTTTGAATCTGGCAGTGATGCGAGCGAGTGGCACATAACGTTAAGTAACATGGCATTTTATTTTGTTTGAAATTTAACTTGTCCAGTGGGACAACTAATTTTACCTTCCACTTGTCCTACAAAAAAATCCACTTGTCCCGGACAAGCGGACAAGCCTTAATGTCGAGCCCTGCAATAGGTATTCAGCACTTCGTGCTTGAACCCCTAATAATAATAATAATCCTCCCAAGGCATTTTACATTCTATAATTGGTTAATAAGATGGAAGCTGGAGCCAGAAGTTTGGGTTAAAAGATTTAGGTCATGTTCTAACTGAAACACAAACGTGTGGGTGATCCAGAAAACCTGACATTGAACTTCTGGGTTAGCAAAAGACACGTTAGCCCACATGTAAGAGTGCCAGCATTCCTGCATCCTAACCGTCTTAACTCACAGTCCTGACCTACATTTCGGCAGCGTGTCTGTCAAACGGAGGAAAGAGGAGAGAGAGTCTTCTCTTGCTCTGGTGTAAGCAAACTCAGCCCTGTGTTTATGTTGAACGTCAGTCCTGAATACGCTGCTATTTAAGCATTTATCCTTGCTGTTGTGCAGGAACCCCACTTTAGATGTTAAAGGCAGCCTGCCCTTTTTCTCAAGTCAAAAGCACTCAAAAATGTGTAGGGCTGCCAATATACAGTAACATAGTTAGAACAATCAAATATATATATATATATAAAAACTGCTTTTCAAAATTGTAAAAGTTTTAAAAATGTGTCTTAACCAGTTTGTACATTCCATAACATAGGAAGTACCACCTTTTTGCCAGACTGCAGTCAACATTCATCATAAAAATCACCCAGTTACTGTGGGCAGGCAGTGCAAAATGAGTGAAGAACTGTTCACATAGGACACGTTCATGCACTCGGACAGCTAGAAACACTCCATCTCTGTCTTAAAACCATGCCAGTATTATTTATCCTAACAGCCAAAGACGTCATGAGAAAATATTGCAGACAAAACACAAAAAATGTAAACAGCTTATGTCTTTTGCAAACTGCCTCTATGTTTACGTCAAACAAATTGGTAAATTTGATTTCAAGAATGGATTGCTGTGGACTGTAGGTCAGCTTATTGTTCAATGATATGGAAACAAAACAAAGTATATTTTAACTTATTAAAGATTCGATTGAGAGCTCTAAAAAATGTAAATATCCACCTTGATATAGGTCTTCCCAGCCGGCAGTTGTTAATTAAAGGTAATTCTTTCCTTTTTTAAATGAATAATGCTAAATGCGTCATGTGTAGGTTGCGATAAGGTGAGAACTTAAGATTGATCTACTTGCAGCAGTATCAGATTTAGGCTATTCAACAAAACAAAACACTCTTCTTTAGAAAAAAGGAACAGAACAGGCGGTAGAAGCACGATGAGGACTGACCGAGGAAAGCGTTAAATACACTGAACAAACTGATTAATGAAACAAGAAACACCTGACCAAACTAATCAAAAAATGAGAAATGAAGGTAACTGATGAACACAGGAGAATGACTGAAATAAAGACACTGAAATAAAACACAAAACCCACCCCAAACAGAACAGAACTCAGACTACCCGTTAAAAATGGTTTTAAAAAGTTAGTTAAGAAAAGACACATAATTCAACACTGATAATTTAACAAGATCGTTGAAACAACGACAACAAAGATTTTTCTTGCAAAATCAAAACAAAATTCAGCAGTGATTCAACCTTTAGCAATGATGTCGATTCAACCATGAATAAGCATTTAAATCATGCCAACTGGGTTGTGAATGTTCGGCATCCTCTACAATTCACTAAAAAATATAGTTGCTAAATGGTTAAGCAATAACCATGACAAACACATGGTGAAGTGGTACAGTCAGCACAATCATTTTATGTCTGTCGAGTTCAAAGATGTCCATGCTGGGAAATGTTGTTTAGATGACTGTCATCCAACATTACAGAACACCACAGCAAAAGGAAATAATGAAAATGAGAAACAGAACAAAAAAGAAAACCAAACCCCAGAATCTAAGGAACCAACTGTTTTCAAACACACAAACAACTGCCTCTTTAGTAGGGCTGGGCAAAAAAAAATTTTTTTTCGATTAATCGTTTTTTTTTAATGTGGTCGATTCAAAATCGATTCTCAAACGCCAAGAATCGATTTTTTCCCATCTTTATTTAATCTATTACCCAAGTAGTTTTCCTCCACTGTTCATAGGCTTGCAAACTCCATTTTATAGCTAATGCTGTGAGATTTTATGTTAGTTTCATCTAAATCATAAAATAACCTCAACTAGTGCTGAACGTTTAATCATATCGCAATCGCGATGTCAAGCCTATAAGCAATTAGGCTATATGACACAAAATGCTGCGATTTTATATGAAATAAACAAATTTGGGCTTTTAACACAATTAATGCAGCATCTGTTCATTTTTTGTCATCCTTTGGCTAGTGTTACATGTATTCATGTAACACTAGATCTTATTCATGCAAACGCTTTTAAACCATTCATGCGCGACAAGACAAAAAAGAGCTCGCTGCCTGTGAATATCCTGACTGTGACACAGAAAAACTTGCGATGATATCGTGCGTGCGCACAAGACAGCCCAGAATTATGGCGTTATATATGTGCCTGAATCCTGAGCGAGTAATTGTAAGTTTTGAGCACAGAGAACTATATTTTGCAAGCACATTACATTATAATTTGAACAGAAATTAACAATCGCAAAAAAAAATGTGTTTGAGCAAAGGAAAAAACGATTCTGTGCTCAATAAATGTATTTGCTTGTTTGCTATTATCCATATTAACATGCAATAATAACCCCTCTCACGCAGTTTACTCAGGTGCTCTCTCACAAACCTATTCTCTGCGCTCCTGTCAAGTCCCTCTCTCTCTCTCTCTCAACCTCTTAATTCTGTGCACGCTCAACTCTTGACACACACGCTCACTCAACTCTTGACACATGCTCACTCAACTCGCAACAGTGTTACAAGTGTGCCACAAAATCAACCAATCGGAAAATTAAAGGTCAATTGTGATTGGCTGTTGGTCTCCAATCAAATCGCTAGTAGATCCAAAGCCTGTCTTGTAGAACTATCCATAGATATCCATATATATCCAGATAATCGTATATAATCCTTTATTATATGATGTCTTGGAACTATCTACAGCATCCAGGAAGCTTACTGAAAAAAAAAAAATAATCGAAAAAAATAACTGACTACAGCGAGACTAATGGATTAAAACACATTTTGGTAAGTATTTTTTTTACTATTATTAACTTAAAAGTGCCTTGTTAGTTTTGTGTATTATAAATTATAATACACAAAAATAATAATTAAAATAATTATTATAATGGTGGTTTTCTTTAGATCACAGACATTAGCCTAATAGTTGGAAGGCAAATTTTGTTTAATTGTTCGGAAAATGTCAGTTTTAAGAGTGAGGTCATTGTGTGAGGTGATTGACAGCTATAGGCTATGTGACAGAGGAATATTATGACACTCCTCCAGAGATTCAGCTTATAATTTATAATGCTGTTGTGTTTAACTTAAAATAGTATATCTCTTATTGTGACTAAAGTGGTGTGACATTTAGGTGTTGCTGTTCTGATGACATTCTGTGCTAGCATTAGAATGCTTGAAAAGGATAAGTCAAACTAACTTTAGTCACAATAGAGATATAATATTGTAAGTTAAACAACACAACAGCATTATAATACACAAAACTAACAAGGCACTTTTAAGTTAATAATAAAAAAAAATACTTACCAAAATGTGTTTTAATCCATTAGTCTCGCTGTAGTCAGTTATTTTTTTCGATTTTTTTTTTAATAAGCTTCCGGGATGCTGTAGATAGTTCCAGATATCATATAATAAAGGATTATATATGGATATGGATATCTATGGATAGTTCTACAGGACGGGCTTTGGTTCTACTAGCGATTTGATTGGAGACCAACAGCCAATCACAATTGACCTTTAATTTTCCGATTGGTTGATTTTGTGGCACACTTGTAACGCTGTTGCAAGTTGAGTGAGTTGAGCGAGCGTGTGTGTCAAGAGTTGAGCGCGCACAGAATTAAGAGGTTGAGAGAGAGGGACTTGACAGGAGCGCAGAGAATAGGTTTGTGAGAGAGCACCTGAGTAAACTGCGTGAGAGGGGTTATTATTGCACGTTAATATGGATAATAGCAAACAAGCAAATACATTTATTGAGCACGGAATCGTTTTTTCCTTTGCTCAAACACATTTTTTTTTGCGATTGTTAATTTCTGTTCAAAATATAATGTAATGTGCTTGCAAAATATAGTTCTCTGTGCTCAAAACTTACAATTACTCGCTCAGGATTCAGGCACATATATAACGCCATACAGAATAGAGTTATCTTTCGCGCTTGAACGAACAATAACACACACAATTATGCCAAAATGTCTTTTTGTTGAGTATTTTCATAACATAAGAGCAGTCTTATGATGAACGTGAAGAGTTATGACTCGTGAGAGAACGAGGCGCGTGTGAGATCTGCGTCTCTGAGAACAGCGGCTGGTCTTAAAGGGACAGTACACAGTAGCCACTAATTATCTCTGTCGTTAAAGTTAATCAAAGAACAAAGGGAACAGACAAAAACACTCACTGCTCTTGACTAAAGAACTTTTGTAACTTTGATTAGTCTAGGCCTATATATAATTTATAATTAATGCAGCGCAGACTGTTTGATAACTTTATTCAATTTCTGTATATGGCCTAGATGTTAGACAGAAATGCACAGATAAAAATTATATGCAATGTTTTTATATGGGTTTATGTGAGGATTGTTAACCTGTTTGATAAAGACATGCGACTGTTCTGACTTGTCCAATTTTCAGCATCAATTTTTCATCTTGCATCAAAATCCTGTCTATTCATTGTATGCATTTGAAATATAGAGTTGGGTTCTGTTTTAATGTACCCAATTGTACTTAAAATAAAAAGAGTTTAATATACAGGTTTGTAGCTCTTAATTTATTTTTATTAATTAAACACTTGAAAACTTATGTTCACTTTTCTTTTCTTTTTCTTTTTTTAATAAATATAGGATTTGTATTAAATATTCATTGAGTCGAATCGAAATCTAATTTAGAATCGAAAAATCTAATCGAGAATCGAAATCGAAAATCGAATCGAGAGCTTGCGAATCGAAATCGAATCGAATTGTAACATCTGAATCGATACCCAGCCCTACTCTTTAGATTCATCTTTCAGTAGGAGTCCCTTGTTTAGCTGAATTACATGGAACGTTTTGCCTTAAATGGTTAAAAGTTGAACAAAAGGACGCAAAACCCAACATCTTTAGCAAAATCGAGGTGAATCCATCATATTCACATTTCAACAAAATTAAAATGGGCATCATTTGGCAATCATTCCACTCTATATCTTTGTTAAAAACCTATTGAGCTGCCTAGCTGAATTTGTAGGCGTCAGCATGCAACCATTGTGAAACAAAGTTCCAAAAGATAAGCAGAAACATTGCACTTCTAAGATATCTCATTCTAAAATAGCTTAGCATGTGTCCTTCATGAATTAGGCTATCTGTGAATGCAATTCATAGAAGCCACCTACGTTACTACAAATATAACGCCGCCATATTTACGACTGACTCGCCCGGTATGGCCGCCCAAACTGCCCATTTGAAGGAGAGAGAGAGACAGAGATGCAGAGAGAAAGTTTCAGTTTTAGGCTCCGATCCTTATTTGTTACCCCCAGTTTTCCTCTGTCCATTATTATCTGCCCCAGACTTGCCCCAATTGGTAAAGAGTACCGATGCATATCAATATGCTGTGAGAAATACTTAGGTCATAGAGCTTCATGGCACGCGTTCATGAGAGTCGGGGCGATGTCATGAATGAATCTATGAATCTGCAGCTGTTCGGCTGGCATGAATGAATCTATCTAATCCGAACAGCAGCACTGGCAGAGTCCAGAGAGACACCAGCATCAGCACAGCCAGAGACATCAGCCAAACATCATACAAGACTGCCACATCTGTCCGAAAGAACAGATGTTCAATTATAGAGAAGGTTTAATACACACAAATATCGAAATGAATGAATCTTTTGAGTCAAATCTTTTTGAATGATTCACTCACGATTCAGCTGCGATTAAAAGCTATCAAGAGGTAAAGCTCATCAGTGATTATAATATAACGACTTAAATTGCAGTTTGTTCGTCACATAAACCTATCATATGAATAAATAACGATGTTAATATAACGGACGAGTCGTATTAGATCACTTTTATGATACTTTTGTGATGTTTTTGTCTTTTATTATTATTATTTTTTGCGTGACAGCCCCCAGTAGGTAGCCTGGGTGCCAGCCCGAACCCCGCCCACAACATTTTTTGGTCGGGAAGTTCGGTCTGGACTCGCTCCGTTGAGGAGCTATTATGCCCGAACAAAAATTGTTCGGACCAATCAAATTGTCAGGGCGGGCTTTATACGATGATGGACAGATGAGCAACGGTAACGTAATCATCCACGTCACCAAAGAGCGCTTGATTTGAATTAGTTTACAACAAAGACGACTGCTGCTGGAGAATTGAGATTTCACACATTTACAAATAAGTCAGATAGAATAAATGCGTATATAAGATTTCACACAAATAAGTCGATAGAATAAATGCGTATATGACGTGCTGTCCGAGGAGAGGGCTGTGGGCTCGGTAGCCATACTCCCCCGTATTCCTGGTTGTGAGAGAACAAGACAAGAGTGAGGATTCGGGCTGGTGGAGGGATGCTGAAAAACTGTCAAGGAGTGTTAGGTAAGTTTACAGAGTGAATATGCTTCCTCATGCTGATAGATAGGGTAACGTTAGACATGGTATTGTTTGATGACAAGTTGATATTGGATTGATTATTTGTACGTGCTCCTCCCGAACTTTGTTTATGAAACATCATGTGTAGATTCCGCCATCGCGTCTGTTATAGAAGATATCGACAGCGCATTCATTTTAAAAGAGGAACAGAGAGCCGCGACATTTTGTTGGTTGAAAATATGAATGAAGAACATGCGTCATTTACTCCGTTGCTCTGATTGGTTGTAGGTCTATCCAATTGAGTGCAGAGTTTTTTTTTTTTCCTGGTTCGGTTGAGACACACCCCATAATCAAATCTCTATGGAGAAGTATCAGACTCACATTCTGACTAGAATCTGAGTATGACGACGTCAGGCTACCCAGTAGGCTAACTAACGTTACTCATTCACTTCACTCATCGACAAGAAGAGTCTCCATTACATATTCAAAAATGTCCCTGTCTTCCACGGAAAGTAACCTTAAGGATTTGCACATGAAGGTGAGTAAATGACGGCATAATTATAATTTTTGGGAGAACTAGTTCTTTAATATGCATTTCAAGGCTGAGATTATGCATCGTCTGCAAAGCTAACGTTAACTTACGCAAAATAACATCTAAAGCGCATGTGACGAAGACAATATCTTTATGAACTTCAGAAAACTATTTATTAGATTTAGGTTGGTATTTAATTAACTAACAGACAGACAGTTATGTTCAAAACAACCCCAAATCTTACTAACTTACTTACCATGATAAAGTGCTTTAACATTTAAACAGATCCAACAAATAAAATGAAGAAAAAACATTATCTGTCGATATCTGTCTGTATAATTTTGGGCATTGAGAGTATAATGGAAATATAATTAACCACAAACCAACATGAGACTTCAAGTCTTTTAAATAAATGATTCTCTTTTCTTTTGGTATAGAATAAAATACCAGTTCGGGGTTCCTCTTTCGGCTGTTGTTGCAGCCAGTTAACTGCACAACATATTGCAGATGGGCATTACTCAGGGGGGCAGTGTTTCGGAAAACACTGAAGCTTCCCCGGGCGCCGCCATTGATTAGCGGAACATCACCTGCTGTTAGCATCCCATTGACTCCCATTCATTTTGGCGTCACTTTGACAGCGAATAACTTTACATATGAGGCATTTAAAGACTCCATTTGTCCATTATTTATTTCTAAAGAAACACGAAAATGTATAAAAGGCTCCATTACCTTGTATCTTACGTTATGGCCTCGTAGAAGCCGTTTTTGTAAAAATAGGCTAACGATTGCGTCATAACCACGCGACTCTCTGTCGCACAGTAGAGAGATTACCGTATGGACAGGAGGAGAAGCTCGCGGGAAATCGGGGGGACTTGGAGGCAAAATGACAAAATAATTTCAATAAACAAAAAAACCTATCCAGTGATTCAATGTTTTCTGTGTTGACACAAATCTTGTGCGATCATGTCCTAAACTGCCGGGATAATCACACAACGAGTACACTTCCGCTAATGACACGTCCGATTCGCCAACTAATGACTCTACTGAACCGATTCACCATTTAATGAATGGTTAAAACAACTGATCTGTCCAGCACTGAACTCACAAGACGTATGAATCGCTGCATAACACATCGCTAACACTTTACAAGAAGGTTCCATTTATTAAACTCTAGTTAACTACATTAGTTAACATTTAACTGCACTTCTACAGCATTTATTAATCTGTATTAATGTTAATTTCACCAATTACTAGAAGCCTACATTATTCAAATCAAAAGTTGTATTTGTTAACATTAGCCTAATGCACTGTGAAGTAACATGAACAAACAATGACATTTTTAGATGAGATGTTTTTAATAGTTTAATAGTAAAGGTTTTTGCTTGGAAGAGAGCTAATTTATTTAACATAAACGTATGTGCTGTTAATCGGTGACGTCACTTACATGGAGCGCTAAAATTGGCTGAAACTAGCTCAATGGTAAACAAATATTGATAAAAAAAAAATCTGTGATTTCAGCAGCAACAAAATCCCCCTCTCCAACAGGAGGAGCTCCACGACTGAGGAAAGCTGAAGCACAGGTGAACCGAGGAAGCTCATTCAATCACTTCAAATCCATTTTCTCACAATATTTTTCACCTATGCATCTGTTATTTTCTTATTTTTTATTTGATCAAATAGTCAAAAAATTGTATGTTGATATGAAAAATTGGGTACTTTTAGCAATCCAACAGGTGAATTATGTATATGATGTAGGCTATATTACGATGTTATGATGACAGGTGGCCCGGCGGGTCCTGAAGTAATCTTGAAATGTCTTAAATAATGTTCTCCTAATAAAAGGCCTTAAAGGAGTAGTTCACTTTAAAGTGAAAGTTAGGCCATGCAGAGTTATCCTGGCTCAAGACAAGGCGGAGGTGGCAAAATGGCCATCATTTACTGATCGTATTTTAATAGTAAGATAGTTAGATTTCTAATTTTGGAAGGCTGTCATATATTGTCTTCTGCACAGTACTTGCATTGGTGGACCGTGGTACCTCTAAATCAATTTTTGTACATGTTAAAGATAAATTAATTAATCTAGAGCACTTTGAAAGTTCAAAATTAAGAGCTCCAACCCATGTTCAGCGTGCAAATTGAACAAAGGAAGTCTGTTTATTGACTTGAACCTGATCTTTAACGAGACTCATGCGCTAGAGATGTGCAGATCAGCTCTAACATCACCCGAATCCGCTGTCAAACATTAATCATCCACACGCCAACCGCTCAAACCTATGATATACTCTGATTTAGATATCTGCACCTGATCATCACATTACAATTATTCTAACTCTCTGTGTTAAGCATGATGGTATGGTGCCATATCACACTGAAGTAGGCTGCTTTAAAATTAAAATGTATTTAAAATAAAAGTTCTTCTTTCCTTAATAGCCTAAGCGGAGGCTTTACTCGCTTCAAACTTAAATTGTCAATGTTTCATTACATCACTGTTGGAAAACACTCTTATCAGAATACATTTTCTACCTTTATAAAGGGCATTTTCCCCGTAATTTTATTAAATGTATGCTTCATCTTTCATTTCATACTCTTAAATCTGATCAATAAATTCAATTAGAATAATAGGACACTATGGGCCCTATCTTGCACCCAGCGCAATTGACTTTGTACACTGACGCATGTATCATTCCTATTTTGCACCCGCGCAAAGCGCGTTTTTCCCTCCACAGAAGCAGGTCGCTAAACTAGGGAATGAACTTGCGCTCCCTGGGCGGTTCAGCGCAAAAAAGGAGGCGTGTTCCGGCGCAAACGTTCCTTCATGCTATTTTGCAGGTTTAGAAAACAATTGCGCCACTAACCAGGAAAAAATAGTTTAAAGTCAGTGGCGCGTTGCGCATGTTATTCATATGCTAATTTAAGGGCGCATGCTTGGCCATAATCAATGTAGCGTGTGCACAACGCGCATACACTTTGATTCTCTCATCTACACAGAAGCAGCAGTTTTAATTTTTGCAAATCATACATTATTATGATAGATAGATAGATAGATAGATAGATAGATAGATAGACAATTTATTATAAAAGCATACATCTAGCTTACACATTTACCCAAATTATCATACACCTTTTTAACCGAAGTTAATTTGGGTGGGTTTCTCCATCCCCAACGTCCCTGACGAGAGCGTTGCTCTCCTTGGCTGTGAACCGCTCCTGGCGCGCATCTGGCAAATCCGCCGTTATAATAGGAATCCGCTTTAGAACAAAGCGCGTCTGCTCTTAAAGGGAATGTGAGATGACGCTCTGATTGGTTTATTTCAAGTTACGCCCAAACCACACCTATGAATAATGAAGCTACTTCAGACCAACCCATTTTAGATTTGCGCCTGGCGCAAGAGTCATTTATCCCGCTGGGAAAATAGCAACAGCGCCAAGACCCGCCCACAAAGTTACTTGCGCTTTGCGCTTTGACACTTGCGTTTCAGATTGTTAAAATAGGGCCCAATATGGCTGTTACCAATCAAATTAAATCATTTACACTGACAAATTATAACTGTATTAAAAGAGATTATGAGATTGGTTGAAAATTTTTTTAGAAAAATGATACTTTAAAACTAACCCACCAGTAGGTGGCGACAGGTGACCTTCTGCTGAAACAGAACAAAAACAGTCTAATTGCATCTAAAATGTAAGTGACTTAATTTTTAACTATTTGTTTATTGAACTGTTATAAAGTCAGTCACATTTTCAATCGTGATGGTATTCAGGAAAACAGCACTCTTAGTCGTGTGATGTTGCTTAACTGCGTATGTACTATGTAACATGTTATAAATAAAAACACTCCACATTTTAATTTTTAGCGCAGGAGTTTCTTTGTGTGCTGCACTTATTTGTTTGGACTTCTCCTTGAGAGGCGGCGCGAGCCTCAACAGTGCAGTTACCGTCAGTACATTAGGTAGGCCTAGGCTTTACATTATTATCAACCGCCACTTACATTAAATTAAATCTGAATCATTCTTACGGTTTGGTGATTCCCTAGTTATATATTAGCCTGACTACGTCAGACTTCGTACTTCCGCTCAATTTCAGTTCGCTTCCGTACTCAATCTGAGATAGCGACCTATCTCCCAGTTTTCCTCCGGCCTCAAAACAGCCGGCCAATCAACGAACAGAGGGCGGGCTGAGAGCCGTGACGTAGACGCTAAGATTGTACCGTGGATGCGTAGATTTACTTCACATAATCTGCAAGTCGTTCACAGCCATGTTCACTCTGGTATTTCGCTCGATGGTTTTGTTTTCGCATCATACATGTGTTTACAGTGGAAGAACGATGCAGCTGAGCCGGCGCATAACACACGTCTAGTGGTGCACGATATATCAGCCGCCGATATAATATCGGCCGATATGGTCATTTTTTTACACATCGGTATCGTTCCGATGTCAAAATATGGCCGATGTGAACAGGCCGATAGTCATTCTTGTGTATTTGACGTGTGAAGTTGAAGATGAAGTTGACGATGCTGACTCGCAATCTTTGCAGTAGTGAACGCACCTGAGAGAAATGCACATTTCATACGGATGACATAAGCAGAGAACAGTCTGTTTTCGTTCGTTTTGAATTGTTCTGTTTAAAAGTAGACATTTCAAGCTTTCTATATATGTCTCAGGTCTGTGAGGCAAGTAGGCTACCTTATCACTGAGTTTCGGTTCATTAATGAGACGAACTCTAGTTCACGCGCCGGCGCCTCCGTGTCGTGATTAAATATTTTCTACTATATTTACATCCGTAACGGAGAACTGTCCCGTCCGTTGCATTGTTTTTTTTTGTGAAATACATTTCTAAATAAATGCGACTTATAGTCCAGTGCGACTTATATTGACTGATCGTTTTTTGCCTAGTAGATATTCGAATACATTGCTTGATATTTGATACCCGTTCAAATTAGAATTTTCTCAAAAGTGACAGCACGTGTGATTTGTGGATTACCGATAAGTGCGAGTCTGAAGAAACTGGTGTTTATTTATTCATTATCAGTGTGAGAAACGTAGCCTTCATGTGTTACACGGTCATAGTTTGTTTTTTTTCTGTCAAAATGTCAGAAAGCATTTTGTATTATCCATCCGTGTTTTTAAAATTCGTTAAATGACGGACGTTTTAGGCCTACTGTTAACAGCCCTCATCATATGTCGGATTTGTCTAACTTTGGCCTACTACTTGATATTATTTTTAGAATAAGTGATTCGTTATGCTATTAATTGGACTCCTGTCTATTCATTGTCAACTGTTTTCTACAAATATGTTTGTATTGGCTAACATTTATGCAGCTAATGCGTGTCCTGTTTAAAATGTGCAATGTTCAAACGCAAAGACAGCACGTCACAAATAGAAGCCCTTTTCCCTGTGCTATTTAGTATCATATTTGGATATTGGAATAATAAATTAAGTAGCCTATCTTAAAGCAGAACTCGGCAACTCTAGCGAGCTCTAGTCACTTCTTCGCTGATTTTCCCTTTTGTTGTCGCATGTTTTCCCCACAAGCTCCCCCTACAGCTGTGGGGCGTATATTTCACAACACGGTCGTAAGAAACTCCCTTGCGGCGGCCTCCTCCCCCTCTCTACCGCTGCTCATGTGTGTTTGTTTTGATCGGAGCAAGCCAACTGTATCGTGTGGAGCTATGTCTACCGAGGTGGGTAATCTGGTAATACATCATACATGCGTGGGTGTTTATGTCGAATTGCCGTAAAGCAATTCGTGTTTTGCGCTCGTTCTCGCTTCTCACGAGACTTCCAATTTCTATTTTGCCGGGACGGTAGTCCCCAAGTTGCAAGGTTGGTTTTCCGCCTGGGAACGCTGGGGGGAGCTGGGAAAGTCACCAATATCACCAGAACAGGTTGTTTAACCATCCAAATGATTTCTAGACAGTTTTATTAAGTTAAAAAAGTTACCAAGGTCTGCTTTAATTGTACACAATGTTCCTATGTTTTTTTTGTTTTTTTTACTGTTTTCAAGGGGTTTCTTAATTTTAGACAAGTTGACCAGCACACATTATATGCAATTCAATATAATGCATGTGTGTCGTCGTCCCATTGCCTATACTCATTGCCTTTTCATCCTTATTCATTGTGTGAATTCAGGACACACTTGTATCCTTTATAAAAATGTATTTGTATATAAATATTATTTTTTTCTTCTGAAAATCTGATGACATATTTTGCACACAGGTAAAGGTGCCCAATATCAGTCATTTCTAAAGTAAAAAAAAAAAAAGTGTTTTGGAAAATAGCTCCAGGGAACTACACTAACCTTTTCCACTGGTGGCACTTGCGCTACTAACTTTTTCATTTACTGGCGCAAAACATGATTTGGTCGCACAAATTATTGATAGTAAGCCGCTCTGGATAATAATGAACAGTAATGAAACTGTATTGCATACAGATGTGCTTTTTATTTTACTTGCCATCTTTTAAACCACATGCCTTCTTGTTTTTGTTTTCTTTAACATTGGTTGGGATAGATTTAGTGCAATAGAAAATACAGTACACAATAAAGTGCAAAATGGATTTCAACATGCTATAGTTGGCACAGATGGGCAGACTGAACTCTTAAGTAGTGATGCACCGATGTGAAAATTGTGGCCGATACCAATAATAACCGATATTAATATTGCTGTTATGGCCGATACCGATATCGATATCTCTGTATAGAAAACATTATTGTCAGCAATACAATTATTGAAAACAATATTTTTTTTTACTTTAGAAATGACTGATATTGGGCACCTTTACCTGTGTGCAAAATATGTCACACATAGGACACACATGCATTATATTGCATTGCATATAATGTGTGCTGGTCAACTTGTCTAAAATTAAGAAACCCCTAAAAAACAGATTTTAAAACGAATTTTAAAAACACGGATGGATAATACAAAATGCTTTCTGACATTTTGACAGAAAAAAAAACAAGCAAGAACAAAATTTAAACTATAGACCGTCAATTTTCATTTTACAATTATCTTCTCTTTCTGTGTGTGCGCGCGTCCGTGTTTGTGAGAGAGAGAGAGAGAGAGAGAGAGAGAGAGAGAGAGAGAGAGAGCTCGCGCAGCACTGATACAATGGTACGTTTTAATCTAAGTAACGGTCGCGGGGCTGAAGCCAACTTGATGTGTTGAATGCTCAGAGCACGTTATAAAACGTATTCTTAAAATACACATTTCTGTTTTAATAAATGCTCATAGTAAATCATAGCATATTGCCTAAAACATGGGTACAAAAATAATCAGTGATACATTTGCGACCCATTAAAAATTAGGGTCGCAATGGCATTTCAAAAGGTCGCATATGCGACCATTTTGGTCACAGTGTAGTTCCCTGAGCTCTTTATTTGATTATCATAAAAATGTGTTTTCTATACAGAGATATCGACATTGGTAAATATCGGTATCGGCCATAACAGCAATATTAATATCGGTATGATTGGCTTACGGGTAACCAATGATTTTAAACTTCACACAAGCGCACCCCCCCCCCCCCCCCACCACCCACCCACGAGAGAGAAAACGCTTTTCAATTATGCCCTTCCAGACTCTGTCTACGAAGCAAAGCGAAGTAGCAGAGTTTGGTATTACCAGGCTAGTTATATGGCCTGATTAAAACATGTATATCAGTGTTAATTTTGGCAGCCATTTTTGATTTAGTCTTAGTCTTCATCTTCAGACGAAAATGCTTATTGGTCTTAGTCACATTTTAGTCATTTTGTCTTTCATAGTTTTAGTCTAGTTTTAGTCGGCGAAAAGTCATTGCATTTTTTGTCAACTTTTAGTCAAACTGCAGTTACCGACATTAATTTTGGTAGCTATTTATATGTAGTCTTTAGACAAAAAAATGTCATTATAATTTTTTCTCTCTAGGCCAATTCAATTAAGCTTATAAGAAATTTAAATGAAGGTAACAGGCTGTATTGACATTGCACTCTTCAGCAGCAGCACTTCTACATACCCCTTTTCCTTAGTTCAACGGTTCAGTGTTTTTTAGAGTGCTGTACCGCCTGGCAGGGGCGTAATTTGTGGGGGGGTTGGGGGGGAGATACCATGAGATCACCATGATCACATGAAAAATATGCAGAACAATTATTTTGAAATACAATTTTTTGAACAATGTTCAAACCAAATCTACGCCCCTTGCCCCCTGGTACCCCCTCTCTTCCACTTAGACTGCAGGCACACCTTTTCCATTAAGGGACAATATTTGCCCCCTATTCTTCCAGTTCATTTTTTACCTTTATAAGTACAAAATAAATAATGCCTTAAATTAAACAATGTTCAATAAATATGCAATGATGGTAAAAACGAAGTGATACTTTTATGGAGTCATTCATTCATTCAGTAACGAAGCAAGTTGCTATATTTATGAACGGGTCATTGAATCTCACGATTCGTTCAAAGCCACAGATTCGTTCACGAATCACCGCTGTGTGCAGCAGTTCTGCTATGGCTTTCGTTGCAAAATAGAGCAATAAGCCTACTGACAATACTGTTTTAAATCAATGTCACATTTGAAATCGTGTGGATATTCGGGAAACATTGCATTCTTGCTCGTATAATATGATCAACATTAAAAACACTGCTGGATATCAGCCTGCATTTTGATCGCAGATTTAGTCGTACAAACAGCACGGCTCGTGACAGAACACAGACCGACAGAATGACACTTTAATTTAAGTAGAAAATCTCAAATGAAGATCGCTCGCGCTTCTTCAGCAGTGTAGAGAGCGCGCGCGCATGGTTGCCAGATAGCCTACTAAAAGACCATGTAGAAAACGTGTTCTTTTAACAGAAAAGCTCTGACTGGGGGGTTAAATTATTGAAATCTGGCAACCGTATGCCTGAACGCTCGTAAAAACAGTCGATGTGTTGTCGTTTCCTTTATTTGACACAAACAAGTGGTTTTGGTCAAGTTTAAAAAAAAATTAAACACATTTCAGTCTCGTCTTTTTTCGTCAACGATAATGCATGTGTTGATATAGTCACAGTTATCGTTTAATGACGTGGGTGTCGTCTCTCATCGTCTTAGTCAGGGAAAAAAAGGTTGTCAACGAACATTCTCACAAAAGTGAGTACACCCCTCACATTTCAGCAAACATTTTAGTATATCTACGCAAGGGACAATACTATTATAGTATTAAAATAATAGACCAATGAAATAAATGGAGAGTTTCTCCATCTAAAGTATTTAAGGAGTTTTACCTCGAGACTGACACTTCTTATAGAGAAACCGTAACAAGAGTCCAGCGGAGATCAGAACCGGAAGAACCAGAGGGATGATCAGAGACGAGCCTGAAAACACAGGAGAAATCATCAGAGAATATGATCACGTTGAGATAATTATATTAGAGTTATATCCCTTCGTTGGTTACAAATGTCTCTACTCAAAGCAATAGGCTACTTTCTCCATCTCTTTGTCCTTGATTCCAACCCGTTTTCTCTTTCGTGAAATGATGTATGAGATGTATCTCTATGTAATATGTTTTTTTTTATTTATTTTTTATTAACCTTTCAAGGTCATATAATGTACATTCACTATATGTCATATAATGTAGGCCTACATTCTTTCTGCTTGGCTTTGGGGCCCTAATAATGTATGGGTTATTTATGAAAACACTGGCTGAATGGACGTTAATGCACTGTTACATGGCTACTTAGTGGAACTGACCGATAACAATGGAGTATTCCAGCAAGCCGTGTGTTAATGTGGTGTGTATTCAGTCCTTTTGGGCGGAAGGTCGAGACCATAGATATATAAACGCTAGATGTCTTATGGCGCAGTCACTTCCGGCATCACCATTCGGCCATCTTGTCACAGGCAGGCTTAATGTAAGGTGAGTGATCAGCACGCACACAAATCCTCTTATCTTGCTGCAATCTTGACGGATTTACAAACGGTTTGGTTTCTTACAAACGTTATTAACGTGGCTATAATTCCTAATGCTTGAACATGTATGTTATAATTATTCATATGTATGCAGTGTCATAACTACATCTATGACGTTTATAACAAACCAAACCGTTTGAAAATTGAACAAGTTATGGTTATTTAAAAGTACATGCACCATTAAACGAGTGAGCGAGCTGTCTGTGGCAAGATGGCCATCCACGTGCGGACGTCGACCTCCATTGGCCAGCAGCGCACGAGACATCTAGCCTTTATTATATGATATCTATGGTCGAGACAGAATCAAACCAAAGCTGGACTGTAACCTACGGGCCTATATGGCAGACTCCATGCTGCCCACTACTGGCCTGGATGCTGCATCACATGTTTTTGAGCAAAACTCGATTATATAATTATATTGTAATTATATATTTAAGTACTGAGTAATATTAATTAACTACATGTACTTAGTATAGGGTTAGGGGGGGTTGGTTGAGGGTTACTTGCATGTAATTATGCATAATTTACAGTTATTACAATGGTAAGTTAAGTACATGTAACATATGTATCAAGGATACTGTAAAATAAAGTAGATTAGCTTGTAAATTAGCTTTGTAGATCATTGTTTTGTCAAATGTGAGAATAAATGTAAGATTGTGTAACGTCTGTAATTGTCTGTAATTAATCATTAAATGGTAACTTGTCTTTCTGTTGTTATTTTGTAGATGTTTGTTGTAAGGCTTAAATGACGTTTAAAAAAAAAAAAAAAACACGTAATCCAGAGTTTCTGACAGGAATTACTATGGGAATTAAGTTACACGTGTGGAAACTAACGTTACCCCGGCGAAGAACATTACGAGGTAACGTTATCTATGGCGGCTCATATCTAGTCAGAATCTGGCAGGAATCTGGCTTTTACGGTCTATGGTCGAAATTCGGCACAGCATATGATTGATAATGATTAAAATAAATAATAATTGAAATATGTGATATTTTGATTTGTATTAGTGTTACCTGTCGTGTCCTGCGCAGGCGCGTCTGTCAGGCTGCAGCTGGCGTTTCCCTCAGAGAGTAACATAGCAGCGCTGGCAAATTTTTGAGTGTAATATAACATGCTTTCCATGTTTCCTATTGTTTGTAACGTTATGTCGATAACGCGCGCAAACCGTATTTAACTGTTTGTTTGTTTGATGGTGTTGCTAAGCGACTCCTGTCTGTGGAACGTCGTGACGTAACCACTCTCCGAGAATACTGTTTCCGGGTCCAAAGGTCGACTGTTCTGTCGTCGATCTGTTCTACCTTGTCAGATTTTCCTACAGTAGCGCAAAATTGTAGCCATATCTATCGGTCCATCCTTTCACATCGTAAAATCCTGCTTCGCGTCTGTGACCGCATAGAATAATTCAGTGAGGCTCTCTGCGCAACGTACTTCCGCATTCTGCGAAACGGGTGTCACCACATCCGGTTAAGGTCCGCTGTACCGCGCTACGTTGGATATGGCACTGTTTTACTCTAGATGCCTTCAGGAATTACCCAAAATGAGCATAACTGATGTCCATCGCATATGCAGGTTGGCATCTAAAACTCCTGCCACCAAAATGGACAAGGGGTTTAAGCTATACGCCTCCTCATACATATTTGACTATGAAGGTTTGTATCTGCTAGCGATAGCTCATGTTAGCATTCCCGAACGGGAAGAATGCAGTATGTCACTATGGTAGCTAAACTAACGATAACATAAATCTACTAATGGTGCGTTCAAGTCATCTTGTATAGATCGTATTTACGAGTTGAACGCCACCACAATGTCGTAAATACCAGTGTGGAGCTCGGGATTTTCTCTAAGCTCCGATCTTTACGAGTTGGGGGCGTGTCATTGATTAACATGGCGGAATACACTATAGGCCTTTTCAGAATGTTTGTAAACAATAGGCGCCGAGTAACTTCCGGGTGGCAGAACGCGAGCGGCTTCCACTGACTAACTGAAGAGATCCAGCCGGCGACTGGAACAGTCACATAGTTAAAAACATTGTTGTTGATCAAAGTTGAAACGATGATGAAAACGTGTTGTGTTTGGGGTTACGCTGCCAGATATACAGCAAAAGGTGTAGGGTTTTATCGATTTCCTGTGGGTGGTTATAGCGACGTCGTGTCGTCAAAAGTAGGAAATCTTAACGATCCCGCTAAATAGGGGATTATCACGCTTCCGGGTTTCATGGGCGGGGTTTGTCAACTCTGTGCATATCCACTTCCGGCGCGCAGTTCTACAATGGCTGAAACGAAGGCTAGATGTCACTGCTCTGTTCCACTTTGTAAATCTAACAAACAACGCCAACCCTACTTAAGTTTTCATGGATTCCCGACTGAATTGAGTCTAAGGAAGAAGTGGATTAAAGCGGTTCGCCGGGATGAAGGGCCAAACTTTAAAATAAAACAAGGTAGCACGTTTGTTTGTAGCCGGCACTTTAGTGAATCAGACTACTACACTAACGTTAGCAGGCTAGCGTTAGCTGACATGGCTAACTTTACCAACCGGGGTCGCATCAAGCGTCTGAAAATCGGGTCCGTGCCCTCCCGTTTCCAGTGGAACAACTGGGGACTGCCAAGAAGGGAGTCCGCTTATAAAAGAGCATCAACTCGCTTAGGCCATGACGTTTGCCCAGCCCTTCCTCTGGAGCAGTCCCTGCCATGTGAGGAAGAGGCGATGGAGGAGGTCGCAGCTGCGGTGGTGATGACTGAACATGATTATGGTTCTGCTCCTAAACCAGGTATGTCATTGTTTGCCGCCTTGCTTGTGTTCTGAAATGTGGTTTATGAGGACATCTGTGTCCTCATAAACCAAACGGCTTAAAAAAACATACTAAATGGTGTTTTTTGAAATTCAAAAAAGGCCAAAAAGTTTTCTGTGATTGGTAGGTTTAGGGGTAGGGTTAGTGTAGGGGGGTAGATTATACAGTTTGTACATTAGAAAAATCATAACGCCTATGGAAAGTCCCCGTAAACCACATATCCAAGCGAGTGTGTGTGTGTGTGTGTGTGTGTGTGTGTGTGTGTGTGCGCGCGCGCGCGCGCGCGCGAATAAGAGTGTGTGTGTAAGTGTGAGTGCAAGAGTGAGTTTTGTGTTTCCCTGCCGTTCCCGCACAGAGTTTTAATTCTTAAATGTGATCTAACAAAGGTAAAGAGAAAATATTAACCATATATGCAGTTTATATTGCTTGTAATTGGGATGAAGTAAACATCTGTTGAGTATTTTAACATAAAATTTTTATGTTGAATTAAAAACCCAAACATTAAGTGGGTCCACCAGACCCACGAACACTGTCTGAATAACAAAAATATGAACACCACACAAGGGTTAAACGTAAAAGTGAATATTGAGCTATAAAAAGCTATTTCATGTTGCTTTAGAGGTCCAAACTACTTCCAATATGCAAGTCAAAGACAAAATAAATATTTTTTTTCTCTCATTCTCATCTCATACAGGTGCACTGGATGCTGCTGCTGCACGCATACAGCAATTGGAAGACGAAGTCAAGGAGCTGACAACAGAGCTGTCACAGCTGAAAGTGAGTCAAGTGCTTTTTCACCGATTTTGTGTCTCAGACAAGGACATCCTTTTTTACACAAGATTCACTTCAAGATATGTTTTTTGTGACTTCTGGGAGGCTATTCAACCATCTGCCTCCATGGTGGTTTATTGGTCGAAAGCTCAGAAAAAGGGACAGACATTTGAACCCCTTTCTCCCAGTCCAACGCGTAGACTGCAACTGGTTGATGAGTTTTTTCTTTTCTGCTGCCGAGTTGCTGCAGGCCTGCAAGAGAAGGTGCTGGCTGACATGTTTCAGGTCAGTGTGTCCACTGTCTCCCGTGTTGTTATAACGTGGGCCAACTACCTTTACCTGCTCCTTGGCTCCCTTCCCATCTGGATGAGTAAACAGCAAGTCAAGAACACCATGCCAAGCAAATTTGTGCAGTACAGTCCAGATGTTCGGGTAATCATCGACTGCACCGAGGTGCGATGCCAGAATCCATCATCCCTCACTCTCCAGTCAGAGGTTTTCTCATCGTACAAAAACACGACAACCTTGAAGGGATTAATTGGAATTGCCCCATGTAGTGCTGTGACTTTTGTGTCAAGTCTCTTCACCGGCTCCATCTCTGACCGAGAGCTGACTGAACGAAGTGGACTGCTCGACTTACTGGAGCCAGGAGATGGCTGCATGGCAGACAAGGGTTTCACCATCGAGAAGCTGCTAGCTGACCGTGGGGCAACGCTGATTATACCACCCTTCAAGATGACAGGTAGGCATGAAAAGAATGAACATTTAGAGCACCGCTTTAGACTTCCAGTCTATTTTTCAGCCGCCGCGCGCACCATGCTTCGCTCCACGAAAAGTGTGTCCCAGGTGTAACGTTTGGGACACACTGCTCGCGGAGCGAAGGGTGGCACGCGGAGCAGCTCATGCCACAGCTGAAAAATAGACTGGAAGTCTATTCAATGCGGTGCAGCAATGCGCGGCTACAATCTTACCTTTGTCCTTGGTCGATGCCATGTTTGCAGAGAGCTTGTGCAGGCCACAGGTGGTGGTACAGCTCTCAACTGCAGAACAAGAGATAGAACAGCAAACCGGGATTGAGGATGTGCTTGTTAACAATCAAAGGTAGACCTCTAGAACCAGTGTTACTCCAATCAACCTGCCCATGTAAACATTATTCCAGACCACAGCCCTCACCTGCAACATGCTGTAATGGGCACTCTGGAACAACAAGGCCACTAGATGGTTGCACAGAACCTTGCCTGCTGTACAGCTGCATGAGGTTTCTTGAAGTTCGGCTGCATCAGCTTGGAAAACAATCTACATTAAAGACACAACACTAATAATTTTAGTTGATAAAGTACTAAAATGAAAATCTTGTTGTGAATAATATAGTTATTTAAGAAAGAGCATTTCAATTAACAAAAAATTCTAGGAAATCTGCAACCGCAGTAGAGTAAAAACTAAAATGAAAATCTTGTTGCGAATAATATAGTTATTTAAGAAAGCATTTCAATTAACAAAAAATTCTAGGAAATCTGCAACCGCAGTAGAGTAAAAACTAAAATGAAAATCTTGTTGCGAATAATATAGTTATTTAAGAAAGAGCATTTCAATTAACAAAAAATTCTAGGAAATCTGCAACCGCAGTAGAGTTAGTTAACCCCTTACACCATTAACATGTTGGATTCAACAAACAGGCTATTAAAGAATTTAAATGCAAAGTCACATTATCATGATATTGATATTTGCATTCCGTAGTATGTCACAAAGGTATAGCAATTTATTGCACATGGCTGTTGACTGACTTAATGTAAACAGGCAACAGTGGAAGGGGTTAAACTTCTTGTCATTATGCCTTAGCTTCCTAAAAAAACCTTCAAATAATGGGGCTGTTCTCTCTTCCTCATCGACCTGTAACACCTAGACCTGACAACCACCGCCCTGCCAATGATGTTGGACACTGGTAGACAAAACTATAATTAATGCATATACTGTGGATTCTTCTTTCTTCCTATCAGAATACAAATGAAATGGGTGAATAGTACGGAGCCCGGGAAGTCACCTGTCGGAGAGAAAAAAACAATCCGTGGCGACGGTTTTGCAATTTTTTCTCTCAGTTTATAAACCGTACTCACGAATTCTCACTGTTACCTCGGTTTAACAAATGATCGTGCCCACGGATTAATAAACCGTACCCACGAGTTTATAATCCGCGCTCTCAGATTTTGTAAACCGTGCCTTCAGTTTTTGAAATCTGTACGCACAAATTCATAAACCGTGTCCACGGGGGAACGGATTGTGATGACTTCCCGGACTCTGTAGTATTGACTCAGACTCATTTAAATGTGAATAATCTTACTTTAGTTGTGTTTGACGTAGGTTAAACATCTTATAACCATACGAACATCTGAGCTGACGCCAAACTGACGTTAGGATAAGCTAACCTAACGTTACTAATGCAATGTTATGTTAGCTAGCTAGTAACGTTAGCCACTCACCTTCATAATCGTAGATGAAGTTCTCGAAAAAGAAACTGTATCCCTTGTCCACTTTGGAGCGGGCTGTGATGGAATGTTGTTCAGTTAGTCGATGTACGTCAGAAAAAGTTATTTTGGGTAAATTTACCAGGGATGCAGTATAACTAAACTTAGGGTCGTCCATTGTGGGTTCGCCAGAGTGATGAGTGATTCACCGGAAGTGGCAGTGCACAAAGATCACTGAATGCGGAAGTACTACGTATCAGCGTGATAATGGCCTATGACAAAAACAAAATTTAAATAAAATCAACTGATTCAATGACAAAAAAATGATCAGTGACTAATTATCATGGTGCTTGAAACTATCTTCAAGCTTCTCTCCCTTTACTCATAACAGTACTAATTATACGTACATATAATCAATTAGAACTGTGACATTTCTGGCTTCACCAAACAGCATTGCAAAAATAAATAACTACACACTACAATGTCTAGTGTACAGACATTGATACACAAAAGTGTTCATTCTGGAAGGAGTGAAATGATCTGTAAAATGTAGGGGAAAGGTAGGAAATTCCATCTTTGCAAAGTGCAACGAGATCTAAAGGGATTCCGAGTGAAGACGCTGTTACCTGACAGTGTCTTCCACTGAAAAATAAATCTAGCCTGGATCATGGCTGGACAGAGACAGCACTGATGAGCTTGAATAGGAGGTTTATCCATAGAGGACATCTATCACAGCAAATGCAGAGGCGTGTGGAAGTTAGTGGCCAATAAGTTTTGCTGCGAGTGCAGTTGAGCACCATGATTAGGAAAGTAATGTATTGAAATGGTGCCACTCTGACATATTTGATGAATATGTGAGGCTACAGAGACAGACCTGAACCAGAGGACCAGAAGTTCCCAGGTCCACAGGGCACATTGATGGCTGTTTCTGAGACCGGCCAAATTATTAAGAGTATTTTGACTGCAGAAGATTAAGCACTCGTCCTAGACAGCAGCACATCTGTGCAGATATCACTGACATTTACATTAGGGTCCAGTCAGGTGACATTTTTTTGTCATGTCAGACTAATTTTACTGGATCAGGATTTTCTTTTTTAAGAATGAATTTATAGATGTCTGGTTTAAGAAAGAAGGGCAATTCAAGAAGACCTCTTGGTTGCACTCCAACTGTACTTCAAAATGTCTTTTGATGTTTTTGTGTTCTGCAGAAGAAAGATATTCATACAGGTTTGAACAACAGGAGGTCGAGTAAATGACTGAATTTTCATTTTTGGCTAAGCATTTGAAATAAGAATGACATTCCTTTCTAATGAAATTTGTATTTTCGGTAAATTGATTTGAGCATGAAACGACTCAAATAAAATGTCCAAATATAACTGTCCCTGTCTGCGTACCTTGAGTCCACAGTAATAATGAGATGGACTTCTCCAAAGGGCAGGACGTGGATCACAGCGCCCCCTGCTGGACTAACTCCTGTGAACTCGGGCACAGTGGAGCAGTCGGCTCCCCCTTCAACTGCAATAACACATAACCAAGAAATCTATAGTAACACACAGTAAAACTGCCTACAAATGTGCATGGTTCAGCCCTATCTTATCTGTCTTCTTACTTGTGTACAGGGCTTGACATTAACAGTCACTCCTACTAGCCACTTGAATTTTTTTATTTTATATAATATACATTTTAAAATTGTAGTCTTTTAAAAAGGCATCTGAAATAATAGACTAAGTGCCGTGTGGTGTTGTCAAAAATATATATTTTTCGATACATATCGATACAGAAATATCTGAAACTCTTCCGCAGGATACACTATACTAGCTGTGTGTTCTCGCTCTCTAATCTCTCTGACAGCGAGTGACACACTAACCTGCGTTCCCTCACTCACTCCTTTCATTTGGTCCGGATGAATATTGTTGGTGTTATAGGGCTTGAATTTCAGCGTGGGATTGCACGGATTGAGCATAATATTACTCAATCCCGCAGTTAATTGCCAGCAGCCATATCACCCTGTAGCCCAAGACTGGTTGCCCACTGAAGCTAAGCAGGGCTGAGCCTGGTTAGTACCTGGATGGGAGACCTCCTGAGAAAACCAGGTTGCTGCTGGAAGAGGTGTTAGTGAGGCCAGCAGGGGGCACTCACCCTGTGGTCTGTGTGGGTCCTAACGCCCCAGTATAGTGACGGGGACACTATACTGCCAAAAGAGCACCGTCCTTCGGATGAGACGTTAAACCGAGGTCCTGACTCTCTGTGGTCATTAAAAATCCCAGGATGTCCTTCGAAAAAGAGTAGGGGTGTAACCCCGGCATGCTGGCCAAATTTGCCCCTTGGCCTCCTAATCATCCCCATATACTGATTGGCTTCATCGCTCTGTCTCCTCTCCACCAGTAAGCTGGTCTGTGGTGGGCGTTCTGGCGCAATATGGCTGCCGTCGCATCATCCAAGTGGATGCTGCACATTGGTGGTGGTTGAGGAGATTCCCCCATCTATGTAAAGCGCTTTGAGGTCTCAGAAAAAGCGCTATATAAATGTAACGAATTATTATTATTATTACTCATTACTCATTGTGCTCACACCCAAAGTTCACATACATAAAGTATTTTGGCTATATAAAACAGTATAATGCGTCCGTGCGTCAGGCCTTAAAGTGACAGCAGCCGGATGCCAAATTATGAGATAATATTAAAAAGATCTATATGGCAGTTTTTCCCTATGGTATCGATGTCTAAATTGTGGCCAGTGATAATGGTGAGTGGCTTGTAACTTTGGAAAACCTCTAGGCACAGTGGCTGGTGAGCAGAAAAGTTTATGCTTGTGTACATACACAAATCTAACTATATTATCTAATGTCTATTATCTATATATTTTACATGTAAAAACCTTTTGATCCTTAAAGGAGAAGTTCACTTTCAAAAAAACTTTTGCTGATAATTTACTCACCCCCATGTCATCCAAGATGTCCATGTCTTTCTTTCTTCAGTCGCAAAGAAATTAAGGTTTTTGATGAAAACATTCCAGGATTTCCCCCCATGTAATGGATTCTATTGGGACCCAAACGGTAGAAGGTCCAAATGACAGTTTAAGTGCAGCTTCAAAGGGCTTTAAACGATACCAGACGATGAATAAGGGTCTTATCTAGCGAAACGATCGGTCATTTCCAAAATAAATAAAAAAGTTTAAGTTTTATAAGCACAAACGCTCGCCTTGCTCTGTTCTGTGATGCGCGTTCGTGACGTCACGTTGAAAAGGTCACGCTTGAAAAATGTCTGTCCTGAAGAAAATGTTCTTTTTGGCTTTTTAATATTAAAACACCCAGGATACGCACACGAAATGGGCATTTTAAACGATAAACTGACACAAATACATTTGAAAATGTGTATATGGTCCTCCTTCCGCACATTTGTAAACACGTCAAGCGTGACCTTTTCAACGTAATTGCGTATTACGTGACGTCTTCAACGCGCATCACAGAACAGAGCAAGGCGAGCGTTTGTGCTTATAAAACTTAAACTTTTTTATTTATTTTGGAAATGACCGATCGTTTCGCTAGATAAGACCCTTATTCATCGTCTGGTATCGTTTAAAGCCCTTTGAAGCTGCACTTAAACTGTCATTTGGACCTTCTACCGTTTGGGTCCCAATAGAATCCATTACATGGGGGGAAATCCTGGAATGTTTTCATCAAAAACCTTAATTTCTTTGCGACTGAAGAAAGAAAGACATGGACATCTTGGATGACATGGGGGTGAGTAAATTATCAGCAAAAGTTTTTTTGAAAGTGAACTTCTCCTTTAAGGCTTAAGCTGTAATGCAAGTGTAGGCATACATAGGAACATCTTCAGTGCTGATTAATGAAGATGGTTGAGAGATTGTACAGTGTTCAGAGCTGGAATCTAGGAAAATACTCTAAAATTTTGATTTGACATAAATTTTAATATATTATATTTCTATCGATTTTCAATATCAATACTTCATTTGTGTTATGGAAGCAAAGGAATTATTTCATACCTTCTATTATTTTGTACTATTATTATAAAATACTTGATTGGTATACTGTATATATGCAGTATTTTTGCCCATAGCACTGATATTTTTCAGTAATTATGTTGTTGAATGTATTTATTTTGAAGGCTTCAAAAAATAGTACTGTAATTCATTAGTTCATTGTGAAGACTGAGATGAAATGCTAACCTGTTATTAAGAGATGCACAGATACAGTGGAGAAAGGCTTTGCCTCGTTGTGAATCTGGTTCTTCACAGACGAAGGAAAATCCTCCACCATGATCTGTATTGAATACTGACCCAAATACCCTCCGCCTTCGTACAATAGTGTACACGTCTCCTTTCAGGGTTAAAACACATGGGTGTTTGGAAGAAACAATATAATAACTTGCAAATTAAAAAAAACACTTTAATTGAACTGAATATTCAAAGGTAAAGATGACTGACTTCATTAAGGCGCATAAATTCACCAAGGCCATTCTCCTCATAATGACAGCGAATCTCATCTCCATCCAAATCCATCACATTTACCGGGATTTCCTGAGGACAACCAGCTGTTAACCTGGTATACAGAGATACATGTTTCAAACATACAGTATGTTTTCTATGTGCATTTCTGAAGTGTGTTTGCAGGGCTTTACCTGACTGGAGGAGGCAGCGCCACATATGGAGGCTGGTTAATACTGTTAGTGTCCGGTCTGACAGACAGGTCTGCTCTTGAATACAGTGACACGGCTCCATCATATCTGAAGAGTGAACACAATATATTATATTTTATTCACTCCACAGGTCATTTACTTGGACAGTCTGTAATCACAAACCCAAGCTGAAAAGTAGAGGTGTTAGCCTGACGTCGTCATACTCAGATTCTAGTCAGAATGTGAGTCTGATACTGCTCCATAGAGATTTGATTATGGGGTGTGTCTCAACCGAACCAGGAAAAAAAAAACCTCTGCACTCAATTGGATAGACCTACAACCAATCAGAGCAACGGAGTAAATGACGCATGTTCTTCATTCATATTTTCAACCAACAAAATGTCGCGGCTCTCTGTTCCTCTTTTAAAATGAATGCACTGTGGATATCTTCTATAACAGACGCGATGGCGGAATCTACACATGATGTTTCATAAACAAAGTTCGGGAGGAGCACGTACAAATAATCAATCCAATATCAACTTGTCATCAAACAATACCATGTCTAACGTTACCCTATCTATCAGCATGAGGAAGCATATTCACTCTGTAAACTTACCTAACACTCCTTGACAGTTTTTCAGCATCCCTCCACCAGCCCGAATCCTCACTCTTGTCTTGTTCTCTCATAACCAGGAATACGGGGGAGTATGGCTACCGAGCCCACAGCCCTCTCCTCGGACAGCACGTCATATACGCATTTATTCTATCGACTTATTTGTGTGAAATCTTATATACGCATTTATTCGACTTATTTGTAAATGTGAACTCGTGAAATCTCAATTCTCCAGCAGCAGTCGTCTTTGTTGTAAACTAATTCAAATCAAGCGCTCTTTGGTGACGTGGATGATTACGTTACCGTTGCTCATCTGTCCATCATCGTATAAAGCCCGCCCTGACAATTTGATTGGTCCGAACAATTTTTGTTCGGGCATAATAGCTCCTCAACGGAGCGAGTCCAGACCGAACTTCCCGACCAAAAAATGTTGTGGGCGGGGTTCGGGCTGGCACCCAGGCTATAGAGGTGTAGTTTTGAGGGATGGTTTTCTGCCACTGACGGAGGCACCAGCCGGGAGAAGGAAAAACTCCTTTCACAGGAGAAGAGCTGAGCTGATCGAGGCAGTTCACTTCATTACACACTTCATCCAGGGCTGGACAGGGCAAAGTGGACACCAGACTGTAATGAGCCCTGACCTGCAGGCAGAGACACGGTACTTTAACCCTATAACCCTCCGCTATCATATCCGGCACGTAAAACTCTAAGACCCTTTAAAATTTCAATGTGGTTAAAACGTCAATTTATTAAAATGTGTCACGCTATTGTTTAATGAAGCTCTTTCTGCCGCGCTCACTAATGCCTGTCGCTCCTCTACACTCAAGGTTGGGAGAGGAGTCTTCAGAGACAGAGTCTTTTACTCCAACCGTTGGCAGAAGCTATAAGAACAAATATTAATATTTGTGGGTTAACGGTAGCAAATAACCAACATAAGATTACCCTGTATGCCAACAATATTTTGGTTTTCATGGTGAACTCTGAAAACCAAACTTGCATCTAAAGTGTTTTTCATATACTTTATTTAATGCATCAATAACGCTATAAGATGAATGTTTGTATAAAAATGTGAATACAGAAATATAAAATGATGTTTAAAAAAACTGATACTTTAAATATGAAACTAAAAATAAAATAGCTTTTAGGAGGCGTTAGTCACTGTCTTGAGTGAGTCAACAGATTTGTTCCAACAGTAACGAAACACCCCTGTTTTTCCTCAGAGACATAGCCGATATTCTGGGAAATCATGCTAATGTAATATTGCTTATTATATCATGTAAATAAGAGGGGAAATCATCCAGTGGATTTTTCTTTTACCTTGAATTCTTACTGCATTCCAGAAGGGTACATCATAGTGAAAGCATGCAGTTTTTGATTGCTTTTTGTACATCGAGTAACACTTCAGTTTCAGTGTGTTTTTATTTGATAAGGACAAAGCATGATAATGGACATTTGCACAAAATACACAACGTAAACAAGCCGGATTATAGCAACATTGCTAATTTACGTCCGCAGTCCCTAGGCATGCAGGTACACACAAAAACTAATACTCAGCACACAACACTACAAAAAAACAATCCCCAAAACACATTAATAAAATTGCAAAGAAAAATGTTTACACACCTGATTTGTCATAAACCACTTCTTTAGTTGCTCTTTAAAAGTGTGATAAGTAGAACATTGTCTTATTGACTGTGGCAAACTATTATAATATTTGCTCCCGATCACAGATAATACTTTCTGACCAAAAGATGTTCGCCTATATGATACTTCACAATCTCCTCTAATGGCAGGTACCAATACCACAATCTGTCCTCTGTTTTATCAATTCTTTCAACAAGCCCATGCCAGACCTTATAAATGAAACATGCATAATTGAACTTTTTTACATTTTCAAAACTCAATAAATTATGCTTTTTTTAATAATTTTACAGTGATGAAATGAGAGGTGTTTTTTATCCAACGCTTTTATCTCCTTCTTATACAGTGTTTCTATAAACTTTAGAGTTGTGTCACCTGTGAATGACCAAATATTGAAACAATACTAGATATGTGAAAAAATCATTGAATATAAATACAACCTTGCAGCGCCAACTGTCAAGAATGGCCTAATGTACTTAAAATTCTTTAAATTAAATTTGACAATATTAGACAACTTTTTTACATGGCAAAGTAACCCCATTAAACATAAACTCTTTAACAACTTCAAGCTCCTCCCCCCTCAGAAACACCTCTGAATGTGCCAACTCTACTAACTTCTACTAAACATCATACACACAGTTCTTTTGTGTTCAATACTAACCCTGTCCTGGTAAACCAGTCCTGTATTGGTCAAAGTAATCAAGGCTTTTTCAGAATTCTTAGCATGGGTAAAAATTACTACATCATCTGCATTACTATTGTCTTTTATAGTAAAAAGCTGGGTTAATTCATCAACTGAACTCATAAAATGTGCATTAAAATGAGTGGCTATAGTTAAAGAATCATTTTCTAAAATGTTGTTAATTTTAAGTTCAAAACTTTTATCAATGTTCTTTTGTTTTCCTGCTCATTTATTAATGGTTTGCCAGATTTTTTCCCATCCCCCTTTGACCCCTCAATAATGTTCATAAAAAAACTGGCTTTAGCCTTTCGTAAAGTCTGTATTACTTTATTCCTCACAGAAGTGTATTTATATCGATCAGTTAAAAGACCAGAATTCAGTGATTTTTTTAAGGAGCTGATCTCTATCCTTCATCGATGTCCTACATTCATTGTTAACCCAGGGCAACGTGTTCCTTTTGTTAACCGTCCCCTTCTAGTAAACAACTCAAACACTTCACTCAACTCACAGGACTTCACTCAAATCCATCTCTTTTAAAGCTATTTCAAGATTTTGTTGCTGATTTTTAGGGACTATATCACGATAAGCAGTGGTTTTACATGAATTTAAAAGGCGTTGCTTTGTTAGTTTTATTGAAAAGTTTTCTTTCAGGTTTATTTGTAAACAATAGATCTAGTTTTAGAATGAGCGGTTATTCGAGTAAGCTGTTCTATTGGTTTTAAATAGTTTCTTTCCTTCCTTTCATTCCAATTAATATTAAAATCTCCCATGATAATTACTTCCTTCATCAAGTCACAGTGGTTAAGAAGTTGTTTCAATTTGTCATAAAAATCCAGCTTTGCTGAAGGTTTACGATACATAGGCCTACAAATTAAAATAAAAGACATTTCGGCAGAAAGTGAGATATCCACACACTCAAGACCAACTTCACTTGGCCATTCAATTTGATTAAATTTTAAAGTGATTACATACAGTAAAACCCCTCCACCCCTGCCCTGCTCCCCATCTTTTCTAAAAACATTATATCCAGGCATATTTACTACTGACTCTGAGGAGGAACAATTTAACCAAGTTTCTGATAATCCTAGAATATCCTAGAGAATCCTAAGACAATTTTAGCCTGATTCAAAGTTAGAAAAAATGTGTTGATCGAAGCCTTTTCATTACTACAAGCTGACTTTACATTCCCATTATTAAGTACAATGCGTGTTGGAAAACGCCATCGTTGCTTTCTTTAATATATCAATGTCACAATGATGCTACCGATATTGTTAAAATATACAACATTACAGTCCAATTTAATAGAAAGGGTTTTACTGAGAGATTACATTTTGTTGTCGATTCTGATGAGAGAATAGCTTGTTTGCATATCACCTCACTGCGTTGCCATGGCGCGAAATGCAGATGGAGGGCAGGAAGTGATTTGCTACATTTAGAACCACTATAACAAACTCAAAATGCCTATGTTTTGCGTCGTTTATGGTTGCTCAAATCGATGAAACCACGAGGAGTTTTTATCGAGTACCAAAAGTTGTTGTTCATAAGGGGGAAAAAGGCAAGAAATTGACCGAAAAACGCCGGAAAAAAATGGCTTGCAAACCTACGTCGGAAAATGCCTGTGTGTGCAGTGATCACTTTGTCAAAGGTGAATTAACTTATGTGGCTATGTTTGTGTAACGTACCAGTTTCTGAACTTTGTAAAGTCAAAGTAATTGTTTCTTCTTTTCTTTGAGTTTGTAAGTTACCCCTGTAACTGAAGACAAACTCGTAACGTTACAGGCAAAATCTTTCAATTCAGTTGAAAAATCGCTCCTCTTCATAACGTAAGGATCACGTCCAACATATGTTTCGATTTTTTTGTTGTATATTTCTCTTGTAATAGCGTCAAAAGTAGTACAGTACGGACTTTCCGCCATCTCGTCCATTCCGCTCTTCACTTCCTGCCCTCCATCTGAATTTCGCGCGTCATCACAATCACGTGACTGCAAACCACCTATAGGAGGCTTTATAGAACCACACGCAGCACCTGCCAGACGCGTGATCTTTAGCCGCCATGTTGCCAAACTTCATAATGTCTTCTCGCATGTCGTAAAAACTAAAATTCAGATATTATCATAGATTTTACATTTAGCACTCCACTCACATTCCATAGTGAACCATAAAGAGAGGAAATAAATGAGGCCTGAATCAGAGGCTTTAAATCTTGACACATGGGACAAGTCGTCTCTTACAGAACAAAGATTGAAATTGTTGTTGTAATGAATGAATCTCACCTGTTCTGATCTGTCCTGATCAAGCAACTCAACATTGACCGCTGCGCTGATGATGGATCCGGCAGTGACGTGAGGCAGTGGAAGCATGCAGACGATCAGAGTCCACAGACTGGCCTTCATCACGGCACAAGCCATCGCTAGACACGCCGTGATCAACATGTGAACCATTGAGAATAATCTTTGTAAACTTAGGATACTAAGTCAGTCCATAGTGATTTGTCTATGAACATAACGAATTTTGTCTTATTATCATGATAAACCCTAAATGTTTCTTTAAATTTCACAACAGCTTGTTCAAAGGTGTTATTTTTATTTTCAAATTCAGGGGTCATTTCAATGGCAAAAACTGTCCCAGTTTGCCTGAATTCACCCTACGTCCCTCTAAGACAAATCTCTGGCATGATTGTGAAAGAATCAGACGTACCAAAAGCCTCCTGATGTCCCGATGCCTCCAGAAAGATTCCCTCCACTGATTTATCAGTAACTGGGAAAATCTGGGTAGATTAGACAACGTCCAGAACTCCTGTGTGAAATATCTTGTTTCCTAGCATCAACAAGTTAGTGAAATGTTGTAAGAAAGGAGGCCAAACTGGCTTTGTGAGAATTGTTAAGGTATTTCGGTCTATTGTTTAATGATTACGTGTCAAGGAGTGTGAATGCCAGGAACAGACCGTGTGTTTAATAAAGCTCAACATTAAAAAAAACAATCAAATATCCTCATTAATTCTTGTAGAGACACAAAAATCACGCCTGCTTATGGCCAGTAAACTGAGAACATGTATGAGGAAAAAACATTTACCAGCCGTGAAGCCGTTTGTTCTTCGCATCTTGTTGAGCAACACAGATCATATTAGAGCTCATGTTTCAGATCAGCCAGTTTCTGTCACACTAACCTGGACACACACCATGGTATTTCTTATAAGTGTCCTAGACCAGTGGTTCCCAAACCTGTCCTGAAGGACCCCCAACACTGCACGTTTTCTTTGTCTCCCTAATCAAACACACCTGATTCAACTCATCAGCTCATTAACCCATGTGATAATGAGCTGATGAGTTGAATCAGGTGTGTTTGATTAGGGAGACAAAGAAAACGTGCAGTGTTGGGGGTCCTTCAGGACAGGTTTGGGAACCACTGTCCTAGACTACTTCTCTGAGTTTAAAGTTGCTAGGTGTTTTCTGTAGCATTTATGTCTTTAGCGACATGATTTCAGCATTTACGGGCGGTAGAGATTTAATTACCTTCTGGATCAAAAACTGTTGGTGTTTTCCCCCCTTGTCCTTCAAGAAAAATCTGTGTCGAATGACCTTTTGTTTTTAAACAAACTCCAGGGTTGTGTTGTGATTTAATTCCCATACGAATCAACAGCTCTATTAGGAGCAATCAATAGAATAGTTTATTGACTCTGTTTTGACCACTGCTGTGTGGCACTAAATTATTTTATTAGGTTTATATGACTCCCACTAAATGCCAGGAGTTTGAATATAAAAATTTTGAATTTAGATAATTTGATATATTAACATGTATTATAAACACTATGTAATATTATAACAGGGTTCCTGCAGGTTTCAGTTAGTCAAATTTAAGACCTTTTTAAGACATTATAAGACCATAAAGATTGAAATTTAAGACCTACACAACGCATTGCCAAAAAATATTCAAATCAGAGAATTCATTTTATTTCAATGAATTCAGTAACTGAAAAAGCATTAACTTAATTTACAGATAAAGCAATCACATTAGTAACCTTCCAGACCCAACAACGCGTGTCAGAGAAAAGAACAGAATCAGATATAATTTTTTTATAGAAAATTGTACTTTGCATATTATAGGCCTACTGTAAAAAACACATAATTAGTTGATTTTAGTTGATCATAGTTGATCATAACTAGAGATGAAATGGCATGAACATTTCATTTAATTATTATAGTGCCAAAAATTACCACTGTTATCACAGAATCCTGTTCAAAAAGTGCTAATACTACACAATGAAATCAATTCACCAAGTTTTATGTCGAAAAAACAGCAAATAACAAATAAAAATCAGCATCAATACACACTAACATAAACATTAAAATAATACGATTAAAAATGACAGCCAGATTTTATAAGTGTCTTGCAACATGTTATATACTAACATGTACAAGTTCAAATAAAGTTGACAAAAAAGGTTTTTATAAAAAGATAAACCTCACATATTTCAGACTTTAATTTATCTTTTTTGACTCATTCTTTTTATAAAAAATGATTTACTGACATTTACAATACAGTTTAGCTTATCTTTTATTATTAATAGTAAAATTCGGTCCGATTTTCCCGCGGCGTCTGTCGTTGCTATGCAACCATGCACTGCGCTCTCCACAATAACAAAACAGTTTTAGTGGCTAATGGATTTCCACCGCCGAAAAACACTAGCTGTAGCTCTGTTACAAGATTATTTACGGAGAAGAGAAAAACACCCGTAGTGTTTGGGTGCACCCGCATCCTTCATGTCTTTTTTCATGTCACTGCGCCTGGAAAAAAACGAGCGCGTCGCTTCAATTATAAGCGCGCTTACCGCGCCGTCCGCGCGCCTACATTTTAATGAACTTGAGCTTGAAAAAGACGCGATATGTGACCTGCCTCTTGGCGAGCGACTTCGATACTTTTTTGCTACTTTGTAATAACTTTCTGCGGCCAGCGTTTCTGGAAATGAACGAGGGTAAAATCTTTAAGACCTGACTAAATGAAATTTAAGACCGCGGATGAAAATCTGGCTGTTTTTAAGACGTTTTAAGGCCTTAAATTTAAAGTTCAGAATTTAAGACTTTTTAAGACACGCGGGAACCCTGTTATAATTACCATCTGAATGAAGCTTTTAACTTGAATCAAATTGCATATTGTCATTCCTCACAACCCAAAGACATACAGCTAATGCTTGCAAGAGTGTGTGAGTGTTTGTGTGTCCTGTGATCCGTGCAGGTGTTTCGCCTCATACGTCCCGAGACACTGGATTACAAACTTCTTCCAATCCAAACCATATTTTATGTTGCAGTTCCTACAAACTAAAGTGATGTTTAATTTACTCCCTAAGAATAATTATGCTATTTATGTTTCTAAATGTTACTGAGGACTCTTACCATGAAGCTAGTTAAACAAACTAAGGGTAACAGGACTGGTTTCAACCAAAATCAAAGTATTTGACTGTTGTACAACTCTGACAGAAATTCAATGATGTCAAGACTATAATGTGATTGGTTGTGAAAGCAAACATGATCCAACTTGGCAGAGGATTTATTTCCTATAACAAGACCATATCTGAAAACACACGCTTATAAACTGGCCTCGTGGTCTACAAATCTATTTACACTCTAACCCTTGTGCTGAAGTCAGTTAAAGAGACCTGATTGAGGCCATTTGACTCCAACAAATTAAAAAAGAGAGAGAAAAAAACCTTACATAAGCTTTCAGCAAACTGGAATGAAGCACTTCAATGAGGAAAGATGTTTTAATGACAGATACAAGATCAACATTTTTCATCATCAGAACGAATGGGTGGCTGGATAGAAAATACTGATGCACATTCCCATGTGAATTTTATAGAAATGAATAGAGCTAGTGGTTTACAAACTATTGAAGCTACAGCCAACTTCAAAGCCATTGGTCCTACAGTAAAAGCACCATCTCTGCTGGGAGTTAGTCTGGGTTTAGTTTAATCTGAGCCACTCCATTAGTATCAGTTTTCTATTAAAATGTGCATGGCTTATAAACAGTAGGCTGTAGTAATTCTTAAGACTGCAGGCTGACAGTCGGTCACAACCAAGAGTACAGCGAACCGGCCAATCAGAGGTCAGATTGGGAGTGAAGGGATTGGTCCTCTAAAGCGTCTCTCTCTTCACTACTTTCCGTTCTTCACATTAAACATCCTCTCCTGAAACAAACAGGAAAAAAATTATGTTCCTTAAGCTGAGGCCCACATCACCTGAATAACATGTAAACATTCATGTTTAATACGGTTCCTCATCAATGGGTTGAAAAATCTCATAATATAACAAGATAACAGACTGCCAACAGTCATGAAAGCATTCACAAACACAAACATGCATTATTTCTGTATTCTGCAAATGTTGCTACTTTAAAGATGACAAACAGAAACACTCCCAGACTCAAATAAAGGAAAACCGTGGAAAAAGCGGATGAAAGTGTGTTTTTTGCACCTTGATCATGGCCTCGTGTTTAATGGCGTCGGCAGCAAACTTGCGGATCCCGTCAGAGAGTTTCTCCACGGCCATTCGGTCCTCGTTGTGGAGCCAGCGGAAACTCTTCTCATCCAGGTGGATCTTCTCCAGATCACAGTCCTTCGCTGAAAACAAGATCAGGCTCGATCAACACGCATGTGTGCATGTGCGTGTGTGTGTGTACCTCCCTGTGGCGTGAGGGAACACCTGACTGCGCTGCGCTGCTGTGTCTGTGTGCGTGTGTGTGTGTACCTCCCTGTGGCGTGAGGGAACACTTGGACTGCGCTGCGGTGTGTGTGTTCACCTCCTTGTGGCGTAAGGGAACACCTGACTGCACTGCGCTGCGCTGCTGTGTCTGTGTGCGTGTGTGTGTGCGTGTGTGTGCGCGCTCACCTCCCTGTGGCGTGAGGGAACACCTGACTGCGCTGCGCTGCTGTGTCTGTGTCTGTGTGCGTGTGCGTGTGTGTGTGCGCGTGTGTGTGCGCGCTCACCTCCCTGTGGCGTGAGGGAACACCTGACTACGCTGTGGTCTTGGCTCAGTTCACCCAGAAGCCCAGGAGAGATGGTGAGGAGATCACAGCCGGCGAGCGCCTTCACTTCCCCCGTGTTCCTGAAGGAGGCGCCCATCACCACCGTCCCGTAGTTGAACTTCTTATAGTAGTTGTAGATCTTGGTGACACTCAGCACACCTGAGAGAGAACAGAAGCACGGCCAGTGGAGTGAACAGGCACACACATAGGACGCTACGCAGGAGTTTAGCAGACAGTCTTGAAACAGCGCAGAAACTTGGTCACATGCTGGACGCGTCTAAAGAACACACTTTATATGAGGAAATATCACAGCATCCATCGCTTTCTCAAATCTCTCCATTTTTGTGCTGTTAGTCCATTAACTCATTACAGTCATTGAGAGGTCCATCTGTCTGAGAGAGTCGGTCTGCGAGAGGTCGGTCTGCAAGAGGTCGGTCGGTCGGTCGGTCGGTTTGAGAGAGGTCTGCGCGAGGTCGGTTAGTCGGTTTGAGAGAGGTCTGCGAGAGGTCGGTCGGTCGGTCTGAGAGAGGTCTGCGCGAGGTCGGTCGGTCGGTTTGAGAGAGGACTGCGAGAGGTCGGTCGGTCGGTCTGAGAGAGGTCTGCGAGAGGTCGGTCGGTCGGTCGGTTTGAGAGAGGACTGCGAGAGGTCGGTCGGTCGGTCTGAGAGAGGTCTGCGCGAGGTCGGTCGGTCGGTCGGTTTGAGAGAGGACTGCGAGAGGTCGGTCGGTCGGTCTGAGAGAGGTCTGCGAGAGGTCAGTCGATCGGTCGGTCTGCGAGAGGTCGGTAGGTCGGTCTGAGAGAGGTCGGTCGGTCGGTCTGTCTGAGAGAGGTCGGTCTGTGAGAGGGTCGGTCTGTCTGAGAGGAGGTCGGTCGGTCTGAGAGGAGGTCGGTCGGTCTGTCTGAGAGAGGTTGGTCTGTGAGAGGGTCGGTCGATCTGAGAGGAGGTCGGTCAGTCTGAGAGGAGGTCGGTCGGTCTGTCTGAGAGGTCGGTCGCTCTGAGAGGAGGTCGGTCGGTCGGTCTGTCTGTCTGTCTGAGAGAGGTCGGTCTGAGAGAAGGTCGGTCGGTCTGAGAGAGGTCGGTCTGTGAGAGGGTCGGTCTGAGAGGAGGTCGGTCGGTCGGTCTGTCTGTCTGTCTGAGAGAGGTCGGTCTGTGAGAGGGTCGGTCTGAGAGGAGGTCGGTCGGTCTGAGAGAGGTCGGTCTGTGAGAGGGTCGGTCTGTCTGAGAGAAGGTCGGTCGGTCTGAGAGAGGTCGGTTGGTCAGAGAGGTCGGTCGGTCTGAGAGGAGGTCGATCGGTCTGAGAGAGGTCGGTCGGTCGGTCTGAGAGGAGGTCGGTCGGTCGGTCTGAGAGAGGTCGGTCGGTCGGTCTGAGAGGAGGTCGGTCGGTCGGTCTGAGAGGAGGTCGGTCGGTCGGTCTGAGAGGAGGTCGGCCGGTCTGAGAGGAGGTCGGTCGGTCTGTCTGTCTGAGAGAGGTCGGTCTGTGAGAGGGTCGGTCTGTGAGAGGGTCGGTCTGTGAGAGGGTCGGTCTGAGAGGAGGTCGGTCGGTCTGAGAGGGGTCGTTCGGTCTGAGAGGAGGTCGGTCTGTGAGAGGGTCGGTCGGTCTCAGAGAGGTCGGTCGGTTGGTCTCAGAGAGGTCGGTCTGCCAGAGGGTCGGTCGGTCTGAGAGAGAGGAGGTCGGGCGGTCAGAGAGGGTCGGGCGGTCGGTCTGAGAGAGGGTCGGGCGGTCGGGCGGTCGGTCTGAGAGAGGGGAGGGCGGTCGGTCTGAGAGAGGGGAGGGCGGTCGGTCTGAGAGAGGGAGGGCGGTCGGTCTGAGAGAGGGAGGGCGGTCTGAGAGAGGTCGGAGGATGCACGTATCAATCGGATTATGCCGGTTTGTGCTTTTTGCCCTGATATTTAGACATCAACAATACGAGATGCTGAATGTTTCTCTCTGAACTATTATTTGAGAACATACCAGGGTCTTCATGGGGCTCGTAGTTTTTTTGGTCTGTGTTTTCCTTGTACCAGTCCAGGATTCGTCCCACGAACGGGGAGATGAGTGTGACACGGGCCTCGGCACATGCCACTGCCTGGGCGAAGGAAAACAGCAGAGTCATGTTGCAATGGATCCCGTGTTTCTCCTCCAACTCCCTGACAAACAGTCAAACACACAGACGTCAGCGGACTCGCTCTCACCCCATTTATTAATAATACAGGTGCATTTGATGAATTAGTTTTCACACCATGTGTGCGGTCATCAAGACAACACACCAGAGCAACCGTGTGTAACACCATCATCTTAGATGCTGTAGTGAACACACTCACCGTCCGGCCTGAATGCCCTCCCACGTGGAGGAGAGTTTGATGAGAATGCGCTCTTTAGCGACTCCTGCCTCCTCGTAGAGAGAGATGAGCCTTCGGGCACGGGACACCATCGCCTCTTTATCAAAGGACAGCCTGGAAATCAAACATCACCTGCCATTAAGAAGCATCTTGTGACAAAAACACACTATTAATTTTGTAAATATTATTTAAAATATTTTTAAAAATATTTAAAATATCATTATATATATATATATATACAGTGAGGAAAATAAGTATTTGAACACCCTGCTATTTTGCAAGTTCTCCCACTTAGAAATCATGGAGGGGTCTGAAATTGTCATCGTAGGTGCATGTCCACTGTGAGAGACATAATCTAAAAAAAAAAAATCCAGAAATCACAATGTATGATTTTTTAACTATTTATTTGTATGATACAGCTGCAAATAAGTATTTGAACACCTGAGAAAATCAATGTTAATATTTGGTACAGTAGCCTTTGTTTTGCAATTACAGAGGTCAAACGTTTCCTGTAGTTTTTCACCAGGTTTGCACACACTGCAGGAGGGATTTTGGCCCACTCCTCCACACAGATCTTCTCTAGATCAGTCAGGTTTCTGGGCTGTCACTGAGAAACACGGAGTTTGAGCTCCCTCCAAAGATTCTCTATTGGGTTTAGGTCTGGAGACTGGCTAGGCCACGCCAGAACCTTGATATGCTTCTTACAGAGCCACTCCTTGGTTATCCTGGCTGTGTGCTTCGGGTCATTGTCATGTTGGAAGACCCAGCCTCGACCCATCTTCAATGCTCTAACTGAGGGAAGGAGGTTGTTCCCCAAAATCTCGCAATACATGGCCCCGGTCATCCTCTCTTAATACAGTGCAGTCGCCCTGTCCCATGTGCAGAAAAACACCCCCAAAGCATGATGCTACCACCCCCATGCTTCACAGTAGGGATGGTGTTCTTGGGATGGTACTCATCATTCTTCTTCCTCCAAACACGTTTAGTGGAATTATGACCAAAAAGTTCTATTTTGGTCTCATCTGACCACATGACTTTCTCCCATGACTCCTCTGGATCATCCAAATGGTCATTGGCAAACTTAAGACGGGCCTTGACATGTGCTGGTTTAAGCAGGGGAACCTTCCGTGCCATGCATGATTTCAAACCATGACGTCTTAGTGTATTACCAACAGTAACCTTGGAAACGGTGGTCCCAGCTCTTTTCAGGTCATTGACCAGCTCCTCCCGTGTAGTTCTGGGCTGATTTCTCACCTTTCTTAGGATCATTGAGACCTCACGAGGTGAGATCTTGCATGGAGCCCCAGTCCGAGGGAGATTGACAGTCATGTTTAGCTTCTTCCATTTTCTAATGATTGCTCCAACAGTGGACCTTTTTTCACCAAGCTGCTTGGCAATTTCCCCGTAGCCCTTTCCAGCCTTGTGGAGGTGTACAATTTTGTCTCTAGTGTCTTTGGACAGCTCTTTGGTCTTGGCCATGTTAGTAGTTGGATTCTTACTGATTGTATGGGGTGGACAGGTGTCTTTATGCAGCTAACAACCTCAAACAGGTGCATCTAATTTAGGATAATAAATGGAGTGGAGGTGGACATTTTAAAGGCAGACTAACAGGTCTTTGAGGGTCAGAATTCTAGCTGATAGACAGGTGTTCAAATACTTATTTGCAGCTGTATCATACAAATAAATAGTTAAAAAATCATATATTGTGATTTCTGGATTTTTTTTTTTTAGATTATGTCTCTCACAGTGGACATGCACCTACGATGACAATTTCAGACCCCTCCATGATTTCCAAGTGGGAGAACTTGCAAAATAGCAGGGTGTTCAAATACTTATTTTCCTCACTGTATATATATATATTATTATACATTATATACATATACACACACACTTTAACTAATGTTAATATTAGTTCATATTAGCGGCACTATTGTGTGCAGATCATGCGGCGGCGCTAGTGTGTGCAGATCATAGTGTGTGCAGATCATAGTGTGTGCAGATCATGTGAGGGCGCTAGTGTGTGCAGATCATAGTGTGTGCAGATCATAGTGTGTGCAGATCATGTGAGGGCGCTAGTGTGTGCAGATCATGCGGCGGCGCTGGTGTGTGCAGATCATAGTGTGTGCAGATCATGCGGCGGCGCTGGTGTGTGCAGATCGTGTGAGGGCGCTAGTGTGCAGATCGTGTGGCGGCGCTAGTGCAGATCGTGTGGCGGCGCTAGTGCAGATCGAGTGGCGGCGCTAGTGCGTGCATGTGACAGCGCTAATGCAGATCGTGTGGCGGCGCTAGTGCGTGCATGTGACGGCGCTAATGCAGATCGTGTGGCGGCGCTAGTGTGTGCAGATCACGTGACGGCGCTAGTGCAGATCGTGTGGCGGCGCTAGTGTGTGCAGATCAAGTGACGGCGCTAATGCAGATCGTGTGGCGGCGCTAATGCGTGCATGTGACGGCGCTAATGTGTCCAGATCACGTGACGGCGCTAGTGTGTCCAGATCACGTGACGGCACTAATGCAGATCGTGTGGCGGCGCTAGTGCAGATCGCGTGGCGCCGCTAGTGCGTGCATGTGACGACGCTAATGCAGATCGTGTGGCGGCGCTAGTGCAGATCGTGTGACGTCCGACTCTTACCTGGCATCGACTTCAGTGGAGACGCGGCCTGGAACCTTCTTCAGGATTTCCAGACCAAAGCTTACAAACAGCTTGTCCATGGCATTGGTCACCTGCTCTTCCTCACTCCTGAAATTGTATAATGTATATTATATCTGTAAGAAACTATATAACATGTACACAACAGTCCCGTTTCTAGAACCCTTTCAACTCGGACGAAGCGAGCGCAGTGAATTCTGCCCACGGTCAGAGGAAAGGACAGGCATGTTCTCACCCGCCGTTAGCCATGGCGTGTTTCATGGTAGCTGGGCATCTTAGCGGCGGCCAGAATGAGTGACGGGTTAGTTGTGGCATCCTGAGGCTTGTACTCCTCGATCGCTGCGAGGGGAAACATGACAGATTAAAGCAACAGTGGACCTGATCTCCTGTGCTCACATAAACAGCAGATGATATAATATTGACCAGACATTATTAGAAGCTGATATCTCTGTCTCTTAGGTCAATTAAAAGGAGTGCGATCACGGCTGGTGCAACAAAAGATTTCTGGTTCAAAACATTTACTGTTACCGGTACATACAGCTTGACATCTTTTGACTAGTAACTGATATTGACTCATTGTTCAGCATCTTTGCCAACAAACTGTCAAGTTAAAATCTAGTTGTTCGGGTTTACGAAGCTTTGCCTAAACATAATCTGAGCCAATGAATAGGAGATGAGTAATAAAACACACACACATACAATAGGTGAATTCACACCGTAATCCTTTAGCGCATAATTACTGTGAGTTTTACTGTGTGAGATTTAACATGCGCTAGCCGAGACACACAGAGTGAGTGAGTGAGTGAGTGAGTGTCTGAGTGCAGTGAGTGTCTGAGTGAGTGTCTGAGTGAGTGAGTGAGTGAGTGAGTGTCTGAGTGCAGTGAGTGTCTGAGTGAGTGAGTGAGTGTCTGAGTGAGTGAGTGAGTGTCTGAGTGAGTGAGTGAGTGAGTGAGTGAGTGTCTGAGTGCAGTGAGTGAGTGTCTGAGTGAGTGAGTGAGTGAGTGAGTGTCTGAGTGCAGTGAGTGTCTGAGTGAGTGAGTGAGTGAGTGTCTGAGTGTCTGAGTGAGTGTCTGAGTGTCTGAGTGAGTGAGTGAGTGAGTGTCTGAGTGAGTGAGTGTCTGAGTGAGTGTCTGAGTGTCTGAGTGAGTGAGTGTCTGAGTGAGTGTCTGAGTGAGTGAGTGAGTGAGTGAGTGAGTGAGTGTCTGAGTGTCTGAGTGAGTGAGTGAGTGAGTGAGTGTCTGAGTGTCTGAGTGAGTGAGTGTCTGAGTGAGTGAGTGTCTGTCTGAGTGAGTGAGTGAGCATCTGAGTGAGCGTCTGAGTGAGTGAGTGTCTGAGTGAGTGTCTGAGTGTGTGTCTGAGTGAGCGTCTGAGTGAGCGTCTGAGTGAGTGAGTGAGTGAGTGAGTGAGTGAGTGTCTGAGTGTCTGAGTGAGTGAGTGAGTGTCTGAGTGAGTGAGTGAGTGTCTGAGTGAGTGAGTGAGTGAGTGTCTGAGTGAGTGAGTGAGTGAGTGTCTGAGTGAGTGAGTGTCTGAGTGAGTGAGTGAGTGTCTGAGTGAGTGAGTGAGTGTCTGAGTGAGTGAGTGTCTGAGTGAGTGAGTGAGTGTCTGAGTGAGCGTCTGAGTGAGCGTCTGAGTGAGCGTCTGAGTGAGCGAGTGAGTGAGTGTCTGAGTGAGTGAGTGAGTGAGTGAGTGTCTGAGTGAGTGAGTGTCTGAGTGAGTGAGTGAGTGTCTGAGTGAGTGAGTGTCTGAGTGAGTGAGTGAGTGAGTGAGTGTCTGAGTGAGTGAGTGAGTGTCTGAGTGAGTGAGTGTCTGAGTGAGTGAGTGAGTGTCTGAGTGAGTGAGTGAGTGAGTGAGTGAGTGTCTGAGTGAGTGTCTGAGTGAGTGAGTGTCTGAGTGAGTGTCTGAGTGAGTGTCTGAGTGTCTGAGTGAGTGTCAGTCCTCCATCAGTCTGATCCAGAGTCAGTCCAATATAAAGCCCTCCTCGCCAATGAAACCTCAGCAGAACCTCATCCTCTGAACACACTCGCTCTCCAACTCGTCCATCAGACTATACTCCCCATCAACCCCAAACCTATCATTAACCAAATCCACAAACATCTAAAAGACACTCATGATGAATCACTAAAAGCACATTTTGCCCTCCAGAATAAACTCCAATGTTACTCGACCCTCAATAGAGCCACTAAATTGGCCAGTTATCTATTTATTAAACATTTTAAAGAAAGACAAATCCTCTCCAAATACAGATTAAGTGACCATGATCTAGAGATAGAGAGAGGAAGACGTAGACAAACATGGACAGAGAGAGAGCAGAGGATCTGTAGACACTGTGACCTACAGCACATCGAGGATGAGGAACACTTTCTGCTCTTCTGCTCCAGATACACCAGTATAAGAGAAACCTTTCTGCCCAGATTTGAAATCTTGATTCCATCGTTCTTTGAACTGAGTGACACTGAAAAAAATGTTCTTCTTACTGGGAGAAGATGATATTACAGCTACACTAGCGGCTAAATATGTGTTAGCTATTCACAACGCCAGAGTCAGCTAATTCTCTAGAGAGACCCAGTGTATTTATTCATTTATTAGGATAGATTGTGTTTATTTATCTATTTATTTATATTGACTATGCTACATATGACATGATCTATACATATATGTTTTGTTTGTTTGTTTTATTATTTATATATAATATGTTGATGCTTTGGCAACATTGTGTTACACAGTCATGCTAATAAAGCTCATTTGAATTGAATTGAGTGAGTGTGTCTGAGTGAGTGAGTGAGTGAGTGTCTGAGTGAGTGTCTGAGTGCAGTGAGTGTCTGAGTGAGTGAGTGAGAGAGTGAGTGTCTGAGTGAGTGTCTGAGTGAGTGAGTGAGTGTCTGAGTGAGTGAGTGAGTGTCTGAGTGAGTGTCTGAGTGTCTGAGTGAGTGAGTGAGTGTCTGAGTGAGTGAGTGAGTGAGTGAGTGTCTGAGTGAGTGAGTGAGTGTCTGTCTGAGTGAGTGAGTGTCTGAGTGAGTGAGTGTCTGAGTGAGTGTCTGAGTGAGTGAGTGAGTGTCTGAGTGAGTGAGTGAGTGTCTGAGTGAGTGAGTGTCTGAGTGAGTGAGTGAGTGTCTGAGTGAGTGAGTGAGTGTCTGAGTGAGTGTCTGAGTGAGTGTCTGAGTGTCTGAGTGAGTGAGTGAGTGTCTGAGTGAGTGAGTGAGTGTCTGAGTGAGTGAGTGAGTGTCTGAGTGAGTGAGTGACTGAGTGAGTGTCTGAGTGAGTGAGTGTCTGAGTGAGTGAGTGTCTGAGTGAGTGAGTGAGTGAGTGAGTGAGTGAGTGAGTGAGTGAGTGTCTGAGTGAGTGAGTGAGTGAGTGTCTGAGTGAGTGAGTGTCTGAGTGAGTGAGTGAGTGTCTGAGTGAGTGAGTGAGTGTCTGAGTGAGTGAGTGAGTGTCTGAGTGAGTGTCTGAGTGAGTGAGTGAGTGTCTGAGTGAGTGAGTGAGTGAGTGTCTGAGTGAGTGAGTGTCTGAGTGAGTGAGTGAGTGTCTGAGTGAGTGAGTGAGTGAGTGAGTGTCTGAGTGAGCGAGTGAGTGTCTGAGTGAGTGAGTGAGTGAGTGTCTGAGTGTCTGAGTGAGTGAGTGAGTGTCTGAGTGAGTGAGTGAGTGAGTGAGTGACTGAGTGACTGAGTGAGTGACTGAGTGTCTGAGTGAGTGAGTGAGTGACTGAGTGAGTGAGTGTCTGAGTGTCTGAGTGAGTGAGTGAGTGAGTGAGTGAGTGAGTGAGTGAGTGTCTGAGTGAGTGAGTGAGTGAGTTGAGTGTCTGAGTGAGTGTCTGAGTGAGTGAGTGAGTGAGTGTCTGAGTGAGTGAGTGAGTGAGTGAGTGTCTGAGTAAGTGAGTGAGTGAGTGTCTGAGTGAGTGTCTGAGTGAGTGAGTTGAGTGTCTGAGTGAGTGAGTTGAGTGTCTGAGTGAGTGAGTGAGTGAGTGTCTGAGTGAGTGAGTGTGTGTCTGAGTGAGTGAGTGAGTGAGTGAGTGTCTGAGTGAGTGAGTGTGTGTCTGAGTGAGTGAGTGAGTGAGTGTCTGAGTGAGTGAGTGAGTGAGTGAGTCAGTGTGTCTACTGTCGGGTCCAGATCTTACAATAAAAAGCCTGCACCGAAATTGCAACTGATTTACCTAAGAATCCACAGTGAATGAACAAACAAACAAATAAAAGACTTTCACATGGTTGAAAATAAATAAGCACATTCCCAGCATCAGGATCCTTTGGAAGGTAATGTTATTTCTAGTCCAGTGATCCTGAATCTCTCTTCTCTCTCATCTCACTAACGAGCCGGTGGGCAGGGTCAAAGATGTGATGATGTAGAAGTGGGCGTCGATCTGATTCTGCAGAGGCGTCTCTAGTCGCACTATTATTACCTCATAATGTCATCAAATCCGGAAGGAGTCGTTTTCTGAGTTTCAATAAAAGCTGTTTTTGGTCTAATGAGTAAGTTTTGAGTTCTGAAACTAGATGTTTTTACAGTGCAATAACACAAATTTACATGTCAAAAGATAAAGGAAAAATACATTTCTCAATTCATGACACATTTAAGGCGAGATGCGGCAGGCAAAAACATCGGGTTTTTTCACTGGTCAATTTTGAGATTTTCGGATATTTGTCTTCAATAACATGTGTTCTTTCGGAGTTGTGGTGAAAAAAAAGTCCGAAATACACATTTAGGCCTTTATTTTACGACACTTTGTCTGTTTGCGTCTGTAGATTTCTCATAAATTCAACAAAAGTTGCCGTTGTAAATCCTTCCGCTGCTATGTGATCACTGTCTGCACCCTGTCATCACACACACCGCTGGAAAGCTCTCTCTCTCCTGTACAATGCTGTCGGATCCAAATATGGTAATTTCCTTTTATCAGCAACCAATCGCGAAAGTAAAAGGGGGGGGTTTAACTCTAAATGCGCAATCTCATTGGCTGATATAAATCTTTAAAGCCCGTTTTCTCAAAATGACTTTTCTCTCATTCTCCAAGTCCGAAATCTCCACTTCAGTAGCACCGATATACACTAGGGGTGTAAATCGGACAGTTAATCACGATACGATACGATATCGATTCTCTCAGCCAGCGATACGATATTTGCCGATACCTCAAAAAAATTCTACGATACGATTATGATTCGATTCAGGGCTATATCAATCGATTAATCGATATTTAGATATTATGTGCCAAGTGTACACAACCAGTTACGTTTATTAACTCACACTAATACATGCAAAAATATATAACATGAAAGTTTAATTAAATTGCACACCCTCTTCCGGTTAAAAAAAACAAAAAAAACATGATATATGAAAATGAACAAGAACAGAGTTATATATATATATATATATATATATATATTTTATTATTTTTTTTTATTATTATTTTGGCAAAAGCAGATAACTCCACATTTCATGTTTCAGAGTTAAACAAAGCCAAGTAATTGCTATGATACATAATAAAACACTTGGTTAATCTTTGTAACGTTAATCTTCTCAGCTGACATAGACGCCTGTCAAACTTTGTTGTTGTGATTTACGTACACGCAATACAGAGAGCTTTTCCCTCACCACTGACGTGCTGTTTTAGCAAGATTCCGTGAAACAGTTTCAGCTTTTATTTCCCGAAGAAGATATCACGGGTTCATCAAGTTCGCTGAAATCCATCCTCGATCACTTTTAGCCAGCTTTGACGAAACTCCTCTCAGCTAGCGCGTCTTTTCAAAGTGACAAGCAAGCAGCCTTGTCACCTGACCTGAATACTGCGCACTGATTTGCTAATACAGACTACTGCTTGTTTCTGCTGTAAAACATGAACTCGCGATGCCTTGACAGTGGAAAATACCGGCTTTTGTTACAAAGGGTTCAGTCAATCTTGTCAGGCATCTATTTCAGCGGAGAAAAGTTACATGAGGATGGGGATGGTGTCAAAATAAAATATCGATATACGGTACCTTTATGTGTGGTATTGATGCATCGTATCGTTAGACGTTTGATCGATGCGTCGATCCATATCGATGTATTGTTACACACCTAATATACACCAAACTTTCCAGTCTTGTACCTAGTTATATTATGAAGACATTTACAGAGGGATTTGTAAATATATTATTCCTAGCCTGATTTATAGAACATTTTATTCCAAAAAACATGGCGAAAATCAATTAAGGCTATTGACAGTATATTCTGATTTACAGGATAACAAAAGTAGATATCCATAAATCCCTCTGCAATTTTTTCCCATCTAATATGTGAACACAATGAAAAAATCATTTTGAACCTGGCTTTATCCAATACTCAGATTTAGTTTTTTTTAAATATATGCAAATTAGCACATATTTAATTAGATAATGCCTACATTTGCATATTTAAACATTAAATTACAGAAAACTTGTAATACATTTTTTTCTCATCTTAATGTAGGTAATCAACTGGGAAAGTTTCATGGTGATATCTGCTAGTTAAAAAGTTTACCCTATTCACCTGTGGTATCTCGCCTCACACAGTCCCTGGCTGTGTGTGTGTGTGTGTGTGTGTGTGTGTTCATCGTTTTCAGGATCAACTGCCTGATCATCATGACAATGCAGAAAGACACAAAGGGGAGTTTAATCCAATGCGGATTGTGTAAAAACAAACATTGAAATCAGTGATCGACAGTGTTGAGTTTCACAAGGCAGTCTTAGGCAACAGAATCTGATGCAAGTTCCAGCGACCCGACTCATCCAACACTGAACATTGTGGACTTCATCCCTGGTTCTGTGTCCTGGACGGTTACAGCGCTGCTCTGTCAGACTGGACTGTAATGCACTGGACTCGACTGGACACAATGGCCAACCAGTGGTGTTTAGGAATCAGTTCAACAGTGCTCAAAATGCTAGAGGGAAATGCTGGTAGGCCTATAGTCCGTTTTTAAACTGAAGTCTGTACTTTTGACTTTTCCAGTCCTCGTGACCCACTGCTCTGCACATTTTGTATGTCTCCCTTATTTAACACACCTGAACCAGATCATCAGCTCATTAGGAGAGACTCCATGAACTGAACTGAGTGTGTCAGATAAGAGAGACCTACAAAATGTGCAGAGCAGTGGGTCACGAGGACTGGAATTGGGAACCACTACACTTACACTACACTAACACTACACTTACACTACGGCCATAAACATAGCCATTATGTTAAGACCGTGTCTTAAGAACTAGTATGAGCAACTAGTTAGGGGTAATCAGTCTTACTCTTCGGTGCTGTACCGTCAGAGAGTCGAGTCTGCCTGTCTAAAACGTCTAAATAAAATGTCTGTACAACAGTATGTGTGAAAATAAGGCTTTACATCAGTATTCGTGGGGTTTTGTGTCAAGTTAAATTTTTTTATTATAAGATTAAATACTTTCCTGTTTCAACCACTTTAACTGATCATTCCTGTTTTCATGTTTTTTGCAGAAATACAATCCATCCTTCTAGCAAAAATATAAGGGCAGCCAAACAGATAAATATGAATTAAGCCACTCACGCTCACATGTAATATGATTAATATTAATAAAGCTTGGGTAATTCGTCGGGTGACTAGCGCTCATTACTAAGATCTGCCTCTCGGCCAATCAGGTTAGCCGTCTCCGACAGCTTAAGATACATAATTAAGAATTTTAAAACAAACATTTTTAAGCACACACTTTAGAAATCTTAAAAAACAAAAAGAGTTTCCTCTTAAATCAGATCATTTTATCATAATAACAACTGATTAAGATCTTAGGATTATGTGAAACATGATTTAGGAATAAAAATATGTGAATTTGTGGTCTAAATAAATACTCATTTCAGTGAACAACAGCCACATTCCTCGGGACGAACGATGTTGATGACGTCATCCGATGTCGTCCCACAGTTTAGTACTTTAAAAATTAATTACAACGTACACAGCACACATACAAGAATATTTTTACACCCACATGATTGAGTACAACTCCAGCTACATCCACACACCTTTCTTGAAGTATTAAAATAAATATTGGATTTTATATCACCATTTGACTTGTTGAGTCGTTGAGTTTCACTCTTGCTCGACCGGGTGCATATTGCCTCGTTTCCACTGAGCAGTACGGTACGGTACGGGACAGTACGGTACGGTTCGGGTCTGTTAACCATGATCTGGCTAGCGTTTCCACTGCCAACAGTACCCTTACTTGATAGGCGTGGTGTTTCGATCGACGTAATTTTCGCGTGAAGAAGAACATAGTAAACTACAATGGATGACATACTATGTCATCCATTGTAGTTTACTATGTTCTTCTTATACAGCAGATCTTGTTCTTGCTCCTCGACATGTTTGTCACAAGAAGACAAGCGCCGACATTAGGCTTTTCTCAATATCAAGTAGGCCTACGCAAAGTTAGTGCTTGCCATGTGGGACTCCTACATGCAAATGGTACAGCGCGTTCTTAAAAGCGTCACTCAGCTCGCTCTGCTACTGGTTATCTCTGTTACACATTTTAAGCAACAATAAAACGAAATATGTTATAAAACACCACTCTGCCTCTTTTCGTTTTCATTTAAATAAATTAAACATTATATGGACACAAATGTGGTTCATGCGCAACGCATATTATTCGCTGCACGTTATAGCCTACGTTATTCTATTTATAACAAAACGAAATTTAAAACACAACCCTAATGTTACCTCTTTTCGTTTAAAAAGATAAACATATTCCAGGCAATATATGCATTTGTACAAATGTTGCAATAAACATCAGTGATAATCTTGTAATAAAAAATGACAAGAAACCATATTTCTTTTTGTAAAATTTCAGTTTTATCAATAATAGCCTATATAAAAGTTTAAGTAAAGTACAAGAAGCTATACAATAAGAATTAAAGCAAACAATTCAGTCAAATATCCAAATGCAGCGCTCTAGTCTAACATTACAAGTAGTTAAACACAAATAACGTTAATATGAAACTAAACTTAGCCCTCAGCCAAAACGATTGACAGGGAACTCATTATATATTCACGAGACCAGAGATCGCCCGTTAGGTCTACACAAGACGAATTATATCTTATGTTTAACCACTACCGTCGGAGTCAGCGACGAACGCCGAGGAAAGGCTCATCCAGCCGGGAAACATGAGCGCCGAGCCCCGCTGAACGCATGGATCTCACAACCGGGGAAAAAAATAATCATCTTTATAAATAAACCACAGATTTGAGCTTTAAACAACTACATTCTCGCCTGAAAAACTCTTAAAATTACATTTCGTGATACAGTAACAGTAGTATTATATTAAACTGTATATTAAAAAATGGCGCTTCTTATGTTGTTTTTTTTGTTTGTTTTTTTTTTAATTCAATGCCACAAGAACAAGAGGTATCACATGTTCACAATAATACATACATTAACTGTCAGAAAAAATAAATAAATAAAATAAAACATTTTTACATAAAATCCAGTGCTTTCAAAGCATTACATGTTTTCATTGCTTTTTTGTTTTTAGTTTGTTCCAAGAGATGTACATATAATTTAAAGTCATTTATAAAATGTGGAAAATTTGGTTTATCTTGAGCCCACTTCTTTTTATGTATATGGTATTTTCCTAATAAAATAAAAAAACTGTATAATATGCTGTTCTTTACCTTCCAAACTGTCTTTCTGGGTATAAAAAAGCACATCAAAAACACAAATTTCCATCGTACACTTCAGTTTCCTATTAATAAAGGTTTCTAAATCTTTCCAAAATAATCTTGAGTAAATACAGTGAAAAAACATATGCAAAATCGTTTCTTTCTCTAGTGCACAAAATTCACAAGTATATGAAATATTAAGCTTAAATCTTTCCAAAACATGCTTAGCAGGATATATTCTGTGAAGTATTTTGTAAGACACTTCTTTAATTTTGTTATTGACACAAAACTTATTTGGTAATTTCCATGCTTTAACCCAAGCGATCTCACCAAATAAAGAAGACCAAAAGAATCTTGCTGCAGGAAAAGACACAGAACCAAGAGCATTCCTTATTATCTTATTGCTACATTTTTGTTTTAAAACATTAACATTATCAATGAAAACTTCATCACAAAGATTGTCCATGTTGAATTCCATTGAATCAGCGTTTTTTAAGAGTAACATCACACTCTTTGGAATCGCATCAAGAACAATGGCAAATTCTCTTGGTTTAGCTGGTAATTTAAATTTTTGTAGAAACTCAGTATATGATAACAAATATCCATTTGAATTAACTAATTGTCTTACTAATATAATACCTTCATTGAACCAAGTGTGATAGAATAGTGATTTGTTTTTAAATAGTATATCTTTATTATTCCATATGAAATAGTTTTGTGGTGAAAAATTGTGTTTATATACCAATTTCCATGCTAGCAGGGCTTGTCTATGAAAACTGGCCAATTTTACAGGAATTTTGTCAGCAGAAAAATTACATTTCAACAAAAAATCTATGCCTCCAAGAGTATTAAATATAAAATTTGGAAATACGTTCCAAAGACTTTCTCTATTCTTCAAAAACTCAATCAACCATCTAATTTTGAAAGTTTCATTAAGTGTACTATAATCTAAGACCTCAAGTCCCCCTTGCACTTTGGTGTTACATATTACCTCCTTTTTTAAATAATGTGGTTTTTTCCTCCATATGAAGTCATAAAGTATCTTATCTAATTCCTTAATCACCTTAGGAGGCATATCTAATGATAAAGATGTATATACTGATCTAGAAATACCTTCCGCCTTTGACAATAATACCCTCCCAATTATTGATATATCCCTCATTAGCCACCGATTAAATTTATTTTTTGTTCTCTCTATAATTGGTTCAAAATTTAACTGACTCCTTTGTTTTTCATTTTTACAAATTATTACACCTAGATATGTAAATTGATGTTTAACTGGGATATTCTCTATTTCTGTAGTGGAGCAATCTTTAAGGGGAAACAATACAGATTTATCACAATTCATTTTAAGGCCTGATACAGCAGTGAATGCCTCAATACATCTAATTATTTTTGGCACCTCAAATTCGTTTTTCAAAAAAATTGCAGTGTCATCAGCAAACTGGCTAAGTTTAAATTCTAAACCTAAAGCTGTGATACCACTATACTGATTTCTTTTTACATGCATTGCCAAAACCTGGGTGACTAACAGAAATAAAGAAGGAGAGAGGGGGCATCCCTGCCTAATGCCACGATGAATATTAAACCTTTGTGAAGTACCAAATGCAAGTTTGACAGAACTATTACAACCATTGTACGTTTTAACTGCTTTCAAAAATACATCACCAAAACCTAACAATTTAATAACTTTGAAAATAAAATCATGATTAACTGTATCAAATGTTTTATAAAAATCAATAAATAAAATAAAACTATCATCTTCAATAAAATTATTATAATCTATCATATCTACATTTACATTTAGTCATTTAGCAGACGCTTTTATCCAAAGCGACTTACAAATTAGGACTAAATAAAGCGAGTCATCATGAAGAGGCAAAAACAACAACAACGCAAGAAGTGCTCAGAATACAAAGTTCAGGCATTATTCAGAGTAGCATAAGTCTGATAAGTGATGTTTCAAAGGAATTTTTTTTTTTTTTTTTTTTAATTTATTTTATTTTTTATTTTTTTTTTTTATTTATTTATTTATTTATTTATTTATATTTTTTTTTATGAGGTTAAGTGCTCACGGAAGAGATGGGTTTTCAGCTGTTTTTTGAATGTTGCCAGTGATTCTGCATTCCGGATGAGGCCGGGGAGAGCGTTCCACCAGCATGGAGCTGTGAATGAGAATGTTCTGGAAAGTGATTTTGTGGCTCTCTGTGATGGAACCACGAGACGTCGCTCGTTGATCGATCGTAGGCGTCTGGTAGGGATGTAGACTCGTAGGAGTGAGTGAAAATAGTAGGGAGCTGAGCCTGTGATAGATCTGTAAGCAAGCGTCAATGCCTTGAATTTGATGCGAGCAGCGAGAGGTAGCCAGTGCAGAGAGATGAACAGAGGAGTGACGTGGGCCCTCTTGGGCTCGTTGAAGACAAGACGAGCTGCAGCATTTTGGATCATCTGTAGAGGTTTTGTTGCACATGCTGGAAGTCCGGCCAAAAGAGCATTACAGTAGTCAAGCCTAGAGATGACCAGGGCCTGGACGAGAAGTTGTGTTGCATGCTCAGTTAGGAAAGGCCTGATCTTCCTGATGTTGTGCAGTGCAAACCTGCATGATCGAGCTGTCTTTGAAATGTGATCTGTGAAGGACAGCTGGTCATCAAGCGTTACTCCGAGATTTCTGACCGACCTTGATGGGGTGATTGATGATGACTCTAGCTGGATGGTGAAGTCGTGTTGTATAGACGGATTGGCAGGGAGGATGAGAAGCTCAGTCTTTGCCAGGTTGAGCTGCAGGTGATGTTCCTTCATCCATGTGGAGATGTCCGCCAGACAGCTTGAGACCCGTGCAGCTACTGTGGGATCATCTGGTTGAAACGAGAGGAAGAGCTGTGTGTCATCAGCATAGCAGTGGTAGGAGAAGCCGTGTGCCTGTATGATGTGTCCCAGTGATGTAGTGTAGATGGAGAAGAGGAGGGGACCAAGAACTGAACCCTGGGGAACCCCTGTGGTCAGTTGATGTGCTCTGGATACCTCACCTCTCCATGCGACCTTGAAGGACCTACCTGTGAGATAGGACTCAAACCAGTGGAGTGAAGTTCCTGTGATGCCCAGTGATGAGAGGCTGGACATAAGGATCTGATGATTCACAGTGTCGAAGGCAGCAGACAGATCCAGGAGAATGAGGACTGAGGACTTGGAAGCAGCTTTAGCGATCCGTAGGGCTTCTGTGACTGACAGTAATGCAGTTTCTGTTGAATGCCCTTTCTTGAAGCCAGATTGGTTGACATCCAGCTGGTTGTTTAGAGACAAAAAGGATGTTATTTGGTTGAAAACAGCTCTTTCAAGTGTCTTCGCAATGAATGGTAGGAGAGAGATAGGTCTGTAATTCTCTACAGATGATGTGTTTAGTGTTGGTTTTTTAAGCAGTGGAGTGACCCGAGCCTGCTTGAATGCTGTAGGGAAGGTGCCAGTATGGAGGGATGAGTTGATTATGTGTGTGAGTGATGGTAGAAGTGTCGGAGAGATGGCTTGTAGAAGGTGTGAGGGGATGGGGTCTAGAGGGCAGGTGGTAGGATGACTGGAGAGGAGAAGTGTAGATACTTCTTCCTCGGTTAGCGAGGAGAAGGAGAACAGTGGGATATTGGCTGTGGAAGCGGTCAGTCTGGGTTCCTGTGTGTGTGGAGCTGAAAACTGACTGCTGATAGATGTTGTTTTGTTGGTGAAGAAGTTCGCAAAATCGTCAGCAGTTAAGGAGGAGGAGGGTGGTGGTGGAGGTGGGCAGAGGAGAGAGTTGAATGTCTTGAAGAGTGAACGTGTGTTGGAGGAGCTGTTGATCTTGTTGTGGAAGTATGAAGATTTTGCAGCATGAACATCCACAGAAAAGGAAGAGAGGAGAGATTGATACATACTCAGGTCAGATGCGTCTTTTGATTTGTGCCATTTCCTCTCCGCTGCCCTAAGTTCAGTCCGGTGTTCCCGAAGAACCTCAGATAACCAGGGGTTAGGGGGAGTAGCACGTGCTGGCCTGGAGGAGAGAGGGCAGATAATGTCTAGAGAAGAGGTTAGAGTGGAGCATAAGGTGTCCGTTGCTGTGTTCACATCCAGAGATGAGAATTGTGAGGGTGGGGGAAGAGAAGATGACACGGCAGAGGAAAGATGGGAGGGAGAAAGTGAGCGCAGGTTTCGCCTGAAAGTGACTGGTGGGGGTGTTGGTGGTGAAGGGGTAGAGAGATGTAGACTGAAAGTAATGAGGAAATGATCTGAAACATGGAGAGGTCTCACCAGGATGTTGTCTGTGATGCAATTGCGTGTGTAAACCAGGTCCAGTTGGTTGCCTGATTTGTGAGTACCTGTGGTGATGAGTCGTTTGAGATCGAAAGAGGCTAGGAGAGAGGTGAAGTCTGTTGCATGCGGCTTTTCGAGATGGATGTTGAAGTCACCAAAGACTAGAAGTGGGGTGCCGTCCTCAGGGAAAGTGGACAGCAGCACATCCAGCTCATCTACAAAGTTTCCCAGCTGACCAGGGGGACGATAAATGACTACAATATGGATCTTAATGGGAGTTGTAAGTGTAATAGCATGATATTCAAATGAGTTGTTGTTGCATAGAGAAGAGAGTGCGGAGTATTTGAAATTGTTAGAAACGAGGAGCCCTGTTCCCCCACCTCTCCCAGACTGGCGAGGGGAGTGAGAGAAGGAGAAATTGCTAGAGAGAGCAGCAGGGGTTGCTGAGTCTTCTGGACGAATCCAGGTCTCAGTCAAGCCCAAGATACTAAGAGTAGAATGAGATGCGAAGGCTGGAATGAAGTCAGCTTTATTGACTGCTGACTGACAATTTCATAGACCCACGGAAAGAGAGAGTGGAGTGTGTGAGGATGAGAGAATTGGACGCAGATTGGCAGTATTGCGTTGTCTTTTGCGCGCGATGAAGGGGCGTTGGCGAGAGATAACAGTAATGTGTTGAAAGCACATGTTGATTAATGTCAACAATAAGATAAGAGAGGGAAGGAGAGGGGAAAAGGAGATACGTAAGTGCCTTTCTAGTGTCCTTGCTCGGTGGAGTCGCGCAGGTAGAGTCGCTGGTCTTTACCCGAGTCGGTCTTCACACGAGGAGGCTGAACACGAGAGCTGAACGCTTCCGCTGACGCTTCCGCGACAGCGCGCAAATTACATAGTTATACAGATAATGCTTCACCGCTTGAGTGAGTACAGCTGTTTCGCTCGGGCAATTAAGTAAAATAACGTGACAATGTGCCGAATCGAAACTGCTGAGAGCAAATAAGGCTTAAGTGCAAATTAGACTGCAATATTAATTTTCACTCGCGGCTTTTGTTTAATGTAGTCAGCGCGTCTACTCAAATACAGAATTATGTGAAGTTTAAAAATTGAAAATAAGCAGAGAATCGAAAATGGCCTTACCTTGACTAAAACACAACACTTAAATGACAGGAAAACTGAGTAGTCCAGAAAAACACTTGCATGCGCGTTCTTTGCCGTGCCTCTTATGCTGAACGCTGGTCCTGCAGACTAATATCTAAGATTAGTCTAATATTATTCCTAATATGACGTCCTTGCATAAAACCAGACTGTTCCATATCAATTATTTGATCTAAACCTTGTTTTATTCTTTTAGCAAAAATCATTGCAAACAACTTACTGTCATTATTAAGCAAACTAATAGGCCTCCAATTTTCAATAAGCAACTTGTCCTTGTTAGGTTTGGGAATCAGTGTTATAACCCCTTGTTTTAATGAAGCAGGCAATTCACCTTTTTCTATAGCTTCTATAAATACTAATAATAAAAAGGGTGAAAGTTCTTTAGAAAATGTCTTATAAAACTCTCCTGTTAGCCCGTCATTGCCTGGAGATTTGTTATTTTTTAGCAAGTTAATGCACTCTCTCAACTCCTCAATATCAATTTCTTTATCACACACATTTTGGAAGGTCTGATACATTTTTTTGGTATCACTCATAAAGCTATTTAAAAAAATATCAATGTTGGAAGTAGCCATTGTGGAAGAATACAAATTACTAAAAAACTGAGCAACATATTTTGAAATATCTAAAAAATTATCTACTATTTTGTTATTAATCATTAGTTTTGAAACTGAGGCAAAATCACCATTTCTTTTTTCAAGGCCAAAAAAATATTTTGTATTTTTTTCCCCTTTTTCTAACCATTTAAGTCTAGATCGAATAAATGCTCCTTTTGCTTTATCCTCATAGATATTATCTAGTTCATTATGTAAAACATTTAATTTATTTAATTCAGAATCATTCAAGTCTTCTTTCTTCTTTTTATTCAAATTTAATATTTCCTCAATAATTGAATTTTCTTTCCTTTTTTTATTTTTCGCTTCCAATTTTCCTTGGTTAATGGATACTGTTCTGATATCAAACTTCATTAATTCCCAATACTTTCCATAAGTATTGTCCATAGCTGCAATTGTTCTATATTTTTCGATAATATGTTTGATTTTTTTCTTTAGGCATTCACTTTCAAGCAATTTATTATTTAATTTCCAATAACTATTATTTTTTTTGACCGATATATGTTTCACCATATTTATTCTTATGAATATTCCCTTATGATCTGTCATTATGCAAGGTTCTATCAGTACAGAGGCCACATTATTAGCTAAATCATTGGATACTAACCAATAGTCAATACGAGAATGAAGAGATGAGTTCTTATTACTCCATGTATATTCCCCTCCCTGTCTGGATTCTTATCTCTCCACACATCAGTAAGGCCCAGTCTTAAACATACATTAACTAGTTCACTCGAAGGGCCAGGCCTACTTTTAGGAGGCCATCTATCAATAGTTGCATCAAACACAGTATTGAAATCTCCCCCCCAAATAACTTTAGCTAAAGGATATAATAAAATAAAATGCTGAATTCTAGATTCAATATGTAAAAAGAGTGTATCATTGTCCATGTTGTTATTGGAGGCATAACAATTAACTAATACAAATTGTTCGTTATCCTTATCTATCACAAGTATTATCCATCTACCACAATCATCTTTTTCATAATTTAGTATCCGCCCTGTAAATTTATCCTGTAAAATAGCAACCCCCGCTGATCGATTACTGCCAAATGACAACCAAATCTCTTTTCCCCACTGATTTTTCCAGAACATAGCATCTGAAGAACATGCATGCGTTTCCTGAATTAAACAAAAATCTACACATTTCCCTTTGCAATACAAAAATAAAGCTTTTCTCTTTAGGATATCACGAATACCTCTGGCATTGATAGAAAATAAAGAAAAAGACATAACGTATCAAAAGTAGATAATAACTGAAAAAAACACCACAAGAGTAGGTAAATAGCCTAACTTTAAACTTTAACATAATGGGATTCCCACAAACGATCTTCAAAAAAGATATCAGTTGCAAACATTTATAAACCTTAAAGTGCATCTGTTATTTAACCATCTGAACAAGAACTTAGAAGCTACCACTTCTTGTCTCTAATAGAGACGATTAACCTTTACTTTTCCAGGACACCCCCAACTGCAGAATCCTAAACGACCACAAGTCTATGAAGTTCCGTTGTCCTCTTCAGGATGGATCTCTTTACCATCCACGAAAGCCCTCACTCCGCTGAAGTACGCGCTTTTGCCCTCCTTCCTCGCCCTCTCCACAGCCGGCCAAAGACGATTCCGTGTTTCAATGTCAAAAGCAGTCAAGTCCTCCTTAAAACGCATCCCTTTGGTGGTCAGATACTCGTTATTTTTAGAATTTTTCCAGATCAAATCTCTGGCTGTGCGAGAAATGAATCTCACGATCACCGGTCTTGGCGGAACTTTTCTGCCATCATCCGAGGTTTTAAGTCTGCCAAGACGATGTGCCACATCCAGAGCATCCGCTACCATACGCCTGTCCGCTGTGTCGGCGGACACTTGTTTGCATATTTCCACAACTCTCGTTTTCACGTTTTCATTGGATTGCTCGGACAGCCCGTATAAACGCAAACACCATCTGCGGCTGTAACGTTCCTGATCATGAATTTTCGTGTTAATTTCTTTGACTTTTTTGCCTAGGAGAGCATTTTCATTTTTTAGGATTTTGTTTTCTTTCTGTAGCTCCATTACATCATCGTGAACTGAGGTAAGAGATTTGCCCAAAACTTCAATGTTGGACGAATTCTCCTTGACCATTCTTTCAATCAAGTCGGATCTCTCGTTAATTTTCTCAGAGAGAATTCGGATGATATTCTCCTGAACTTCACTTAAAGAGAGTTCACTTTCTTTGGCAGAGGAGGTCACAGCATTTTTTTGCTTTTTGGAAGGTTGCTTTTTGCTAGGTGTGTTTGGACACGAATCACAGCTTCCTCCGTGTTTAACTTTACAGGCATACGAGTGGGTATCGCTGAAGTTTCTCTTCTCTTTTACAGTCTCAACCTCCATCTCTGCACCAAGATTATCCTCAGCCATTTTTCAAGCTGTGTAACAAACCGCTGATGCTCCAATAGTTTAATAGGCCTAACGTTACTGTTTGCACCGCTCCAAAATCAAAATTTAATCAAATGCTGCAACCCGTAACAACCTATAAATATTAATTAGCAACTTTACGAAAAATGTAACATCATTTGTGAGGAAATACCCGATATTTCTTCTCAGCTTGCAAAACCACAACCGCTCACGGCGCCATCTTGAGCCCCCCCCCTTCTTATGTTGTCATTCCCCTTGTAGCACGCGCAAGTGACGATTCTCTGTCAACCAATCAACGTCCTGCAGTGAGTCTAGCTCCACCTTTTAGTACCGTTTCACTGTGCTAGGTACCCCAATGGAAGGGTACCTAAAAAGTGGTACGGTACGGTTCGGCATTTTGGTACCATTCACAACTTTTGATAGTGGAAACGCAAATAAATGCGTACCGTTCCGTACCGTACCGTACCGTACCGCTCAGTGGAAACGAGGCATAAGAGAGAGTGACCTAGTTTCACAATAATTCGACATAACTCTCTTATATAAACTTTTTTCGCAAAAATCTTTTTTTACAATTGTTTTTATACTTACTTTCTACTAATTCGCCGAGTTGGATTTCTGTTTTAGTCTTTTTAAAGCTTAATTAGCCGGCTCGTGAACGTTAAGTTTTTTTCGAACAGGAATCTATATAAGGCGACGCGCATTTGCGCGTGCACACTCCTCTCACTTCACTTTGTGGTTGTGCAGACACGATTTTGCTCTCTCTTCAACGTCGATTTCCAAAAGGAAAACTACTCAAAAACAACTTTATTATTAAATATATCTTACATATTATATGATACTTCTTTATTATATATATATATAAGATATATTTTTCTCATTTTGATTTTCTGTCACATAAGCCCGCCTGAAGAAGGTATAACATATACCGAAACGTCGCGAGGGCTTTATTATTATTATTATTATTTTTCACTCTTTTCTTCACTTTTAATTTTATGATTTTTATATATATTTTTTATTTTTGGGATTGATTGAGATACTGTGAGGATGAAAGTCTTTGATGATCGTGTGAGACAGAGAGATACTCCACGCTATAAGATCAGACTCTCCAGCAGTTCTCCTGTTCTAAACAGAACTAATTATAATTATCCTCTTTCAAATGCACGGGATCGTGCTAGGGATACAGATTATCCTCTTTCAAATGCACGGGATCGTGCTAGGGATACAGATGTTTTTCCCATAGAGAGGGGAAGAAACATGATTAGAAATTCCGAATTGTTTGATCACAGAAATGGTCGCAATAGAAGGGATTTCAGAAACACGGCCAGAGGACACAGGCCTGTGTCCTCTCAGAGGCCTAATGTGTTTCACGATGAGGAGTTCAGACTGGTTGAAGACCCGGACGGGTTTCCCAGTCGCTCTGAGCGATTTGAGATGGTTGAAGGCCCAAACAGGCCTCCCATTAGGTATGAGATGGTTGCAGCTACAAATAGGCCTCCCAGACGCTATGAGATGGTTTTGGGCCCAAACAGGCCTCCCATTAATTATGTGATGAGTGCAGGCTCTCAGAGGCCTACCAATAAAAGAAAAAGACAGAGTAGAAACAATAGTGGAAAGAGACGTGGGACAAAACCACCAAGTAGAACTCCTCCTCTCTTCGACCATAATGAACGCGCACAGCGCAAATTTTTTGAAGACAACGTCGAGGAGGATGGCTATCTTCCTCGAAAACAGAGTCGTTACTCTAGTCACTCTCGTCAAGATTCGAGACCCTCGGTACAATTTCAGAGAAGAAGTTCTACTTACAGTTTTCCTCCACGCTCTAACTCGAAACAACATAACAACAACAAAAGAGTCTCGTTTGTAAATCATGGGGGGAAATTTAGAGATATTGAAGTCTCGATCGATAGACATACTGCCACTCAGAAAAGGAACAGAGATAGAACCCCTCGGTATTTTACTCATAGAAACGACCGGACCGAGGAAAGAACTCGATCGTCCACACAAAAGAGTGATTACATTCCAGCCCAGCCAGTACTAAAAAACACAATGAAATGCTTCTACGACATTATTAGGCTCGTACACCACTTGAACAATGTAACAACGAAGGTTACAGACAATCAACCGGTTACTTTCCAACGACTCACGCGGTTACTCACTAACACGATTAGACCAGCGTTTCCTGGTGAGGAGGTCAAAACTAAACTCGAGGGTAATGCCAAAAACTGGGCATTTGAAACACAGCTTATCCTAGAGCAGCATTATGAGACCTTAATCGAGGAAGCATTACAAAACATTCGCACATTGAGTTACCACCACGAGTGGCGGAAAGCATTTGAGATAGCTACTGGCTGGGCGAGGAAGAATTTTTATGCACGAATCACTGATGGGTCGATACAGCAGGCGGAAGCCCTCATTATGGCAGAGATGCCAGGTCCTTCTTCTGCACTTGCAGCAGAGATGGCGCGGGCCCCGACCTACGCAGAGGTGGTGGCTGGGGGGAGACACACCCCCGCACAGACCACTAACATCTCGAAAACACCACCACGAGTTACAGAAACACCACACAGAGAAACACAAACACCAACAAGGACAATTGCTGACTCACTGATTCGACCCCCCATGATTACGAACACAATTGAAGTTCAAACTTCGCCGGGTCTTTTAACGAGAGGGGATTGGACGCTTGATGAAGCGGTCCCTCGAGCAGATCCTCGAGAATTGCTCCAACCCACACAGGTTGTCGAGCCACAGGCCATAGAGGCCGTTATACCCCCTCAGGTCCAAGGGTTGGAGAGTTTGCGAGGGACAGAGCCTCAATCAGAGCTCCCTCTCATCCAACTGACAGAGACTCTCCCTCTGGACCAAAGACCGAGCAAGAAGAACCGCAAAGAGAAACATTGCAAAGACTCTGTGCCCCCTCTGGGGGAGACCACACAGGTCCCTACCCCTGCTGAGGTGGTTCGGGGTTCAAGTCCCACCGACCCCCAGCGGGCGGAGGAACCTGTGGTGGCCCTTTTAGCGCCCGCCAGCGAAGATGACTCTTACCCCTGTCCTTTCCAAAAAGAGGGCTCAACTCACTCGAGTGACCTACTTTTTTCAGAACACTCTGACCAGCCACTCGGCCCATCGGCTTTACTCTCGGGTTTTTTAGAGGAAGCTGCTCAACAAATCGGGGTATCGGACAACAGGGAAACAGACTCAGAAAATTCGTCACCTGAACTGCCTAGACTAGCACCCATATTTAGGCCCACAACACCAAAAACACTGGGTTCCGCCAGCAGAGCCCCTAGGCTGCCTTCCTCTCCATTAGGGTTACCTAATCGACACATTAACACGAGGCGTAAATTAACTGATTGGAGTCTGAAAATCAACAAAAAATTCGTTATAATCGGAGACTCAAACCTAGCGAGATTCCCGGCGTCCAATTGCCCTGATTTACAAATTGAGAGCTATCCTGGGGCCAAAATCCATCATGCGGGTACCTTAATTGAGAAAGCGGTCTTTGAAACCATGCCAGACAAAATGATTGTGGCATTTGGATTAAACAATAGACAGCAGAGGTACCGCATGACGGCCACAACCGAGTTACAGAGGGTCTACGCCATCATCAAAAAGAGAATCCCCGAGACAGAGATTCTCTTCCCGCTGATTAATTTTTCTAGAACACTCCCCCAGGGCGAACAGAGTATTTTAGAGCACCTCAACACACACATCAAAAATCACTTGAGCTTCATTCCTTTACTTCCTTCTGCACTCTTTCATGTTGAGAACGATGGGGTCCATTGGAGACCAACGACAGCGAAGGCGATTCTTGACCTCTGGATGACGTCTTTAAACTGTCATCCAGCACAAGCCCAATAGGGGGCTCCAATAAACTCATCGTCAACCTTTCGCGGTCGCTGGCTCTCAGCAGTGAACAAAATTTAGCACTCTCAAAGGGACTTTCTTTCATTCCCACCCCACTAGGTTTCAAAACACAAAGAATTGAGCTTTTAAGAGATCTACAAGAATACCATCGGAGAATTAAATTAGAGACTTTTTTTGAAGGGAAGAAAAGCACAAAAAAGAAACTTCCTTTTACTCATCCCTCAGACTGGACACCTGCTCTGTCCAGTCTGCCCAAAGAAACTTCTAAGCTGATTACAGCTGATTTATATGCTTACAAACACATTAATTGGGGTTTAAAAGAAAAGACTAACATGACGGAAAGAGAAAGAAAAGCATTATTAAGCTTACAAAGAAATAGGGATATTGTTTTGAAACCAGCAGACAAGGGAAGCTCTACGGTGATCATGGACAGAGAACAGTACATCTTTGAGGCCAACAGACAATTAGCTGTGAGCGAACATTATCGAATGTTAGAAGAACCGATATTTACAGAGACCATTGGTGAGGTTAGAGAAATTTTAGAAGAAATGTGTTTGAGGAAAATTATTAGTGGAGCACAAAAAGAGTATTTGATAGGAGACAGTCTTCCTAGACCCAGAAGGTTTTACTTACTCCCTAAAATTCATAAGGAACCTAAGAATTGGAGCATTCCTTATCAAGTGCCCCCGGGGAGACCGATTGTCTCAGACTGCAATAGTGAAACCTATTACATTGCAGAGTTTCTTGAGCATTTTCTTCACCCTCTCTCTGTCAGACACCCCAGTTATCTAAAAGACACCTATGACTTCATTTCTAAAATTGGCAGTTTAAAAATTCCCTCGGATGCCCTTTTGTTCACAATCGATATTGACAGTCTATACACAAATATTGAGACCACAGTAGGCCTAGAAGCGGTTAAAAAATTCATGAAAAAATTTCCAGACTCCAAAAGACCAGATGATTACATTTTAAAATTACTCGAAATTAATTTGACTAAAAATGACTTTGAATTTGACTCTAAATTTTATCTACAAGTAAAGGGCACCGCTATGGGTAAAAAATTCGCACCATCTTATGCCAATATTTTCATGGCAGATTGGGAAGAGACTGCATTGGATGCGGCAGAAAAAAAGCCGTTCGCCTACTACAGGTTTTTAGATGACATTTGGGGTGTCTGGACTCACACAATGGAGGATTTCATCGCGTTCACGGGATTATTGAATGCACACCAAGCGTCCATTAAAATTAAATTCACGGTCCACGAGTCAGAGGTCAATTTCCTTGATGTGGTATCCTATAAGGGCAAAGAGTATAGAAGTAACAAGAGGCGAAACTCCGTTGCAGTTTTGACAACAGCCACTAGGTGGCGCTTCGGTAGCGCGGCCGCCATTTTGGACTGAACCAACGGCTTTACCGTTAGCACTACTGTACAGCATTAACATTATGTCTGGAAATAATTGGAAACAAAGAAAAAAACAGTGTTCTGCCATCAACTGCAACAACTACCAGTCAACTAGCATTTCATAGATTCCCCAAAGATCCAGAGAGGTAAAGTAAAAAAGGTTTTATTAACTTTAAAGTGAGCTAACGTCAACGATAACAGGTGCTGTAATGTTAATGTAAGCTATCCCATAACTGCAGTAACAGTTTGCTAATGTTATGTATTTGATCGAAATTGTCAAGACTCGAAATGGGCTTTTTAAATCGCATACTTTCAGAGATATATGAACACCTAACCTGGCAAATGACCGCTTTATTAATTCATTGTTATCACTAAATTAACCCTTTAACTGTCACCTTTTTTTCGCATAAACATGAAAATCACTATCCAAACTTAAATGGTTGTAACGTTAATTCAAGAATGCTTTGGAATTTAGACCTATGGTTGGTCTTGTTTTAATTTGTCAGATTATTGTTGAAGTGAAATAAATTATGAAAGTGAAACAGAAAAAAGTTATATAAGTTTGAGTTTATTAAAATGAACAAATTTAAAAATATAATTATTTATATTTTATATAAAATATATAGCCTATTACAAAATATATTTTACTTTAGAACTGCAAGAAAATGAAAGCAACAAATCTGAACAAGTTGTGTTCCATATTTTAGGTTGATATGTTGATATCTCGCTTCCTCACCCTTTCTGCCGTGTGCTCTAACGTTAGCCTACGCGGTTTGGAGCTGCGCGCTCTTGCTCGATCGCTCTAGATTCCGGGTGATTTTAGCTAATTTGCGGGCATCAGGGAGCCGCTATCAACATGCGGGAGACTCCCGGATCTTCCGGGAGACATGGGATGACTGCTCTGGAGATAATAAAAACTTGAAACTACTTTTTAGTTCATTTAACCGCTTTTGAATTTGAACCGGTATCGTTCAATCCTATGACAGCTGTGTTGCGTTCAGTCCAAGATGGCGGAGCTGCAGCTCTGCGCATGGGGGAGTTTGTTGCAATGGAACGTTCTATTGAGTTTCGCCTCTTGTTACTTCTATACTCTTTGATAAGGGTCCTAATTTTCTCTCCTCTGGGAAATTAGATTTTAAAGTGTTTTTTAAAGAGACTGACACACACGCACTCTTACACAAACACAGCTTTCATCCAAAACACACTTTTAAGGGAATTGTGAAATCTCAATTACTGAGGTTCAAACGTATTTGCACGGAACACAACTCTTTCCTTTCTGCTACAAACACTCTTTTTCAAGCACTCAGAAAACGTGGATACTCACGCTCTTTTCTAAGGCACACGCTCAGAACGTTTGATAAACCCAAACCTCTAGCTGACATGGACACGTTGAACAGGAACAAAATTATCCCCTTGGTGTCGCATTTCTCGAGTTCCAGCACACAGCTCAATCTGGCCGTAAAATCTAATTTTCTACAGTTCATGACACCCACAAAGTATCTGCAACAACACAAACCCATTGCAGCCTACAGAAGAAACAAAAACATCTCAGATCTCTTGGTACGAAGCAAACTCTCCAAACCTCTCTGTAAGGGCCGCCTGGGTAAATGCAAATACTATACACCATTATTGTGGGTCAAGAACAGATTCAACGGCCAGATTTTTAAATTGCCTCATTCTCTGTCACACGAGTGTGTGAATTGTATTTATCTGGTCTATTGTCTCAAATGCCGGAAACAGTATGTAGGCCAAACCAAGAATGAGCTTCGAGTCAGGGCTTACCAACATGCACATAATGTAATGCATAAAATAGAAAAACGTAGGCACCTGATTCAGCACTTTTTGGTTCACGGTCTAGACTCCTTTCGGATCACGGGACTCCAAACTAATCCACGATGGTCCCTCAAAGAACGCTTGAGGGCTGAGAGTAAGTGGATTAAACGTTTGGACACCCAATATCCAAGGGGCCTGAATGAGACTTAGACTTGAGATTTTTTCTACTATCCTTTCCAATTCTTTCTACTTTGTGCTACACTCTTAGCCATTTTCTAACTGGATACTATTCTTTTAGAACCATACACACACGCCAGCCCTAAACCTACCATCCGTAAACCCTGTGGCATTACCCCGGGAGGTACATTCAGCTACGGCCCTAACACCTACCAGTCCAAAACCTAATGAATGTACCCCGGACTACGGCCCTAACACCTACCAGTCCAAACCTAATGAATGTACCCCGGACCACGGCCCTAACTCCTACCAGTCCAAACCTAATGAATGTACCCCGGACTGATGTAGCCCTCCTGGGAGGAACCCGGGGCCCTGTAACGAGAACAACTTTATTAGATGGCAATGGATAGTTTGGTTACATGTATGCGAAATGAGACTCAAAAGGAGATTATTGTTTATAACAAAATTCAAAATGAGACACAAGTTGAGTGGGGACGTGCACTTGGGATTGGGGTCCGACTTGGATAGACCTAAAAGTGGTCAGTTGATGTAGGGCCAGTGCATAACCAGACTCAGACCTCAGGTCTGGGGCTTGGATCTTCATTTCCCCTAACCCACTCTATCCTAACCCTAACCCTAACCCTAACCCTAAAACCTACCCCACTCACCTGTTAATGCGGTCTGGACGGTCCTCCATCGCCTACCCCGACTGCTGTCAGCCCTCTCTGGTCGACCCCTGGGAGAATATTAAAAACAGACAAACAAACAAAAATATCAATTACCCCATCTTCCACACTAAAACCTACCCCACTCACCTGTTAATGCGGTCTGGACGGCCCTCCATCGCCTACCCCGACTGCTGTCAGCCCTCTCTGGTCGACCCCTGGGAGAATATTAAAAACAAACAAACAAAAATATCAATTACCCCATTTTCTACACTTAAATCTACCCCACTTACCTGTTAATCCGGTCTGGACGGCCCTTTAACGCCTTCCTTGACTGTTGTCAGCCCTCTCTGGTCGACCCCTGGGAGAGAATATTAAAAACAAACAAATAAAATAGGGGTCATCCCATTTATTACACTCATTATAGCATAACACAACCATATAGGTAATTCAATAAATAAAGAAATATATATACACACACAGGTGTGTGGTCTAAAACACAAAACAGATATTATGAGACGGGCTATAAGGTGTTAACATTATAAATTATAATTTATAATTATTAATTATAAATAGTATATACAGATTTACGTATTGGTCAAGTGGACAGTATAGTGGGACTTTGGATCACGGCATCGTTCCCTTTCTTGACCTTGGGTAACCTTTAGTGGTCAGCAGAATGTAGGCCAGTGCACAGCCATTTCTGGGACCTTAGGGTCCCAGATCTTGGATTTCTCATTCCCCTAACCTACCCCTACTTACCTGTTAATCCGGGCTGGACGGCCCTCTGTCGCCTACCCCGACCGTTGTCAGCCCTCTCTGGTCGACCCCTGCAAGAAGGTTAAAAACAAACAAACAATAAATATCAATTACTCCATTTTCTACACTAAAATCTACCCCCACTTACCTGTTGATGCAGTCTGGACGGCCCTCTGTCGCCTACCCCGACTGTTGTTAGCCCTCTCTGGTCGACCCCTGGAAGAATATTAAAAACAAACAAACAAAATAGGGGTCATCTCATTTATTACACTCATTATGGTACAACACAACCATATAAACAATAAAATAAAAATATACACACATGTGTGTGGGCAGACATATAAAACAGATATTATGAGACGGGTTATAGGTGTCAACATTTTAATTATTATTATTATTATTATTATTATTATTATTATTATTATTACCACTAATATTATATACAGATTTACGTATTTGTCAAGTGGACATTGTAGTGGGACGTTGGAGCACGGCATCGTTCCCTTTCTTTGCCTTGGGTAACCTTTAGTGGTCAGCAGAAAGTGGGCCAGTGCACAGCCATTTCTGGGACCTTAAGGTCCCAGATCTTGGATTTCTCATTCCCCTAACCCTATTTCATCAATTGGGATCTAGGCCTGCACCGATTCTTTATGGTATGGGAGAAACAGTGTTTTGCTTTCCGCACTATTTTCAAAGGTCAGCAAAACATTGCTCTCGTAAGGTGTAGAAAAAATTACTTCAATTCAATTCAATTCAAATTTATTTGTATAGCGCTTTTCACAATACATATTGTTTCAAAGCAGCTTTACAGAAAGTGCATTTCAGAAATGTACATAGAGAAATACAGTTAGTTAATCATGTATTGATTTAGGGCATAAACATATCGCCAGCGTCGAGTCGTCTCTTCACAGGCGCCGAGTCGTCTCTGCACGGGTGTTGGAGAATCTGTAGTTTCCATGAGAGGCTGGATACAAACTGGAGCTGACGATCTGTATTTACCTCGGGACTGGCGTCCCGAGATAACAACAGAAAAGCAGATGGGAAATAATTAGCGTAGCTGCTGTTCGTAATATTAATGCATTCAATCTGATTCAACTGTAGTATAAAAGGTAGGTATTATGTGAATGCTTGGCTAAAGAGATGCGTCTTTAATCTAGTTTTAAACTTGGACAGCGAGTCTGAGCCTCGAACAATATCAGGAAGGCCATTCCACAGTTTAGGAGCTAAATGTGAAAACGCCCTCCCTCCTTTAGTGGACTTAGATATCCTAGGAATGACCAGAAGCCTCGAATTTAGTGATCTTAAAGAGCGCGATGGATTGTAGGGCGATAGAAGTTCCGTTAAATACACGGGAGCTAAACCATTTAGGGCTTTATAGGTCAGTAGTAATACTTTGTAATTGATACGGAACTTTATAGGTAACCAATGTAGAGACGACAGAATTGGTGTTATATGATCATATTTTCTTGATCTAGTAAGAACTCTAGCAGCTGCATTTTGGACTAACTGTAGCTTGTTTATTGAGGATGCAGGACAACCTGCTAATAAAGCATTACAGTAATCTAGTCTCGAGGTCATGAATGCATGAACTAACTTTTCTGCATCAGAAACAGATAGCATGTTACGTAGCTTAGCAATGTTTCTAAGGTGGAAAAAATTACTCCACTGTGTTGAGCCTTCGACCTCCATCGCGCCATTAATAAGTCATGTGTTCTCAGTTGGTGGTGTCCACCTGAGTTGACAACACTTTTTTAATGGCGTACGACTCGCATTTACTGGGGAACATCCGATTTGTCTGCTTACATGGCACACGCAACTGCACATATCCGATTCATATCCGATTTATTACCACATATGAATGAGGCCTGAATCCGATCTGAGAAAATCGGAATCCATGCGTTTTTTTTCCTGCTTACACGTTCACCGGTCATATCGGAATTGGGTCACTTGAACCATGCAGTGTAAATGGGGCCTTAGTGAGATCAAGTAAAGACTCATTCTCAAAACAACTCATTCTGGCAAGGCTGATGCAAAACAAAACAAGATCACTCCCATTACAATCAATAAAGTTTTCTACACTGGAAACGTTTGATGCAACTGTGAAACCCGTTCAAATTATGCTAAAATGAAATTATTTTATTTGCAATCATTTGTAAATTGACTGCAATCAAATTAATTAACTTCTAACAGCTGCATCAAACACAGCGTGTGATGGAAAAATATAGAGAATTACGCTTTTTGGGGATGTTACATTTTATGTTATCAAAACAAAAAGATTTGTAGATTGATTTTGTAATTAATTAATTCTTGTAAATGTATTAGTACAATTTGATTGTTTTGCTGCTTTTGATGCTAAAGTCAAAAGCCATAACAAATAAATTTAGCGACGGTCGGTAAGATATTTTTTGTAAGAATGTAATACTTTTATTCAGCAGGGATGCATTAAATTGATCAAAAGTGTGACAGTACAGACTTTTTTATTATTGGAAAAAAGTTGTATTTCAAATAAATTAAATGCTGTTCTTTTGAACTTTCTATTCATCAAAGAATCCTAAACAATACAATACTGTGCAAAAGTCTTAGGCACATTCATATTTTTACCAGATTTCTTGATTATAATGACAACAATCTAGTTTTGTTTCACATTTCCATCAGAACTGTTGTTGTTGTCTGCTGAGAACTTTATATCATGCGTGAATTTTAAACATTACATTACCCTGACTTATGGAACCATATTGATTGCACTGGAACCATCTCGAGAAAAAGACAACCAGCACCATTTCTGTGGAAAGGACCTCATAGAGGTTCCCAGAGCACTTTCTTTCACAGGCCCAAGAGGAGGTACTCACTGGAGCGTTCAGGGCGATTAAGTTTCTCCTGCGTGATGCTGCTACTCTCATCTTCTCCAACAGCGTCAGAACCATATGGGATGAACATAGTATCAAAATGATTAGCACGTGCAAGCACACTTATCAATGAACTTGATACATGTTGCAGAAATGTTTTATCCATGCCTTACAACTTGCGTTTGCAAAATTCAAAATTGAATGAATGTGTAGCAATTTGTACAAATAGAGACATTTTTGTGAATACAAATGTTTTCCTTTGTATTGGTTTATCATAATTTGCGCATGCAACAAAGAAGATGTGCATGTGTGGATCAGGTGACGCGTGCATTCATTGACGTCGATCTCATTTGATTCATTTGGATTTTGAGACTTTCTTTTCGCTGTTTTTAAGCATTTCACAACCCACACGCAAACAACTACAAATGAATAGGCCTGGTGCTAATTATTAATGTGTGCACAACTACCCATCTATTTGACAAATTCACAAATGTGCGTCACTACATTTAAACTAATACACTACAACTTGTCTGTGCAAAATCCAAAACCACATGAATGTGCAGCATTTTGTACAAATAGTGACATAGTTGTTAATACAAAACCTCGATTTTGTATTAATGTAAGCCAGAATTTGTGCATTGTGCATGCAACAAGTAAGATGTGCATTTGTGGATGAGGTGCAAGCGTGCATTCATTGACTCGTTTCTGAGTCGATCCTATTTGATTCATTTGAATTTTGAGACTTCCATTTCGCGGGTTTCGCCTTGCTACCACTAGATGGCAGTATTCTGCTAAAACAGACAATGGCAGCGTAATCAAGCGTTCTTCCCCATTTAAGACACTTAATGTGAGTAATATTGAAGCACCAAATTTAGTACACAATATAGGCCTACCTTATTAATAAAGCATACTTTATAGAGGCAAACAGATTACATCAGATTATGAACAACACCCACAGAAAACCATTATTAAACGTTTAACGTGCAATAGCGCGTTGCATGTTCAATAAGGTGTACTGGCTACTGAGTTTAAATATCACCGTCTTACTGCATTGACGTTAAGCTTTTTCTTTATAATATGGCTCTATGGGAGAAAAACTATATAGCCTACAGACAAGAGCCTACATGAACGCGACGCGCGGCGTTTCACGTTAATGGGCAATGGCATTTTCCTTCATGAGCCTGTTAAAAAGAAAAAGCTTAACATAAAATTCTGCAGTTGCGTTTAACTTTGCATGTGTATGGGAGAGCAACCGGTCTGAGAGCGCAGTGAAGTAAGTTTTAGGTTTGATATTCGCCGCATTTTCTAAAGGGACCATCTATAAATTCTACTCACAGTCAAAAAAATATATAAACGTCCAGTCATTCATTCAAATGAACATACTTCCAAGGTTATAGTAAATGCGTAGTGGGCAGACTGACTTAGCCTACTGTATGTCCAGCCAATATCTCGATTGAACAGTAAAAAAAATGTAATTACTGTAAAAAAAAATTCTATTCATGTTCCAAAGGTTGTAGTATGTTCCTAGTGATAGTGAGGTGATATTTTGCATTATTCACCTGTAGTAAGTCACCAAAAACCTGTTTGGTTAATTACAGCAATTTTTGTATTAAAAAAATAATTGTTTACTGTAAATAGGCTACATGAAGGGAGGTATTGGGACAATTTCACCTGTAGTAAAGCCAGTCTAGTCACTAGAAACATACTACAACCATTTTGAACATGAAAAAACCCTTTTGGTGAATTACAGTATTTTTCTGCAGAATACAGGCTACATACATGAAGGGAAGTATTGTCCAAATTTTACTTGTAAGTCAGTCTTACAGGAACCTTCTACGAGCTTTGGAATTAGAAAATGTCTGTTTTTAAATATTAAAAGGAATTTGAATTAAAAGAAATTATACGTTTTAACGCAGTTAGTGGAATTGGCAGATGTTCCCTTGTGCATCACGAGCTGTGGTTAGCGTGTCAAAGCATTCTCATGTATAAATATGCAGCTAAACACAAGTAGGGCCTAGATGATTTTCAATTAATATTTCATGTCGATATACAATGGTTGCATATTGTTAAAACTCTATATACTAATATACTTATGCTATAGTAAGAATATAACAGTGTAAGGGTCAAGGGAAAACATATGTCCTGCGAAAATCATCTTTTAACATTTAAAAAGACATTTTCAAATTCTAAAGCTTGTATACTGTATACAATGTGTAGTCAGATAAAAATATGCTTATAATATGAACGCAACGTTTTTTTTAACAGGAAGGAAAACATGCCATAACGTGAAACGCCGCGCGTCGCGTTCATATAGGCTCTTGTCTGTAGGCTATATAGTTTTCCTCCCATAGAGCATATTATAAAGAAAAAGCTTAACGTCAATGCAGTAAGACGGTGATATTTAAACTCAGTAGCCAATACACCTTATTGAACATGCAACGCGCTATTGCACGTTAAGCATTTTATAATGGTTTTCTATGGGTGTTGTTCATAATCTGATGTAATACTGCCATCTAGTGGTAGCAGGTTTTCTCAGACAGCTGTGTGTGGATCGTGCAAGGCTAAACCCGCGAAATGAAAGTCTCAAAATCCAAATGAATCAAATAGGATCGACTCAGAAACAGAGTCAATTAAAGTGTGCATTTAAGGAGGTATAGTAGTTGCTAGCATGTTTAGTATGTTTCTAGCATGCTTAGTACACAATAGTTATGTGGTTAGTTCTGCATTACTGTGTTAACCATGTCAGTTTTTGTTGCCAGTAGGTGGCGCTATTACTATAACTGAATATTCTCATGTAGATGTGTTCAGGCCATGACTCTTATCAAACGTGTGAAGTTTGGGGCAGACTGGACATTCCGTGCCTGAGTTACAGCAAATTCCTATTTAATTGCAGTAATAGCATGCTTTAGCACTTAGTTAAGTGTTTGCTAGCATGTTTTAGCTTCTAGTATGTTGTTAGCATGTTTAGCACTTGCTGGCACTTTTATATATGTTATCAGGAGTCCACAACAGTGTTTAACATGTCACTTCCTGTTGCCAGCAGGTGGCGCTATAAATGTAACTGAATATGAGCATGGTCATGTGTTCAGGACAGAACGCTTATCAAAAGTGTGAAGTTTGATGCAGTTTGGAAACGTGTTAAACATGACACTTCCTGTTACCAGTAGGTGGCGCTATTACTATAACTGAATATTCTCATGTAGATGTGTTCAGGCCATGACTCTTATCAAACGTGTGAAGTTTGGGGCAGATTGGACATTCCGTGCCTGAGTTACAGCAAATTCCTATTTAATTGCAGTAATAGCATGCTTTAGCACTTAGTTAAGTGTTTGCTAGCATGTTTTAGCTTCTAGTATGTTGTTAGCATGTTTAGCACTTGCTGGCACTTTTATATATGTTATCAGGAGTCCACAACAGTGTTTAACATGTCACTTCCTGTTGCCAGCAGGTGGCGCTATAAATGTAACTGAATATGAGCATGGTCATGTGTTCAGGACAGAACGCTTATCAAAAGTGTGAAGTTTGATGCAGTTTGGAAACGTGTTAAACATGACACTTCCTGTTACCAGTAGGTGGCGCTATTACTATAACTGAATATTCTCATGTAGATGTGTTCAGGCCATGACTCTTATCAAACGTGTGAAGTTTGGGGCAGATTGGACATTCCGTGCCTGAGTTACAGCAAATTCCTATTTAATTGCAGTAATAGCATGCTTTAGCACTTAGTTAAGTGTTTGCTAGCATGTTTTAGCTTCTAGTATGTTGTTAGCATGTTTAGCACTTGCTGGCACTTTTTTATATGTTATCAGGAGTCCACAACAGTGTTAACATGTCACTTCCTGTTGCCAGCAGGTGGCGCTATAAATGTAACTGAATATGAGCATGGTCATGTGTTCAGGACAGAACGCTTATCAAAAGTGTGAAGTTTGACGCAGATTGGACATTGCCTTCTTGAGTAACAACAACATCCTGTTTCATTGAATTAGCATGCTTTAGCACTTAGCTAAGTATTGCTAGCATGTTTTAACATGTTTCTAGCATGTTTAGAACTCAGTGGCATTTTTAACATGTTGCTAGAACAGCATCAACGTGTTAAACATGTCACTTCCTGTTGCCAGTAGGTGGCGCTATTACTATAACTGAATTTGAGCATGGACATGTGTTCAGGCCATGATTCTTATCAAACGTGTGAAGTTTGGGGCAGATTGGACATTCCATGCCTGAGTTACAGCAAATTCCTATTCAATTGCAGTAATAGCATGCTTTAGCACTTAGCTAAGTGTTTGCTAGCATGTTTTAGCATTTTTATAGTATGTTGTTAGCATGTTTAGCACTTGCTGGCACTTTTTTATATGTTATTAGGAGTCCACAACAGTGTTAAACATGTCACTTCCTGTTGCCAGCAGGTGGCGCTATGACTGTAACTGAATATGAGCATGGTCATGTGTTCAGGACAGAACGCTTATCAAACGTGTGAAGTTTGGGGCAGATTGGACATTCCATGCCTGAGTTACAGCAACTTCCTGTTTCATGGCGAAACATCGAAATTTGTCAGGCCGCCGAGGACCCGCCCTTCGACGAAAACTCAAGATCTTCGCAATTTAACGTCGCAAAGGCCTTAAGATTACACTCACCAAATTTGAAGATGATCAGATTAAAACTGTAGGAGGAGTTCGTTAAAGTACGAGGCCTGAAAATGGCAAAAACTGCACAAAAATCTGAGAGGAAGTTCAAAATGGCTGACTTCCTGTTGGGTTTAGGGCTACGCTCCAAGAGACTTTTTTGTAGGTATTAGGTCATTACATATATGTACCGAATTTCGTACACGTACGTGGAACACAGCGGGAGGCGCACTCCGTTGAACTTTTATAGGTGGCGCTATCAAACCATTTTGCCCCGCCCAATTCTGAAACCTATATCAGATGTAAATTTTCGCCAGTTCTGACACGTGTGCAAAGTTTCGTGAGTTTTCGAGCATGTTTAGGCCCTCAAAAATGCGATTAAATGCGGAGAAGAATAATAATAATAATTAAAGCTGCAAGCAGCGATGAAAGGGCCCTCGCACCCGTGCCATCAACACTCGGTGGCTTTAGGAAGACAGAGCATGGTTGGGAAATGTACATTTAAGGAGGTATATATAGTAAGAGTATGTCAAAGTCAGTTACAAAATGTTTTGTATAATGGTGATAATAGCATGCTTCATGACTCAGCTAAGTGTTGCTAGCATGTTTAGTCTGTTTCTAGCATGCTTAGTACACAATAATTATGTGGTTAGTACTGCATTACTGTGTTAACCATGTCAGTTTCTGTTGCCAGTAGGTGGCGTTATGACTATAACTGAATATGAGCATGGATGTGTGTTCAGGACAGAACTCTTATCAAACGTGTGAAGTTTGGTGCAAATTGGACATTGCCTTCTTGAGTAACAACAAAGTCATGTTTCATTGAATTAGCATTCTTTAGCACTTAGCTAAGCATTGTTAGCATGTTTTAACATGTTTCTAGCATGTTTAGAACTCAATGGCATTTTTAACATGTTGCTAGAACGGCATCAACGTGTTAAACATGTCACTTCCTGTTGCCAGTAGGTGGCGCTATTACTATAACTGAACATTCTCATGTAGATGTGTTCAGGCCATGATTCTTATCAAAAGTGTGAAGTTTGGGGCAGATTGGACATTCCATGCCTGAGTTACAGCAAATTCATATTTAATTGCAGTAATATCATTCTTTAGCACTTAGCTAAGTGTTTGCTAGTATGTTTTAGCATGTCTCTAGTATGTTGGTAGGATGTTTAGCACCTACTGGCATTTTTTTATATGTTATTAGGAGTCAAGAACAGTGTTAAACGTCACTTCCTGTTGCCAGCAGGTGGCGCTATGACTATAACTAAATATGAGCATGGACATGTGTTCAAGAGATAACTCTTATCAAACGTGTGAAGTTTGGGGTAGATTGTACATTGCCTTCTTGAGTAACAACAAAGTCCTGTTTCATTGAATTAGCATGCTTTAGCACTTAGCTAAGTATTGCTAGCATGTTTTAACATGTTTCTAGCATGTTTAGAACTCAATGGCATTTTTAACATGTTGCTAGAACGGCATCAACGTGTTAAACATGTCACTTCCTGTTGCCAGTAGGTGGCGCTATTACTGTAACTGAATTTGAGCATAGACATGTGTTCAGGCCATGATTCTTATCAAACGTGTGAAGTTTGGGGCAGATTGGACATTCCGTGCCTGAGTTACAGCAAATTCCTATTTAATTGCAGTAATAGCATGCTTTAGCACTTAGCTAAGTGTTTGCTAGCATGTTTCTAGTATGTTGATAACCTGTTTAGCACTTGCTGGCTCTTTTTTATATGTTATTAGGAGACCACAACACTGTTAAACATGTCACTTCCTGTTGACAGCAGGTGGCGCTATTACTATAACTGAATATTCTCATGTAGATGTGTTCAGGCCATGACTCTTATCAAACGTGTGAAGTTTGGGGCAGATTGGACATTCCATGCCTGTGTTACAGCAAATTCCTATTAAATTGCAGCAATAGCATGCTTTAGCACTTAGCTAAGTGTTTGCTAGCATGTTTTAGCATGTTTCTAGTATGTTGTTAGCATGTTTAGCACTTGCTGGCACTTTTTTATATGTTTTTATATGTCCACAACAGTGTTTAACATGTCACTTCCTGTTGCCAGCAGGTGGCACTATGACTGTAACTGAATATGAGCATGGTCATGTGTTCAGGACAGAATGTTTATTAAAAGTGTGAAGTTTGGCGCAGATTGGACATTGCCTTCTTGAGTAACAACAACATCCTGTTTCATTGAATTAGCATGCTTTAGCACTTAGCTAAGTATTGCTAGCATGTTTTAACATGTTTCTAGCATGTTTAGAAGTCAATGGCATTTTTAACATGTTGCTAGAACGGCATCAACGTGTTAAACATGACACTTCCTGTTACCAGTAGGTGGCGCTATTACTATAACTGAATATTCTCATGTAGATGTGTTCAGGACAGAACGCTTATCAAAAGTGTGAAGTTTGGGGCAGATTGGACATTCCATGCCTGAGTTACAGCAAATTCCTATTTAATTGCAATAATAGCATGCTTTAGCACTTAGCTAAGAGTTTGCTAGCATGTTTTAGCATGCTTCTAGTATGTTGTTAGCATGTTTAGCACTTGCTGGCACTTTTTTATATGTTATTAGGAGTCCATAACAGTGTTAAACATGTCACTTCCTGTTGCCAGCAGGTGGCGCTATGACTATAACTGAATATGAGCATGGTCATGTGTTCAGGACAGAACTCTTATCAAACGTGTGAAGTTTGGGGCAGATTGGACATTCCATGCCTGAGTTACAGCAACTTCCTGTTTCATGGCGAAACATCGAAATTTGTCAGGCCGCCGAGGACCCGCCCTTCGACGAAAACTCAAGATCTTCGCAATTTAACGTCGCAAAGGCCTTAAGATTACACTCACCAAATTTGAAGATGATCAGATTAAAACTGTAGGAGGAGTTCGTTAAAGTATGAGGCCTGAAAATGGCAAAAACTGCACAAAAATCTGAGAGGAAGTTCAAAATGGCTGACTTCCTGTTGTGTTTAGGGCTACGCTCCAAGAGACTTTTTGGTAGGTATTAGGTCATTACATGTATGTACCGAATTTCGTGCACATACGTGGAACGTTGCGGGAGGCGCACTCCGTTGAACTTTTATAGGTGGCGCTATCGAGCCATTTTGCCCTGTCCAATTCTGAAACCTATATCAGATGTACATTTTCGCCAGTTCTGACGCGTGTGCAAAGTTTCGTGAGTTTTCGAGCATGTTTAGGCCCTCAAAAATGCAATTTAATGCGGAGAAGAATAATAATAATAATAATAATAAACAGAGCAATTCCAAGAGGGTCCTCACACCATCGGTGCTCGGGCCCTAATAATAATAATAATAAACGGAGCAATTCCAAGAGGGTCCTCACACCATCGGTGCTCGGGCCCTAATAAACGGAGCAAAAACAATAGGGTCCTCTCACCATCGGTGCTCGGGCCCTAATAAACAGAGCAATTCCAAGAGGGTCCTCACACCATCGGTGCTCGGGCCCTAATAATAATAAACAGAGCAATTCCAAGAGGGTCCTCACACCATCGGTGCTCGGGCCCTAATAATTAAAGCTGCAAGCAGCAATGAAAGGGCCCTCGCACTCGTGCCATCGTCACTCGGTGGCTTTAGGAAGACAGAGCATGGTTGGGCAATGTGCATTTAAGGAGGTATATGTAGTAGTTGCTAGCATGTTTAGTATGTTTCTAGCATGCTTAGTACACAATAGTTATGTGGTTAGTACTGTACTGTGTTAACCATGTCAGTTTCTGTTGACAGTAGGTGGGGCTATGTCTATATCTGAATATCGCTATGTAGATGTGTTCAGTGCAGGACTTTTATCAAACATGTGAAGTTTGGGGCAGATTGGACATTGTATGCTTAAAGGAACACTCCACCGTTTTTTGAAATAGGGCTTATTCACCTTCTTTCCTACATTTAGATAGGTGGGCAAATGCATTTTTGTCTCAGTGCATGCATTGTTTTATTTTGACAGGGTCAGCGCTAGCTTAGCTTAGCATAATGAATGGAATCCTTTGTTGCCAGCTAGCATGTCCTGAGTAAAAGTGATATATAAAAAAATAAAAAAAACTAATTACTTCTTGTGGCCTGCGTATTCACAACGAGTACAAATAGTGATGCAGATTAACACTAGGCGATTTCCTAGGCAGATATTGACTTATATATTAAGGACTATATTAGGGGGAAGCACAGGCGAAGCACTGCTACTTGGGCGTGATATCTCTGCACCCAAGTAGCAGTGCTTCGCCTGTGCTTCCCCCTAATATAGTCCCAAGTCAATATCTGCATAGGAAATCGCCTAGTGTTAATCTGCATCACTATTTGTACTTGTTGTGAAAACGCAGGCCACAAGAAATAATTAGGTGGGGTTTTTTTATTTTATATATTACTTTTACTCATGACATGCTAGCTGGCAACAAAGGATTCCATTCATTATGCTAAGCTAAGCTAGGGCCGACCCTGTCAAACTAAAACAATGCATGCACTGAGACAAAAATGCATTTGCCCACCTATCTAAATGTAGGAAAGAAGGTGAATAAGCCCTATTTCAAAAAACGGTGGAGTGTTCCTTTAAGTTACAACAACTTCCTATAGCATTTCTAGCATGTTTTATGATGTTTCTAGCATATGACATATTAATTTTGGGGTAGATTGGACATTGCATGCCTCAGTTACAGCAAATTCATATTTAATTGCAGTAATAGCATGCTTTAAAGGGATAGTTCACTTTGAAATAAAATTTTGGTATGTTTTAGCTTACCTCAAGGGCATCCAAGATGTAGGTGTCTTTTTTTCCGCAGTAGTTTCAATTTTGATATTTTTAGGTCAAACCGTTCTTGTCTGTCAGTCATATAATGCAGGTCTACGGTCACTGTCTCAAAGAGCATGCACAAAGTCCAAATTAAAACAATTCCCCATCGTCCAAATTAAACAATTCCCCATCGTAAGTACACATTGATGGCCTAAGACACGAAACGAGCGGTTTGTGTGAGAAAACAAACAGTATTTATATCGTTGTTAGCTCTTGAACACAGCCGCGTCCGAATGATCTGAGGGCGCGGGCGGGTATAGATATACACACTAGATGTCGCCTTGGCTACGGATTCGTTCCAATGAACTGCAGTAGCTAAGGCGACGTCTAGTGTATATATACCAGCCCGCGCCCTCAGATCATTCGGACGCGGCTGTGTTCAAGAGCTAACAACGATATAAATACTGTTCGTTTTCTCACACAAACCGCTCGTTTCGTGTCTTAGGCCATCAATGTGTACTTACGATGGGGAATTGTTTAATTTGGACGATGGGGAATTGTTTTCATTTGGACTTTGTGCATGCTCTTTGAGACAGTGACCGTAGACCTGCATTATATGACTGACAGACAAGAACGGTTTGACCTAAAAATATCAAAATTGAAACTACTGCGGAAAAAAAGACACCTACATCTTGGATGCCCTTGAGGTAAGCTAAAACATACCAACATTTATTTTCAAAGTGAACTATCCCTTTAACACTTAGCTAAGTATTTGATAGCATGTTTCTAGTATGTTGCTAACATGTTTTACAGTTGGTGGCACTTTTTTTATATGTTAATAGGAGTCCAGAACAGTGTTAAACGTCACTTCCTGTTGCCAGCAGGCGGCGCTATGACTATATCTTCACACTTTTAATAAACGTTCTGTCCTGAACACATGACCATGCTCATATTCAGTTACAGTCATAGTGCCACCTGCTGGCAACAGGAAGTGACATGTTAAACACTGTTGTGGACATATAAAAACATATAAAAAAAGTGCCAGCAAGTGCTAAACATGCTAACAACATACTAGAAACATGCTAAAACATGCTAGCAAACACTTAGCTAAGTGCTAAAGCATGCTATTGCTGTAATTAAATAGGAATTTGCTGTAACACAGGCATGGAATGTCCAATCTGCCCCAAACTTCATACATTTGATAAGAGTCATGGCCTGAACACATCTACATGAGAATATTCAGTTATAGTAATAGCGCCACCTGCTGTCAACAGGAAGTGACATGTTTAACACTGTTGTGGTCTCCTAATAACATATAAAAAAGTGCTAAACAGGTTAGCAACATACTAGAAACATGCTAGCAAACACTTAGCTTAGTGCTAAAGCAAGCTATTACTGCAATTAAATAGGAATTTGCTGTAACTCAGGCATGGAATGTCCAATCTGCCCCAAACTTCACACGTTTGATAAGAATCATGGCCTGAACACAGCGCCACCTACTGGCAACAGGAAGTGACATGTTTAACACGTTGATGCCGTTCTAGTAACATGTTAAAAATGCCATTGAGTTCTAAACATGCTAGAAACATGTTAAAACATGCTAGCAATACTTAGCTAAGTGCTAAAGCATGCCAATTCAATGAAACAGGACTTTGTTGTTACTCAAGAAGGCAATGTACAATCTACCCCAAACTTCACACGTTTGATAAGAGTTATCTCTTGAACACATGTCCATGCTCATATTTAGTTATAGTCATAGCGCCACCTGCTGGCAACAGGAAGTGACGTTTAACACTGTTCTTGACTCCTAATAACATATAAAAAAATGCCAGTAGGTGCTAAACATCCTACCAACATACTAGAGACATGCTAAAACATACTAGCAAACAATTAGCTAAGTGCTAAAGAATGATATTACTGCAATTAAATATGAATTTGCTGTAACTCAGGCATGGAATGTCCAATCTGCCCCAAACTTCACACTTTTGATAAGCGTTCTGTCCTGAACACATGACCATGCTTATATTCAGTTACAGTCATAGCGCCACCTGCTGGCAACAGGAAGTGACATGTTTAACACTGTTATGGACTCCTAATAACATATAAAAAAGTGCCAGCAAGTGTTAAACATGCTAACAACATACTAGAAACATGCTAAAACATGCTAGCAAACTCTTAGCTAAGTGCTAAAGCATGCTATTATTGCAATTAAATAGGAATTTGCTGTAACTCAGGCATGGAATGTCCAATCTGCCACAAACTTCACACTTTTGATAAGAGTCATGGCCTGAACACATCTACATGAGAATGTTCAGTTATAGTAATAGCGCCACCTACTGGCAACAGGAAGTGACATGTTTAACACGTTGATGCCGTTCTAGCAACATGTTAAAAATGCCATTGAGTTCTAAACATGCTAGAAACATGTTAAAACATGCTAACAATGCTTAGTTAAATGCTAAAGAATGCTAATTCAATGAAACATGACTTTGTTGTTACTCAAGAAGGCAATGTCCAATCTGCCCCAAACTTCACATGTTTGATAAAAGTCCTGCACTGAACACATCTACATAGCGATATTCAGATATAGACATAGCCCCAACTACTGGCAACAGAAACTGACATGGTTAACACAGTAATGCAGTACTAACCACATAATTATTGTGTACTAAGCATGCTAGAAACATACTAAACATGCTAGCAACACTTAGCTGAGTCATGAAGCATGCTATTAACACCATTATACAAAATATTTTGTAACTGACTTTGACATACTCTTACTGTATATACCTCCTTAAATGTACATTGCCCAACCATGCTCTGTCTTCCTAAAGCCACCGAGTGTTGATGGCACGGGTGCGAGGGCCCTTTCATCGCTGCTTGCAGCTTTAATGTGGTTTTGGATTTTGCACACACAAGTTGCATTGTATTAGTTTAAATGTAGTGACGCACAATTGTGAATTAGTCAAATGGATGGGTAGTCTAACCCTAACCCACACATTAATAATTAACTTTTCTAACTAATCCATCTTTCTTTCTTCCTTTCTAACTAATCTATCTTTCTTTCTACCTAATCTTTCTTTCTTTCTAACTAATTTTTCTTTTTTCTTTCTTTCTAACTAATCTTTCTTTCTCTCTTTTTCTAACTAATCTTTTCTCTTTTTTCTAACTAATCTTTTTTCTTTCTAACTAATCTTTTTAACTAATCTTTCTTTCCTTCTTTCTTTCTTTCTACCTAATCTTTCTTTCTTTCTTTCTTTCTTTTTTTCTTTCTTTCTAATATTTCTTTCTTTCTAACTAATTTATCAATCAAAATTTAAACTACTTAAAACTTCTAACTACTTTAAACTTCAAACTACTTTTAACTTCTTCAAACTCGCTGGTCCGGCTTTCTCAAGCCAACTTAAAGTTTGTCTCAACAAACTTTTTTTTCTAGTTCAATTTAAAATTTTGCACACGCAAGTTGAAAGGCATGAACAAAACATTTCTGCAACATGTATCAAGTTCATTGATAAGTGTGCTTGCACGTGCTAATCATTTTGATACCATGTTCATCCCATAGGAACCAGAGATGCTGTCGCTGCAGCTGGCCGAAGAGTCTTCAGGGTCTCAGTGCCATCTGGGTGTCGGGCTGCTCTCAGGCATGGGTGACTGGACCTACAGGCAAACAATCACATAAACACATCCGCAGGGAGAGATGAGAGAAGACCCTAGAAAAATGTCAGTTCTGCAGCTTTCAGCCTGAAACCAATTAACACTTGCCACTATTGAACTCAGAAAGAATGTAAGGGCGGCAATGATGCATGTGTGGAGAACCCGGTCTTGATTTTATTGAAGTCTTGATTAATGTCACAGCAGAAACATGTTCATTTGGTCTGAAACACATGTACTGTATGTCAGGTGAACTAATCTATTATCACCATCAAGAAGTATTGAACAACAAATTGAATATCTGTCCAACACTTGGGATGCACTGACTATTAGCTTTCTGAATGCACTAATTTCACCTTTTCAACTTCAATTTGGCTCAATGGTCTAAATTAACACTTTGAATGTAATCTCCAACAGAGTTTTGAAAGAAAGCAGAGAGTTCCTGCTTTTTAAGAGAACATGCTTGGGACTATTTAAATATCTTAATTTCTGCCTTGTCAGATTATTCCAAATGGCCCTGTAATGGCACTGTTAAGAGCGTTCCAATCCATCAGAGCGGATACTGCCAAAATGAAACCTACATTCTGCTAGTCAAAAGTGAACCAACTCCAAATCATGCCAAACAGTGTATTTAACTGTCTGTAACATCTCTATTAGCAAATGTCATAACTCTATTTCAACTCAAACTAAAAAAGGGGGGAATTATATGTTGCACTGTGACATTTTTTTATAGTCAGGTACCACAAGTAATAACCCCATACATTTTCTCCATCTATATATAGAAAATAATCTGTCCAGTGACAGACAGTGCTCAACTGCAGTCAGATTAAGAGAAAACTGAGCATGAAAACTCAAGCATCAAACTCTGAGCATCAAAACAATTTTCAGTTCCAGTGTTGGTGTAGTCATTGCCTTTGCTGGACGGTGCACTTTTGTAAAAATCAGAAGCCAGTGTGATTTCACCAATCAGAGAACCATAAGAGTAATAAGAACTGTGGTAAAAGAGATCAATGGGGATCACGACTCATTGCGAATCACATAATCGAATTAGTCTCCCAACATGCTCAAACTACCTTGAATGCAATGCAACTTGCTTAGGATAAAAGCATTTGCCATGTAAAAAAAGAAATAAAACGTACATAGTGAATATAGTTGGCAAACGTAATTACTTTAAATTTCTTTAGATTAAAAAAAGTGAGTTTATCTACATTTGTGACTACGTACCTCAGAACCTTTCTGTTTAGAGAATTGGTCCGACAGTTTCTCATAATCGTTTTCACACTGCTTCAGTTGGTCTTGGATTTCTTCCTCCTGCAGAACAAGTCACAAACAAATGCATAAGATTGTCTTTGTTTTTCACATAATATAAATTGTATATTACTATGTGTTGATTTATTGGTTGTATATTCATTATATATTGGTGATTACTTTTAGCAATCAAAATCAATCCATTTGCACATTGATCATATATTGTTTATTTGTAACCAAATATTTACTGTAAAATGTATATTTTTAAATCACATTATTTGGATGAAATAATGGACACTCTAACTGACCCTTATGAAGCGATACTATATTAAATACATAAAGATCCAGATCAAATACCAATCTAAAACAATAAAAATACAAAAATATATATGCCAACTAATTTTTTTGGTTTAGAATAATATATATATATATATATATATATATATATATATATATATATATATATATATATATATATATATATATATATATATATATATATATATATAATATGTATTAGCACACCTCTCCTCAACTAGCCACATGATTTGAGGATTCATTCATGTCTGTAGCACAAATGGATTGTTTAAATCCCTAACCATAAGAATGAGCAATAGTACTGATGGTTGCCTTAAACTCCAGTAATGAAAAACAGATGGCCACAAAAAGAGTTAAGAAGTAAAATACTTTTCCTCATCTTATTTTAAATCCAAAAGGTGAGTAGTAGGAAGTAGTAGTTGTAGGAGGGAAGAGAAAGAAAAGAGCAAATAACTGTTGGATTGCGTCTCAGGTACATGCCTTTTTCTTTTGAGATGAAGCTTGTAGCTCAACGCAGGATGCGTGAAAGGCAGTTGAACGGAGACTCGCATATTTCTCAAAGAGCAGTTTGTCATCTGGGGGGTAAATCCATCTGTGCAGAGAGAGGGAGAGAAAAAGCTTTATCTGATTTAGCAGCCTGGTCTGCCTGCTTTTCTAATCACTTAAACAAACCTCAATCGTTCTTTTCACACATGCATTTGTCCATTAATGATGTGTATATACTAATGATTAATAAACTTGCTTGTTTATTAGACGTTAAGACTAAACAAAAGCCAGAGACGTGTAAACTTTTGTCTATATCTGTGTGATGGATCTTCAGATCAGCGCCATATTGGGTTGTGTATATAATCAAAGCCAGCAACTGGCTTTGCTTCGGGACCCAGATTTTAAATTAGACATCAAACGGCAACACTCTACAGTACCAAAACTGTGCAAAAAAAAAAAAATATAAATATATATATATATATATATATATATATATATATATATATATATATATATATATATATATATATATTAAAACCTAAATGCTTTTAAAAAAACCTTTAAATGCATTTACTGTATATTACTCGTAACACTTTACAAAAAGTACATGTAGTTAAAGTAAGTTAATTCAGTATTTATTAATGCAGTATTTATTAGGGCTGACTTCTAATAGTCGAGGATTCAACGATTCGATTCGGAGAGGTCTGATTCGACAATGAACCTCATAGTCGAATAGTAGGGAAGTGTTATGTAACCAATGAGCAGCAGCCAGGGCCGGCGAGTGCACTTCTGCCGCTCTAGGCGAAAAACAATTGTGCCGCCCCTAGGGCTGGTCCGAATACCATTTTTTGAGCTTCGAAGCTTCGGTAGTAATGAACATCGAATATTCAAAGCTTCGAGAGGGTGCTGAACATATACTTCTCTCTAATAAAGGCAGGAATCTCTATAAGTGTCTGTATGTCCGTTTGCATTTTGATTATTTCGAGAACCGTTCATCCAATTGACTTCACAAGGGAGTGCAGTGTCGCATTTGGTGCAATATAGATGGACTCGCGAGACGCGACACGTTCAGAATTAATAAACTTTTAGTAAACTACAGAACAACGCGAGCAGGAAGCGGTGCGCCTCACGCGGGCAGGGCTTATTAACGCACGCTGCACTAGTGATATAAAACGCACACACACAGGTCTGTTAAATTAAGCAATACTTTAAGGTAGTCTATATTTTTCTGACTAACAAATTACTGACACAGTAAAGGGTAGATTTAAATTAAGAAAAAAAAATTAAATAAAGAAAAACTATTTAAATACAGAATTTTTTTAAATTTTAAATTTAAATAAAGAAAAAACGAAATTTAAATAAAGAAAAAACGAAATTTTTAATTTAAATAAAGAAAAAACGAAATTTTAAATTTAAATAAAGAAAAAACGAAATTTAAATAAAGAAAAAAATTTAAATAAAGAAAAAACGAAATTTAAGTAAAGACAAAATGAAATTTAAATAAAGAAAAACGAAATTTAAATAAAGAAAAACGAAATTAAGTTAAATTAAAAACGAGATTAATTTAGATTGATAATAACTTCAGAAGAATCAGACAACCACAGGTGCAGTGGAACACTATTCATATGTGAAGAAGTGATTTTTTTTCTTTTTCTTTTGGGACAATGTGAACTTAAGCTGAAGGCTGCGCGCGAAGCGTCTCAGCAATGAAGACATCCTTTCCTTTTCTTTTTCTTTTTGCTGCATGTGCACTTTCTGAAGCCCATTCGATTATGACTTATATTAGGCCTATGTTTATTTTTGTTGTTGTGTAATTGTTTTTATTTATTCAGGCAGGCTTATTGTATTTTGAAAAATGTTTATGACATTTTGGACTAGTGCCAGGCTGTTGCGCTAAGTTTAATTTTATTTATTTTATCCCGATTCCCGAGTGTGAACTGTGAATTAAAAGCCAAGAAATAGGTTCCTAAGTGAGAGATAAAGGCATGTTTTGGCACGTTGTTGTTTTTGAAGTCAATTTGTTCCTATTTTATGTGAACTTTTCTGATGTTTGATATATGTGTGATATGTTTTGTTCATCTGGCTTTAAATGAATAAAAGGTATTTGTTACACACCATGTTTTTCTTTTAGTTTTTTTTTAGCTCTTTTGTTTGAAATGGAAAAAATCTAGCTGCTATCTTTTAAAAAAAAAAAAAGGTTCGACTATCAGTCGACTATGGCAAAATCTAACGAATCAGATTCGACTATGAAAATCCTTAGTCGAAAACAGCCCTAGTATTTATTGATCTTTTAAACTTTGATAGATGATAAAAATACAACTGTGTATTGTTAGGTCATATTAATAAATGTTTAAATTAACATTAACTAAGATTAATAAATAAAGATTATTAAAGTATTTTTCATTGTTAGTTCATATTAACTAATGTAGTGAAACAACACATTACATATTAATCTAATTAAACTTTATTGTAAAGTGTTACCATATAGGCCTAACCACGAATTAGACCAATAGAAATTAGAAAACAATTTAAATTCTATAGTCAAGTCAAGTCATCCTCATTTATACAGCGCTTTTAACAATGTAGATTGTTCCAAAGCAGCTTTTTACTTTGATTTACATTTGTTATTAAATTAGGGGCCGCTAAGACGACACCATTCTCTCTATACAGACTTTAAACACGTACCTGTGTAGACGCTGATGGTGTTCACATGCGCATTAAGAATTGGTTCTATAGTTATGTGCGTTTGAATATATGTGCGCAGGTTTGTAATTCCCTACAGACCAAGCCTAAACAAAGTACTGGTCTTTCCTTATACATTTTGATACAGAATTTTATTTTATTTTGTCACTACGCGAAATGAATTTCCCAACAACGCTTTATCTGTAGAGTGGTAAAGGGATCCTCCATAGGGAGACACTAATATTAGCGTAGATGCCATTCTTCTTATGATGTAACGAGTACATCAGGTTTAATGGAAAATGTTCCCGGTTCCGGCTGACCTGATCTATGCAGCCTAACATTGAACTATAGAAGTCTGTAATGTGTTATGTGAATGCTAGCTCAAAGAGATGTGTTTTTAGTCTAGCTTTGAACTGACAGAGTGTGTCTGCTTCCCGGACAATGGTAGGAAGACTGTTCCAGAGTTTTGGTGCTAAATAGGAGAAGGATCTACCGCCAGCAGTCGATTTTGAAATTCTAGGTATTATCAACTGGCCGGAGTTTTGAGATCACAGTAGACGTGAAGGACTATAATGCGTTAAGAGCTCGCTCAAGCACTGCGGAGCTAAACCATTTAGTGCTTTGTAAGTAATCAGCAACATTTTTAAATGTATGCGATGTTTAATAGGGAGCCAATGCAGTGTTGACAGAACCGGGCTAATATGGTCAATACTTCCTGGTTCTGGTAAGAACTCGAGCTGCTGCGTTTTGGACTAGCTGTAGTTTGTTTATTAAGCGTGCAGGGCAACCACCCAGTAGAGCATTACAGTAATCTAGCCTTGAGGTCATGAACGCATGAACTAATTATTCTGCATTTGTCAATGAGAGTATATGGCGTAATTTAGATATATTTTTAAGATGGAAAATGCGTGACTTTCAAATGAAAGGTTGGTATCAAAGAGCACACCCACACACACACAGACACACACCCACCCAGGTTCCTAACCGACGACGAAGACGTGACAGAGCAGCCATCAAGTGTTAGACAGTATTCTAGGTTATTACTTGAGGAAGTTTTTTGTTGAATAATTAGAATCTCTGTTTTTTCAGAATTAAGTAGTAGGAAATTACTAGTCATCCAGTTTTTTATATCAGCTATACATTCCGTTAATTTTGTGTATTGGTAAGTTTCGTCAGGGCGTGAAGAAATATAGAGCCGAGTATCGTCAGCATAACAGTGAAAGCTAATTCCATGCTTCCTAATGATATCTCCCAAGGGTAGCATGTACAGAGTGAACAGCAGCGGTCCTAGTACTGAGCCTTGTGGTACGCCATACTTAACTTGCAATCGATAAGACATCTCTTAATTTACTGCTACAAAATGATAACGGTCAGATAAGTATGATTTAAACCATGCTAGTGCAATTCCACTAATGCCAACATAATTTGAGTCTATTTAAAAGAATGTTGTGGTCAATAGTATAAAATGCAGCACTAAGATTGAGTAACTAAGATCTAATGAGAGCTTTCTCAGTACTATGGTATAGTCTAAATCCTGACTGGAAATCCTCGCAGATATAATTTCTTTCTAAAAAGGAACATAGTTGTGAGGATACCGCCTTTTCTAGTAACTTTGACAGAAAAGGAAGATTCGAGATCAGCCTGTAATTGACTAATTCTGTAGGATCAAGTTGCGTTATTTAACAAATGGTTTAATCATAGCCAGCTCAAAGTTTTTGGTACGTATCCTAGTGACAAACAGATGGCAAAAGTACTCACTTCCCGTACTCAAGTAGAAGTACAGATACTTGTGTTAAAAAAATACTCTGGTAATTTAACTTCTTTACTCAAGAAAAAAAAGTAACAAAGTACAGGCTTGGAAATGTACTTAAAGTAAAAGTAGCCTTGCGAATGATAACCATTTTTTTTATGCAAAGCTACCTAGACCACACTAATGTTACTGGAGTGCAAGCTGAGAAACTTGGATATGGAAAAAAAAGGTTCTTTATCTGTCATTGCCTACATTTTAAGGCCTAAACCATCACATTGCCTGATATGATTATTGTGACAGAGACTGGGACTCCAGGTTAATGAGATTCTGAGAGAGTAGCAAGATATGAATTCAATTGTGAATTCAATTTTGATTCTGTGAGAATTCACAGACCCAGTTCTCTTTTTTAATCTTCCCCTTAACATTTAAAGGAATCTAGGGTAATGATTTTTCTGTGAATGAATGTCGCCTAATCTGTCGAGTCGTCTTGTAGTGATGGGTCAAGTGCAACGTATATTCCCATCAAATTAACTCTGGTCTTTGCGAACGGCCCCAAACCATTCCCTTCCGTTCCCTTTAGTTACTGTTGCTATGTCCGACAAGCGACGCCTCTCTCACGCCACTAACAAGGCGCTGACAGACCAGATTATTTTTTATATGAAACAAAGACTCACCTTTCAAATTTGGTCATTTTTTAAAGAAATTTAAACAATAAATACAGTTTTGTGGCTCTTTAATGTGTCGTGACAGATCGAGCCTCAGTTAAAGCTGCTCGTGAACCGATTATCTCTTCCCTCTAGTTAATTTATAGTTTTATATAAATTATTAAATTTATTTTATAATTTACGAACATTTTACTTCGTTTTTCAAGTTTAAATCCTCCAATGTTAATATACTAACTCTCCTGACTGCTTTGTCGGACAAAATGGCGGATTATGATTAGTCAGATCGCCTGTCAATCAAACACCCTGCGAAGGGTTGATGACGCGAAAATTAACTCGGTCACTCCACTGAAATTATTTGAAACTAAAGTAACGAGCTTTGTAAAATGTAAGGAGTAGAAAGTACCGATATTCCTGTTAAAATGTAAGGAGTAAGTAAAGTCGGCACAAAAATAAATAGTTAAGTAAAGTAAATATATCTGAAAAATCTACTTGAGTACAGTAACGAAGTATTTGTATTTCGTTACTTCCCATCTCTGGTGACAAAGATGAATTAATGATATTGAGAAGAGGATCTATGACCTCTGGAAGCATCTCTTTCAGTAGCTTAGTCGGTATAGGGTCTAACATACATGTTGTCGATTTAGATGATTTAACGAGTTTAGTAAATTCTTCCTCTCCTATAGCAATGAATGAATCAAATTTTTCTTCAAGGAGACTACAATGCTCTGCCTGATGCGATACTGTAGTAGAGGGTTGCATAGTTATAATTTTGTCCCTGATATTATCAATCTTATAAGTGAAGAAGTTCATAAAGTCATTACTGCTGTGTTGCTTGGAAACTTCTGGGCTTGAAGCTTTATTTTTCGTTTTTAGTTTAGCCACTGTTTCAAATAAATACCTAGGATTATGTTTATTTTCTTCTAATAGGGTTGAAAAATAAGCAGATCTAGCAGCTTTTAAGGCCTGTCTGTAAGTAATGGAGCTCTCTTTCCATGAAATGCGAAATAACTTTTCTTTTCTAATTTTCTTCCAGTTTGCGCTCCATTTTTCTGGCTGCTCTCTTAAGGGCCCGAGTGTGCTCGCTGTACCACGGCGTTGGACTATTTTCTTTAATCTTCTTTAAGCGCAACGGAGCAACTGTGTCTAAAGTGCTGGAAAAGAGAGAGTTAAAAATTTCTATCGCAATATCTAGTTCTTCTAAGCTATCGGGGATGCTGAGATGATGAAACTGATCAGGAAGATTATTAATAAAGCAATCTTTAGTGGCAGAAGTGATAGGTCTAACATATTTGTAACACGGAGTCGACTTATCTACTACAATCTACAATCTACTAACTATCTCATCACTCCAATGAACAGGAAGGGGGCCAGAGCAAATTACAGTGCCTGACATCGTACTTGCAAGTTCACACACCTCTTTAATGTTAATTTTTGTGATCTCCGACTGGCAGAGTCTATATATATATATATATATATATATATATATATATATAGAGAGAGAGAGAGAGAGAGAGAGAGAGAGAGAGAGAGAGAGAGAGAGAGAGAGAGATAGAGAGAGATATAGAGAGAGAGATATAGAGAGAGAGAGATATATAGAGAGAGATATATAGAGAGAGAGATATATAGAGAGAGAGATATAGAGAGAGAGATATAGAGAGAGAGATATATAGAGAGAGAGATATATAGAGAGAGAGATATAGAGATATATATATATATATATATATATATATATATATAGAGAGAGAGAGAGAGAGAGAGAGAGACAGAGATATATATTATTTTCGTTCCAATCACTGAACAACACGAATGAGGGCGTGTTCATAAACAAAATGTTGCCTAAACACTGGATTCAGACATGCCTTGGTGCCTTACTATTTAATTCTTCTGCCTACGAAGGCAGAATTGTTTAAGTCTTAGAAACAACCTTTGTCCTTGCTTTGTCCTCACATGATAGCCCAAGAAATTGTTTCACACCATCGCATATCACAAACCAAGCCACAAGAGACCCCACATGAGTAAGCGGGCATTCTTACAGGATAACAATCATCAAAGCGGCTTCCCTACCTGTAGTTCCCCAGGTTGCACTTTGTGTACACTTCCTGCTTGCGGTGTTGGGCCAGTTCTTTTTTCTGAAAGCACAACACAAGTGAGTAAGTGGTGAGAAGTAGGAAGAATGACAAAGACATAATGCCCTGTTCCTGCTGGTGTTAGCAGAGTTATAACAGTCTCTCCTCTACACTTGTTAATACAGGGGCTTATTCATAATTCATATAGATTTAACTCCCACTGTACCATTTTAATACATCAAAAACTATAATTGCGGAAAGGTCAGCTGGCCAATTTGAGTTGGCGCAGCAGGGTGTCTTCTATAATAGTCACTGATCTCTTAAATGCTGGTACAGGCATATTCGCTCAGCCCCCAATCCCCAAATCTCACTCCTCTTTTGCATCTAGCTTTGCCCTTTGAAAATACCACCTACCTGCAGTCATCTCAATCTCATTCATCTCTTCATTTAATAAAAAGATCGAAAGACCAATCAAGAACTGGTGCACAAAGCTCCATACATACTCCATACAAGAACTTACTCTGAAAACATGCTTTGTCTGTACGTATGCATTTTGAAATATGAATACTTATAAGAATAGTTTACTTGCATCTCATTTACTTACAATCATTTACTCACCCTCAAGTTACTTCAAAACTGTATGAATTTCTCTCTTCTGCTGAACACAAAGGAAGATATTTTGAAGAATGTCGGTAACTAGACAGTTGACTGTCCCCATTGACTTTTAAAATACCATGGAAGTCAATGGGGTCCATACCGACATTCTTCTAAATATCTTCTTTTGTGTTCAGCAGAAGAAAGAAATTCATACAGGTTTGAAACTTGACGGTGAGTAGGCCTAAATAATGACAGAATTTTCATTTTGAAGTGAACTATTCCTTTAAATACCTTTTTTTAGTTTTGGAGGTTTTTAGACAAAACACAGACTAGATTTCAACTTGCATTTTCCACATAAGCACAAAGACTCAAGTCTGGAGCCATGGCTTTGACATCAAAACATTATTTTGCTTCTTAAATTAAACATGACCTAATAAAATGTTGCTCTGTAACAGCTGAATGGGTCATACCAGTTCCTCTCTCCTGCACTCGAGTACTTTAAGTTGTTTCTCCAAGTCCGATGGTCCGGCCGTCGGTTTCTGCGTGGTTCGCTGTCTATACAGCCGTTGCTTGACTTTCGCGTCCTGCTGGGCCAGACACTGTCGTTTATCACTCGCGCTGGGTAAAAGCAATAAAAAAAAACAGGAAATGCTCAAGTAATAGCACTCAAAGTAGCCTAAACTCCCAGCCGAAATCCTGACAGACTCCGAGACTCCGACTTGACAGCATTCAGCACTTCAAGATTTCATTGCTCACTGGGCCTTCAAATTTGCTGTTGAAAGTGACCACTCAGGATCAGTGGGCTCCTGAACCACATGGGGAACCCTCTCGTTTTATTGATACGACTTCCACACTCCTAACCCTATTTTAAAATTATAACTATAAAAATATGTCTGAGATGAGTGGGATAAAATAATTTGCTCACCTTGTTATATCCATTCCACTTTGTATAACTTATTTCATAACCATTTAAATTCAGTAAACCTGGTAATTCACATTATATAAATTCTGATGGCAAAAGATATCTTGTTCAAAATGAAGACAAGAAATATTGTGACATTTTGTGGTTATCAATCTTGAGTTGAGTTTGTCTTTAAACCTACATGAACTCCACACATCTACTAAATATCATCTTGATTTCAGTTGCATAAGGGTCACGGCAAAATGGCTCAGTTAGTTCTGTGAAAAAAGATAGATAGCCCTGAAAAAAGGTTGGCCTATCACCATTTGTTTGCAAATGCCACTTGTTTAAATATTTTGTTATGCAAAGCAGTGAATTTCAGATATTTTTAAGTATAGCTCAAGTGTCCAAATACTTTTTGGGGCCTTCACACTGGTACCACAGGTGCTGCATGCAATGTGCTCACAATAAGCTAAAACTCCAAAATTATTTTTCATTCTTACTGTATCTTAAATCAAACAGTAGCTATAACAAATGCATGAGGACCCATCAAAGAGTTTCAGACAACTTTTTAGTTGAGATCAAGGAATCAATATTTTTGAAAACAAAAAAGACTGTGGACAGCCGACAATTGAGAGTGAGTTTCCTGATTAACTCATTCGCTTCTCTTTCTAATGGGACTCTGGAGAGAGCAATGCTTCATACCTGATGTTGAGCAGTTTCAGGGCATCGAATAAAGCCCCCTTCTTCACATCGTAATCAATCTTTTCATCTGTCCCAAAACTCGGAGCACGATTGATCTGTAGAGGGGAAAAAGAGAGAGAGAGAGAGAGAGAGAGAGAGAGAGAGAGAGAGAGAGATGTTATCTTCTTTCATATTGTTTTCTTCAATTTCAAAATCAAAACCTGAAGCAATCACAAACTTTTAAAGGGGAATGAGAAGCCACAGTAGAAACGGTCACTATTACCCATTAGTGAAATCAGAGGCATCAGCTCTCATTTAAAACAAGTTCTCTCTTAGTCCGCAACTGGCACTGATGTTGAGAATATAGAGTGCCTCATGTACTACAGCAGTCAACATTTAAAGTGGATCAAAACCTTTCAAAGTTACGTCCCTTCCAATGACTTCTTAACTGCTAAGACCAGATTACTGGACTCAAGAACCAGGTCAGTCTGATTTGTGAATGGTCATTGTACAAAAGCTCAAGAAATTCATTAATTGAAAAGGTTAGACTCAAAAGAACAATTTTGGTCACAAATCAGGCATTGCTCAGCAAAAATATTAGATACAATCTCCACATCCAGGTCCATATTGGATCCAGCCTCTTTACCAAATCCTGTGTGAAGACATCCATTTTGTTTGGTATCAAAACTGTCTGCAGTTTTGTCTGATATCCAAAATCAGGTTTAAAAAAATGCATTTTGTCTGGTACCTTAAACTGAATAACTAAAAATCTTCAGGGAACACACAAATTCTATTAACCATTTTAATGATATTTTTATTTATCATAAAAAAAAAATTAAAATAAATCTGGGTATGAATAATCTTAATGAATAACGTACCATATTTTAGTTTAAGAAACATACGCTTCTGATCAAAAGTTTGATTTGTTTTTCAAGGAAGTCTCTTGTGCTTAGCTTGGCTTAATCTATTTGATCAAAAATACAGTAAAAAAGAAATATTATTAGTTTAAATATAATTGCAGTTTTGTATTCAAATATTTTAAAGATTTTCAATTTACAGCATTAATTGAAGTAGAAATCGTTTGAAATATTATAAATGTCTTTACCGTCATGTTTAATCAATCCTAATGCATCCTTGCTGAATAAAATTATTAATTAATTTAGAATGGTATAGTTTTATAATGGTTTCACACAAATAATATTAAAGGGCACCTATTATGCCCCTTTTTACAAGATGTAATATTGGTCTTGGGTGTCCCCAGAATGTATTTGTGAAGTTTCAGCACAAAATACCCCACAGTTAATTTATTATAACCATTTGAAAATGTCATTTTTGGGGTCTGTTTTAAAAAGAGCTGTTTTGGTGTGTACCACCTTAAATGTAAATGAGCTGCATATCCCCGCCCTGCTGGACCCAGATGATGAAGAGAGTCCGGCAGAAGAAACACGAATGAGAATGGACCAGGACGTCTCGGAAAGGTTATTTGATACATTTATGTACTTACAAAGTTTTAATCGCGTCCGCTTTGTAATTATGGATGTGCAACACACACACACACACACACACACACACACACACACACTATGATAACTTTCACGCAATTTTTTGAAACTACACACACACAAATACTGTGATAACGTTTGCTATTACTTGTACAGGCAAATGTGAAATGTGCAAATGTGAGAAGATGGCTACAGAACCAGAAAACATATGCTGCAGGGAGACAGACGTTTATATACTTTCTATGTAGATAGAGCTGTATTAATTTATTAGGGGTTCAAGCTCGAAGTGCTGAAACCCTATTGTTATTGTTAATTTTCCCATGATGCAACATTCAGACATAAAACTGATCGGGCAGACCAAACCATAAGGCGTGGAGACTTGAAACTTCGGGGGCTGGTAGTACTCACAGCGCCTACAGCGTCACCAAGGCCCGCCCCGATCGGCCGGACGGGGGCGCTACAGCGGTCAAAAGTACGAAACGGCTCATAACTCATCAACCGTGAGGCGTAGGCTCAAGTGTCTTATATCGCTGGAATCCTTGGCTCAAGGCAGACAAGATGCATGCCTCGGATTTGCTCGTCACCCTGGGAACATTTTCGGGTATTTGGTTTTTTTCCAAAAACCTACATTCGCGAACTAGTCCTAGGTTTTTGGCCCGACCGGAACCAAACCAGTGCAGCAAGATTCTCTGGAGTCCGACTGTCAATAATTATCAAAAAAAAGTGAAAATTTTGGCTCACGGTTCCTAAGGGCCGCCAAAACGTTCCCAGTGGGAGGGGCCCCATATACTAAATTGGCTATAACTCGTGAACGGAACGAGATTTTTTGCACCAAACTCAGCACACGTATGTACGAGCTCATTCTGTGGTCGCGTGAAAAAGGACGCGGCGACTGGCCACTTGGTGGCGCTATAACTGTTAAAAGGGTGTCAATGATGCATTTCTATGGCAAATCCCATGAAATGGCTGAAAGCGGCCATCTTGCTGTCTGATTTGCACACAGCCTCACAAAATCGGGCATGCGCATGCGTCACGTGATCCTAAAGAAGCTTGAAAACTTTCATGGACGTCGGCCCATTGGTGGCGCTCCAAATTCAGGCTCCAATATTGAGTAAATTGAGGTTTTTTGAAAAAACTACTTTTGCGAACTACTCCTAGATTTTTCGCCTGATCGGAACCAAACCAAAGCAGAAATATTCTCTGGACAGTGACTATCAATAATCATCAAAAAAATTATTAATTTAAATTCACGGTCGCTAAGGGAAACCTAATTTTGATGGCACCAGGGCCACTTTTACTAAAACAATTATAACTCGTGAACGGAAAGAGATATTTTCGCTAAACTCGGGAAACATGTTCATGAGCTCAATCTGAGGTTACTTGAAAAAAATCGCGACGATTGGCCACTTGGTGGCGCTACAACATGGAAAAAAGTCATGAAAATGGCTATAAACGCACCCAAACGTTAGTCCTTTGAAATCCTGAATCCTTCCCGAGTCCAACAATACCAAATATGCCAGGTTTCTCCTTATAGTTTGTGTATCATTGTCATTTAGCACTTAAAAAACTTGCAATTATCTTCGAAAGGGACCACATGAGGGCGAGTAACTTGAATCTCTCTTCGCACAGTAGAGAGATTACCGTATGGACAGGAGGAGAAGCTCGCGGGCAATCGGGGGGACGTGGAGGCAAAATGACAAAATAATTCATCAGAATACTTAGCAAAAGTTTCTCCTGCTCCTAGCCCATGGACAGCTCCTACTCACACTCTCCGTCTCTGCGAGATTCCCACTAACCCACTAACGTAAAACTATCACTGTAAAAATTGTAAACATTTTATTTTCATTTAAGAAAATGTAAAAACTGTAAAAATGTGACAGAAAAAACCTGTCTACGGAGCTGAACTATATATGGAGGAAAAACTCAAATAGACATTTTGTGTAATTTTACAGTAAAATACTGTTAAATGCACATTTTTGTTGGTGTTAAACTACTGTCAGGATTTACTAAAGACATGATGTGAAAAATTACAGCACTGTTAGATAACCCTATAAATGTAGTAATAATAATAATAAAGTAATAATAAGAATAAAATAAGAATCAAATTTAAAAAAGCCTTTACATGGTCAAGAGGTAAAAAAAAAAAGTCTTATGGTGGTTTTTTTCTCCATCATGTTGGCTTCTAACAGGTGAGGGCACTCAAACGTGGAGTGTGTACTGTATATCAGCATAATTGGGATCAAAAAGTGTACTGATTGAGGAGAGAAGGTGAGAACAGACCTCTAGCAGCCAGGGCTTGAGGTCGCGGTCGAGGATGATGTCAAAACCCAGCACCTCGAAGCAGACGCTGGGGCTCTGTGGTGGCTGTCTGGGACGGAGTGCACGGTAGTCCTGGAGGACGTGTGGCTCGGCCACTATCAGGGTCTTCGCCACCAGCTCCTGCGAACACATGCACAAAACATGCTTTCTTTATAAAAGACGACACACAACAAACTTAAACAACTCCAAAGAGTACATTCAAAGGTTGACGTTTGTGAATTGAACTGCACTACATTGTGACATCTTTCAGTGAGGACATGCTTGTGAAATCTCATTGCATGTGCAAACAGCCCGTATGAGGGACTCATTAACATCCCAGCTCCCTGAAGAGACATGATAGGTCAAAGACTGACAGCACGCTACGGGAAGACAGGGAGGGGCAGATCGTAGGAAGACAGGAACAGACGGCCTGTATCAGCTCCTCTACTCGCTTATCAGAGGTCTGCATGATTAAACAGAGCTTGTGTTGAAGTATGAGGGGCAGGTCCCACGGGGACCCCAAACGTGAAGTTCCGGAGAAGCAGGTTAGATCCCAGCATGCATCCTCCACAGAGAACAGCATGTGTGTCTCATGTTGATTCCTGCCCTGCTTCCTCCATGGTCGCTGATTCTCCCGGCCTGGCAGTTAGTCCTGGTGTTCTCATCACCAAGTGTCAAGCCTCCGGTTCTCTCAGCCGCTGCCTAGTCTCCGTCACTGGTCATCGTGTCTGATTTAGTCTCACCCCCGACCAGCCTGTTTCCCCAGTGTGTGCGCTGTCCCTACTGTTTGGACTGTTTCATTCCTCAGTTACATCTTGTGCCTTGTCTACCGTAATGTGTCAATAAATCTTGTCATCGCTCATTTCTGCATTTGGATCCTCTCTCACTAACAACCATGCTACTAATATGCATCCTTTTAGAGACCTTTGAGGTAACTGTCCCAGTGAGAAGCTAAAAGTACAATTCGAGAACATTTTATTTCTGACAGTGTAAAAAAGCCCATTTCTAGTGATGGTTAAACGTACTGTACTTAAAAATCAATTCAATTGAATAATCTTTCACCGTGTCATATACTGTAGAGTGGTGCAGGTATGACGTCAGAACCTGGAAGACTAAATCGCAGCTGGTTCCTTCAAGATTTTCCTATGGGGTTTTATAATGGGGTTTTCTTTTTTTTTCAATTTATACGTCAAATAAAGCCTTTGATAAACATAACCTGATGATGATTTTATGTTTTATTCAACAATGTAAATGACACACACACCCATAGTGAAAACACAAATTTTGAAGTAGTTATGTTCATTTCTGAAAATGTACGTTTTTAACACGCAAATAGATTAGACAGTTTGGGGTGAGAGTGTGTACAGTGTATGTTGTAGAACAAAACATTTTTACATATTTACCACAGGCTTTATTTTACTTATTAATTGAAAAACCCCATTATAAAACCCAATAAGAAAATCTCGAAATAACCGGCGGCGAATTAGACATCCGGGTTCTGACATCATTCCTGCACCACCACTCTATTATCAAACAAGCTATATTATACATCACATTTCTCCATTGTATCATGCAGCCCTACATTTAAAAGATAACAAAGAGAAGCAATAAAATAAAAACAACTCACTGATACATCGCCCCAGAATTTGTCCACGTCGTAACCGTTGGTTCGAAGGAACTCTGTGAACCACTCAATAGACCGCTTGCTGCCTTTGTCCACCGTTTCGTCTCGCTCAAAGTTCTCATTGTCTTTGTTTACAGAGTAGTTGGTCAAGTGCATGTATTGCTGATCCTGAGGGTATTAAAAAATAAAGGTTTTACAGATGGTTACATTTCAACCATTTACATTAGAATAGTTTTAGGAAGATTTTCAATTTGTCATTTGCACATACTTTACAATGTGTGAACTTGTTTAAAAATGACTGCAAGAATAGCAGAAATCTCATTGTCATCACATTAAATATGGTGTTTACTCTAATGAATCTGTTACCTTTATGTATAAGAGTGTTAAGTCAATATGAAACGGCATTTGCAGCATACTGTACACTTAGCTTAGCTATGAAGAATTGCTTTTATCTATCAGGATTGGCCTGATTGTGAAAAGTGTCTATTTGAGTAGTATAGAGCTGGTAAGTCCCGCCCCCTTCGCTAACCCCGCTGGACCTCTAGGTTGAAAAATCGTCAATGCAAGTGAATGGGAGAAAATCATTATTTTCTAGTCCCGTTTGAATTGTGCCATGAATGTGAACATATGTTGTCTGTGAATTTTTTATATAATCTTTCGTGTGAAGAATGCTACAATTTAGCGGGTAGAAGTTTGATACGGTTAGACTTTGTGTGAGAGCACTTTGTGGACTACAACTCTTCGCTGCTTTCGACGCGTTTGAAACGTCACCACCATTCGCACACACGGACACTAGCTCACGGATCCCGCTAAACATGGCTGTGTCTTTGGTGCACTTCACCGCCTTCTTTCAGGGAGAGGACAAAATCGTTGAGGTTGGCGAAAACCACGGGTAAGTCAACTTTATGGGGTGACGTCACATAGGCGACATGTAGTCTTTCTCGTTATGTCTTTTCCACAACTGCTAGCCGAAGAATCATACCATATACTGTCAAACTCGTAACATGAAAGATTATATAAAAAATTCACAGACAACATATGTTCACATTCATGGCACAATTCAAACGGGACCAGAAAATAATTATCTTCTCACATTCACTTGCATTGACGATTTTTCAACCTAGAGGTCCAGGGGGGTTTTACGGAAGGGGCGGGACTTACCAGCTCTATATGGAGTAGAGGGTTTTGACCATTAATGAAGTAAGATTTGATGACTTTTTATTAGTTCATTTACTACATAGAATTAAAATGTTCACATCGCTTTAATGATGTCATAAGCCAACTTACCAGGTTCGACTTGTTTGGCGTGTGGTACTTCTCTGTAGACAGTCGAACCAGGCCGTTCTTGTAGAGGAAGTAACACGGTGGATCACAGGAAGTAACAAGAGCGTATGTTCTCAGGTCAAACTTGTAGCCCTCCAAGAGTAAAGGATTGTCCAAGTATTCCTGCACAACGAAGTGGCCCCGGACCGGGATCTTTTTGTAGTCTTGAATCAGAAAAATTCTGGGAGAAAATGGATAAGATTCTAAGATCTGAGACGTCAACTTTCCAAGGACCACAAGCTGCTGAAGGAGGGATTGATCACCACAGTTCATTTGTTAGCTATGTCAGCTGATAAATCTATGTTCGGCAGTGTGTCCAGTTGTCAGACTCGCGGTGTAAAAGACTTTGAAAACATTTCTGCCCTAACGTTACTCTGACTCGTATTGGCTGTCATGTTTCGGCATTAGGAATGATGATTGTTTTTTAAAGCTGCGAAGTTTATGGTAACTTTATAGCGGGTAAATGCTGGCCTCGACCACGACCCTACAAAATTTACAAAATTTGACTGCTTTACGGCATACGTCACTTCCCCCACCATTTCGTCAAATTTGGACGTGAGCGGTCAATCAGTGTTTGTTTTCGGCTTTCGTGCGTATGTTTTTGTCATGGGGGCTGTTTATGCCACTTAATGCGTTTTCTCAGATCTGATAGCTATCCGATCGTGAAAAGTCCAGGTGTAAATGCCCTCCGAAATGCATTCGAGACGGATTTGAATCCGATCCCTCAAACCACTTCAGGAGGAGATCTGAGACGCATTCCAGATGAAACTGGACAAGTGTAAATGCATATGGTTGTTGAAAGAAACCAAATTGTACTCCTCCCAAAAATACTAAAATAAATAAATAAATAAAAACGTGTGAGAGCTAAGGATGGCTGAAGCGAAACAGTCGTTCCGAAGCTTTGCGAGATCCCGAAGCGCAGATGTGTCGAAACACTGATCCGAAGCGTGATTCGAAACACCCATGTCACGTGACTATGACCAAACGAAGCCTCGAAGTGTTTCACTAAGTGTTTCATCAGCTGTGGTCCGCCGAATCAGCGTTTGATTGGAACGGTCGGGAACAGACCACACAATCGCACATCTGTATAAAAGTGAAATAAACGCATTTTGACCTCGTGGGTTTTTGTGAGAGGATTTTTTCAAAGGCTGGAGAAATTATCTGTAAAAAAAGAAGTAGGCTAAGTCCTTCCACAGCAGATAAATTAATATTTTTGAATAAAAATCTCTAAAAAAGTGAGACATTGTGGCTTGATTTCTTTTATTAATATTCATTTTTCATGACCAAAATAACATGCACAGTGAGGAGCCTATAGGTTACAAGCTTCACATATTAGAACATTATAATAATAAAAAAACAACACATTTTTTTAATGGCTCGTCAAGGTTGTTTCAGATCAACACCTGCAAGTGACCACTAGGTGTCACCGTTGAGACGGGTGTCGGATTGATTCGAAGCCTCGAAACAATATGGCACATTTGGTTCAACTGTTTCATTGGTTCACGAGGCCTCGATTTTGCCATCACTAGTGAGAGCGTGTTATAGGCTATATGTTATATCCAGATATGACGACGCGCTGGAACACGCATCACCGCAGATGAGCAACTGCATCAAGCCAACGTGCAAACTATCGCAAATCAAAGTGAAAGTAAGTCGCAGACGCTTAACACACAATCTTCATCATTAAAAGTAAAGAAACGAAATTATCTTACCAGGCTTACTGCTCTCTCTTAGGCTATTGCGGTCTTTGATTTTGAAATTTTAGCTGATGATCTATGAAATGCAGCTCATATCTGTTGCTTTCGGTGACGTGCACTCCATTCAATCTGCATATAGCGCGAGAATTGAAGATCAGATTTAAATCCGTTTCGCAAAAATACATTTATGTGACCAGGTGTAAATGGAATCGTTTTGATAAATCAGATAGCTATGCCTCACAAATTAGTTTGCCAGCTGAACAGGTGTTGTGAGGTGTATTTATCACGTAGTCCTGAGGGATATCAGACGACGCTGTTGACATAATTTCTGCGATTATCATGAGAACAGCTTTCAATATCTCACATAATTATCAGGACATAAATAAGCCTAACGTAGAGGTTGTAAATAGTATGAACGAGCACAATTTGGAAACTATTATGATAAATTGCAATAATCATGTCTAATGTCTAAACATCATAACGGCCAATGTTATGAAATAATGCGACGTACATTTAACTTAATTGATGTTATCTGGCATTTTGTAATGTTTACATTCCAGTAAAAACAACAGAAATTAAATTATACAGTAGGCCTAGACTATAGACTATTTACTTGTGATTTAGCTGCAATCATGTAAAAACTTTATAATATAGGCTAATATATTTACGACAGTGCAAGTACTCCACAGCGACTCTAGGGGTCGCTGTTTGACAAAAACACAAATTCTACTTAGTGTGGCTTTAATATAAGCATAGCATTGCAGAAAATGACCAAACAAGAACATGGGCCGCAAAAAGACCTGCATAACATTGAGACGCTCCATTCTCTCAATTAAAACAATTAAGAATGATTTACTGCGATTGAGTCTATAGCGTAATAAGTGGCTCTTGAGGGATTTCTAGGATTTATTACACTTCAAATGCATTCTGTTTTCAATAAGAAATGCCACATCCATAGCTGCTTATCGTTGAAAGGTGTTTTGTTTAATAAATAAAAATGTAATTTATAATTAAAAATGAAATATTACTACATCCCACAAACTGTTCTACTGCATGTTAAGGTTCGCGGAGAATGCTAAGTTGAACAAAATGTTACTGTAAAATGTTTGCCACTTTTGTAGGGAAAATGACAAATAATCGATATATTTAAAAAAATATATATACTCCACAGGATGTAAAACTTCCAGTCTGTTGTAACTTACCCATGGCCCATGGCTCCATTTGCAGGCTTAACAATAAATGTTTTCTGCATGTGTTTTTTTTTCAAATTCTTTACATAGTTCTGGAACTGTCTGCGCTTGGCTGGGAGGATCCAGGTTTTGGGGATGAAATTATACTCCTGAGGATGACTTTTAATCATTCTAAGGAAAAGAAGAGGGTATTAAAATGAATAAAAACGAAGAGTAAAGTCAATGTTCCTTGGCTGGAAGGCAGATGTAATCAGTCATGTATCTGATATGGTATCATGTTTTCAACTCACTTGGCCATGTTCCTTGCCAAGCAGTCTTTCCGACAGATCTCTTTCATTCCAGGGAAATGGTTTATTCTCTGCGGAAAATAATCACACTGTTAGAGGACACTCGGTTATTCACCTCTTAGAGGAAAAACACAACATTAGAGCCCAAGTCTTGAACTGAAACTATAAAATAAGACTATAACTAAAGAACAAACCTTTTAGTAAGTATGAAAGCACAACATGCTTTTCCCAAAAAAGAAAATAACACAGAACACAACTGTATGAAAAGTGTTTCATGGATCAAAGCATCAAAGCCAATTATTTATATTGTGTATATATAATATTAGACCGACAAGCAGAATTGATTTTTTCACACTAACACAATACACTATTGTTTCAGACAGACCGTTTGTGCCATATGAATTGGGTGTAAAAGTCATTTGTTTCAATATGAAAGTCAAGAAAACATAAAACATTCCCAGAAAGATACCTTATTTTTGCAAACATTTAAGACGGAAAGCATATATTCTTTACACAGAAGACAATTCCAGAATGCAATGTAAGTTCAGTGAGAAACTAAATAAAATGTGAGAGAATGACTGATTGTTAACATGTTTCACTTCTGAAATGGATTAGTACAAATATATCAGTGTCATTTAAAACAGAATACCAATTATTGTTTGTGTGATATGGCTAAAAACACATATTAGAGTATTGTGCTTTTAGCTTATCAAAATGTTAACGTCAAACTGCTTTGACCTCTGACAGCTTTGAATCTGATGCTAGTAGAAGTACTGACCACATAAACAGAGACCCAATCCTATAACTTTCTGCCAGGCTGCAATGTTTTTTTGATTGGACAAAAATTTATAATGAGAACAAGTGGACAACTCATAGCATTTGGACAGGTGTAACGTGTGTGCTCTGTTTTGATTTAGTTTTCATTGTTCTTTGTTCTGGTTTGCCTGCGTGACATTAGGTGTGTTAGACATCGGCTGCGGCTGTATGTAACTGATCGGCGACAGTTGCCGTGTGCAGAGGGGGAAACGGAGGCGTGACGACGGACACTTTCTGCATCCCATAGTGACAGCTCACACTGGCCCTCATTTATCAAAAGTGCGTACACCAAATTTCCAGCGTACACCTGGCGTACACCCAAAACCACGGTGACTTTGAGATTTATCAATATGGACGTTGGCGTACGGCACGCTCAAATCCTACGCCAGCTCAGGAGGTGGTGTACATGTACGCACGTTTTGAGTTAGTGTGGAAATGCGCAGAAAAACTATTCCTAACACCACAAAACGCACTGACAAACTAAAAGATATGATATATTATGACCCACTGTAAAAAAACAACAACATAGCAATTATAAACTTCAGTGTTTATTTTTGTGCAACATGGACTTCAATGTTTAATTTGTGTGACTTTACCAAAGCATTTGATTTATAGGCATATGTATTCCTTCAGTTGCGAGCCTGTGCGCTTTACCTGACGTTTCAAGCCTTGTTTATACTTTCGCCTGGCTCCGCAGACTGCGCGCGCACCTCCCCAAACGGACGAGGCGTTTATACAATAAGCAATAAGCGTCATTAATAATAAAAATCTAGAATTTTTGTTTCTTTCAATTTTGTTTCTTTCCACTTCCCTGGTTTCTCTTTCTCTTTCTCAAAGAAGTTTCTCTTCTTTGCCGTCTTCCGTGTGTCCATGGCGTAAAATGAGGGCGTGGGGGGAGCGGAGACTTGAATATATAGGGGCGTGTTATTCAAATGACGCTCGTTTTCAGCCGCGGCATTTATCAAGCGCAGGTATTGCGTACACCTGGATTTCAAAGGTACGCACAGCTTCATAAATCAGGCGGTGAGAAGAGTGTAAGCATAATCTTACGCCAACATATACGCCCGTTTCTACGCAAGAATGATAAATGAGGGCCAGTGTGTTTGCATATTTTACCACAGCTGGAGTGAAATAAATGCAACATTTGTCAAATACACAGACGTTTCAGATACGTTTCCATTTAATACTTTATGTACTGCTAAATACAGCGTCTGTTCGTACAAGAATAAAGTTATGCTATAATACTGTATAATACCATTATACTATATATACTGTATATATACTGTACCTGGTAGTTCAGGAGCCCAGAGATTCTCTTGCTTTGCACGGGAGCGTCACTCCAAATGAGATTGGCCATCTTATCCTTTTTTTTGGCTTTCTGAAAGTTCATCTCCTCAATGACAGTATGAACTGCAAATAAATCAAATTAGATTCCTCTGATATGCATTAACTCTGTCAATACTGTACTTTTTCAATGGGAACAAACAACTGACTTCATTAGAAGAATTCATCCACAGAAATATTGTTCTTTACTTTAAATAAAAACTCACGCTTTAAAGGTGGGGTATGTAATTCTCTTTTTTGGCCATTTTTTCAAAATCATTTCAAATCCTATTCCTAACCCACTTACTATCCCTAAGGCAATTTGAATTTGAACGCAATGGTTGTTTTAAACAGGTATAGCAAGTTGTTTAAGCTTTGTTTTAACTGGATTTAATACAGTTCTAAATACTTCATTTAGTACTCTGAATTAATAGTAAGAAATAGTAGTTAATAGTAAGTAATAGTAAAAAAAAACTACTTTGTAAAGAGTAAAGATATAAAGTATGATACTATCCTTAACAATTGTATGTATGTTTTTGGCAGATACATTTACGTAAAAAATACATGGTTTCAATTCTACTCAAATAGTAGTATTGAAACTGTATTTTTAAATACCAAAATGCTTTGTGTGAATGTCCCCTTTGATCAACAAGTTTGACATACTGGACAAATCGGTTTTCCTACCGATCTCATATTTTGTTCCTGCAACGTTGGCTGTGACGACAGGCTTTTTCTTGCGGTGAACCTGCTTCTTCTGCTGTACTCTATTTCGTAACGGTGACATGTTCATGGGAAACGTTCCTTGATCGTCTGTGGAACATGAAGAAGAACATTAAGAACGGCCGCCGCAGCTAGTCATAGTGTATATCTATGGCGGCTAGTGTCCCGCAAGAGGAGTCAGAATCTGGAATTGTTACAATTGCGCAGCAAATGCTTAGTGACATTTTTATTTGGGGCGTTTCTATGTTTAACCCTAACCCTAACCTCAGGGTAACCCTAACCCTAACCCTAACCCTAACCTCACTCTTAGTCAATCTGACCCCAATGGACTTTTCCTTCATTTCATCAAACACACAGATGGATGTGACTGCAACAGAGAGCATTTTCACAGAAATTGGCAATTAAAATAAACAAAACTGGCATAAATCTAAAAAAAATTACATTTAAATGAGCATAAACCCAAAGTGGAACGAACTTTCTATCTCAAACACAAACACACACACACGTATGTCACTGCAACAGATAGCATTTTTATAGAAATTGGCAAATAAAATCAACTAAACTGGCATAAATCTGAAAAATGTCACATAATTATGCAACATCGAACAAGCTTGTTCCCACACACACACACACACACACACACACATTTTTTTTAGCCAGCTAATTTAACTAACCTGTAACGTTAGTCTCGTCTGGGATCTAAGTGTCCTTTCTCGCGGTAGAGTGTTTTGTTTTGTTTTGTTGTTCGATTGATGCTGTTGCGTAGCAATGGACTAGTTGCACGGGTTGACGTAATTCTATTTCCGCTTTACTGAGTGTACGCATGTAAACTTCCGGTCCCGAGATATAACAGCAGGATGGCGCTGTTTTACTTAAGATGCCTTCAAGACCTACCGAAGATTACCATCAGCGATGTACACCGGCTAGTAGCCTACAAGCGGCAAGTTCAGCCCCGAGGAGCAAACGGGAAAAGGGATTCAAAATGTATATATCGAGTTACATCGACAACTACGAAGGTAAGTTATACAACAGCTAGCTAACAGACTGGCAAGCTAGCTAACGTTAGCTCAGTTAGTTAACGTTAGTGTGTAACTTTGACAACTAAACTTGACAGGCTATTTGATACAGTGTAGTGTTTTGATGATGTACGATTAATGCATAACATGAATGATGTTCAATTCCCCACAGTTTCAAACAAAGATTCGTCAGGGAGAGTGAGCGTCAGGGCTGCCTGTTACAGGTCGATGAGAAAGAGCGAGAAGCCTCACGACCTCAGAGTAGGGAGTAGAAATAAGAAATGTTTATCAGTTCAAAGCCTCAATCAGGTTAATGTTCTGTGGTTTTGATGTGGCTAATGGAGGTAACCTGTGATTTTAGGATTCAAATAAGTCTAGCTAGCTGACGTGAAAGGCTGAGTTAAATCTTTCTTTTCGTTTTGCAACCCTGTGTTATAGCTTTCATGGAAACCACAGAAACTGGTTTTGAGGGCTGCGGTTCTTTACTGTATGTTCAATGTTTACTGTTTTAATAACACTATATGAAAGTGAGTAAATTGAGAATAGTGATAAAGGCTTATCTATTTGGATGTCCTTAGATTACAGAATTGTATATGATATGCCATTGATAACCTGACATGATTGAGCCTATTCCCATACCTACTGCTTACCTGATCAGCCTGCTCTCAGTTTTCTCATTTTCTGTGTTGTTCTGAAGTAGTGTCCTAAATGTGAAATGACTTGACATGCATTTGTTTTAATGTGTAGATTGTCTTTGAGGACTGCTCGCCAGTGGACATTTCATTGGCAGAGTGTTCCTGTGTAGCTGGAACAGCACTCTGCAACCACAATGTTGCCCTGCTCAGCAGGGGGTCCTCAGCTGCACTGAAACAGAGCAGCGCTGGCACAAGCCAAGAACCATGGTAAGTATGCATTCACAACCACATGAAAAAATACTATAGTATTTACTATAGTAAATTGTATTATACTGTATATATTAGTTTTTACAACACTTTGTTAATGAATGCTACAACATACTGTAGTGTTAATTATAGTGAATTGATAAACTAATAAATACTGTATTATACTTTAGTTTTTACTACAGTAAACTTTAGTGTATTGTAGTATAAATATACCCTATAGCTGTAGAAAACTAAACTGTGGGTAAAGTAAATTGTTTATATTACTATATTTGTTATATTACTACAACAAATTAATTCAAGTACTTTACTATTGTAGTTTTTCATGTGTGAAAAGCTGATCTAGTATATTGCATCAACAACAATTCAAATCAATTTGGTAATTCTTTTGTGTACTTAAAGGTGCCATGTGTAAAAATTGAGGTAAAAATATCCAAAAAATGAGCTACACGCATCAAAAGAATGAGAAGAAATAAGGGCGATGATGTCATTAAAAAAATGTCAAGTTATAGTGCTGCAGAGATATCAACCTGAATTAGCATTAGCATTACTAGCCACGGCCCGACAGGTGTCGTAATACCAGTTTCGGCCATGGGAGGCGGTATGCGGGCAACATAACCACCAGCCAAACATGCGATACACGAATAACTCGCACGGCTTGTGGGCGTACTTGAACCTGATGTTAATCGTGTGGAAAGTAGCCTACAGCCCACTACTACATTCAAATAAAATCTGATAAAAAAAGGAACAGAACCAGAGTAAACATTGGCACTGCTTTCCATCGCTGGAGACAACTAATGGACATGAAAAAAATGAGGTTTGACTCCGAACTTGCAACATTTCTTTTGGATTGGTAAGTAAGATGCTGTTAGTATTTCGTTAGAAGTTTGTTTTATATGTTTGTGTAGATTTTCGGGAAGTTATAACAGAGAAATGTATCGAAGGCTGTTCGATAAACGTATATAACGTTCATAAATACAGTATTCTAATATAGTAGGCTACACATAGCACAATCTCTATTGCTCTTTTTTTCTTGCCAACTACGTGACCTATATTATGTATATTAAATGGCTTTCCTGAGGTAAATCTGACATAATTGTTCTCCAGCTGTGTTATTGACCTCTTCACGCTGATAAAAAACACTGATTGGTCGATATTATGTATGAGGAATACATTTTGGTAAGTTGTAGCCTAACGTTACTGTATCTTTCAGTGTTCGTGTTTTTTTACTATTATTAGCTAGTAGAGATGTTCGGTTTACGTGCGCTAGGGATCTGTCGTGTAACATTTACAAGCGCCAAAACGGTATTTATTGTTTGAATTGCGTGATAAAATTGACAGAATCTGAGAGCTGAGATTTTTTTTTATATCATAACTAACCTGCTCTGTCTAGTCTGTCGGTATCCGTGTCCTCTTTGCTTCGCGATTTTTCTGTGCGTGAGAAAATGGATGTGTGGGGTGAGAGTGTGTGAAAAGTGTTTGCGTGTCTCACGGTTAATGCGTGAGAGTTGGAAGCTCTGGTTACGTTGGCGCTAGCTTGGTCAACATCAGCGAATGCTGTCTGTCAAATTAATGTAATTCAAACTAACAATAAAAATGTAATATGAACAAAACGAATATGAACATATTCACTGGTAAAGGTGAAGGGGAGTAGCTTGAAGATATTCATACTCTAGAGTAGACAACTCACTTTCTGGAGGTATACTGCCCCCATCTGGTATGGAACGTGGAGTATGAATTTATTTATTTTTACACAAGGCACCTTTAATAGGGTGTGAAACCAGGCAGAGTGAGTGACATGGAGTTCATTTCCACTAAGCCGAAGCAGTTCACAATTGCTGATGGTGTTAGGTAATATCTATTGTCCTATGCAATTGTACAGCCTACTATACAGTATAACTTTGTGATTTGAGTGTAAAATTGTTCTTAAAGTCCTAATTGTTAAATGAAATTATTCAAAGGAGTACACGTTACAAGGCAGTGCGAGGGGAGCTGCCAGATCCAGATGTCCTCAAAGTTGACGAGGTGTACGATGACTTCTTGCCAGACATTGCTCCACTCATCACCACCATGGCGATAAATGCGGACGTCTCACTGGTTGACTCCGCTTTGGGAAAAGTCCAGGAAGGTAGTCCCATATCCTACCAGCATCCATTGCCAGTGAGCCGGGTAATAGTACGCCACCCAGATGCCCCTCCACCACCACCTCTACCTGTAGATGGCTATAGGCTGGAGCCTACCAGCTGCCAGTTTGTCTGCAGTCACCAACAACACCTCCATCTACAGTCACTTGTCGTTACAGTAGACATGGCAAGGAAAATAGAGGTTGCCACCAGGGAGCAGAGCAACACTGTGGAGTGGCACCGTGTCAGGAGGCCAAGAATAACTTCTTCACGATTCAGGGAAATATGCCATGTCAGAGGTCAGAGTTCTGCTGAAAACTTGGCACAAAGAATTAAAAAGGGAGTGGCTCAAACGGCTGCAATGAAGAGGGGACTGGCACTGGAACCGGTTGCCATCCAGGAGTACTGCAGAGTAAAAAACACTAATTACTGGCCTTGTGGGTTCATCATCCACCCAGACGCCCCCTTGGTTAGGGTCATCTCCTGACGGTCTGGTGTTTGACCCAACTGAGAGCCCACCCTTCGGACTGCTGGAAATTAAATGTCCCAACGCTAAGAGTTATGTGGACTGTTACTACTTGAAAATGCAGAGTGGCACATTGAAATTGAAGCAGACTCACAGCTACTACTGGCAGGTGCAAGGCCAGCTCCTACTTACAGGGATGGAGTGGTGTGATTTTTGTAGTGTTTGCAGAGGAGGATATTCTAATACAACGCATCTACAGAGACGGCGAGGTGGCTAAAACCATCAGGGAGAAGGGAGATTATTTTTATTTTTATTTTTACATGGTAGTTTGAACAGGGTTCTCTACCACTTTTTTTGCATTTAGAGTTGCCTTTGATTGATATGCACTTTTTTTTTTTGTAAAACATTATTTAAGAATCACTGCTGTTATGTATAATAAATATTACTTTAAATATGCTTCTATGTGTGGTCTCCTCTTAATGCTATAATCTTACTTTGAGCTAGGTGTGTAAAACGATACAGAACTCTAAACTTTCCTTAGTTGTAACCTGTAACTGCCCATCTCATCACCAGTTGTAGAAGAGGGGGTTTAAAGAGTTCATAAATATACGTGTATACAATTATTTTTAATTATCTTTTTAATAATGTAAAAGCTGTGTTCTGGTAAGTAAATGTTTAACAAAACTATAGAACATTCATTAGAAACTTTACAAGAAACTAAAATTAGAATTACTTTAGGATTAGAAATACATACATTAGAAATACATTCATTAGAAAACTATTAATAAGCAAAAAGTGAAGTGTCATTAAAGGGATACTCCACTTTAAAATGAAAATTCTGTCATCATATACTCACCCTCATGTTGTTTCAAACCTGTATGAATTACTTTCTTCTGCTGAACACAAAAATAGTTTTTAGTAGGAAAAAATATATACTATGGAAGTCAATGAGACCATAAACTGCCTGGTTACTGACATTCTTCTAAATATCTTCCTTTCTGTTCAGCAGAAGAAAGAAATTCATACAGGTTTAAAACAACATGAGGGTGAGTATATGATGACAGAATTTTCATTTTAAAGTGGAGTATCCCTTTAATACATGAGTCCAGAGTGATTCATTGAGTTGCCCATGCCTTTACCAGTGGTCCATACTGGTAGTTGACCAGGAAGCAAGCCACACTGAATAACTCCTCAATGCTTCCACACACAGAAAGGGGTATTTCTCTGTCAAAAAGTTTGTTCTCTTTAACCCTCCTGATGCACCTCTCCACATGGACCCTCAGACGTGCAATGGATTGAGTCTGCATGACATCCTCTCTACTCATTTGGGTGTTTCTTGAGAGAAAGGCAGGCCGGTAAACCTTGCACGGTGCCAGATTGTCCACAAGGAACCCTTTGTCAACCATAATTGCCATGTCTGGTGTGAGTAGGTTTGCAATGCCAGACAACTTGAAGATCTCACGGTCACTCATGGATCCTGCATACAGACCAGACACGAATGTAATGGCACCATGGGGCGCCATGCCGATCATGGCCTTGAAAGTAGCATGCGATTTGTACGTGGAAAACAACTCACTTTGCAACAGGAGAGATGATGGAGTCTGACAATATATTTCAGTGCAGTCAAGCACCACTTGTGTGTCAGGGAAAGCTGAAAACTCTGGCGGATATGAGCTCTGACAGTTTCACGTGGTATCCACAGACGTTGGCTTCCAAGCAGGTAGTAAAGGAAGTGCGTCCAGGTGGCAATAATCCTGCTGGCTGTGGTGCGGTGAATGTCAAACCGTTCTGCTAGATCCATGAGAGGCAGGCCCACTGACAGATGCATGAGGAACAGCAGCAGCTCATCAATGGGCTGAAGTTTCTGTGAAAATAAACAAGTGTTAATCCTAGATACTGTGGTGGAATGTAACTCGGTACATTTATTCAAGTACAATTTCATGGTTAACTATTTTACAGTGTAGTATTATTACTTTTACTTAAATAAAGGATCTGAATACTTCCCTCCACCACTGATGTTTCTACACTCTAGTATTACTACTTTTATTAAAGTAAAAGTAAAAGATCTACATTATAAGTATTGTACACATGCATACCGTTGTTGATAGAGAGAACTCAGAGCTTCTGGCAGATGCAGCCTTGGCATTGGTGATCCGCACCATCTTGGTGTTGACTGCAGGCTCCACTAGTTTCCAATTGGAAATGTTTGTATGAGGCAAATCTAAGAATGTAATGTTGTTCATGTTAGGTTTTGTTTTATTTTTTAAATTAGATTCCTCAAAATTAAACAGAACTCATACATGGGTCAAAGACGAGACATGTAAATTTGGTGTCCAAAGGCCATTCTTTTAACATAAAAAGATAAATGTGTAAATATAATATTAAATCACTTAACTCTTATCCTTCTTTTGAACCAGAAATATGTGTTGCAAACTATTAAATTAAGGGAGTTACTGAGCTCAAAAGTGACAACTTGTTGTCATATCAAATCATTATAAAAAATATAAAAATATAATTGGTTTTATTCTCGAATATAAATATATGACTAATATATAATATATTATATTATAATATTATATAATATATTATAACTAATATATGAGCATAAGTGACACTCCAATGAACATAAAAAATCCTTTTAGGGACATTAATTGCCGGTTTATTTTTTGCTGCTTTGAAAACATTATACGTCTTTGACCCACATAACACATTGATTAACAAGTTATAAACCAACCTGGTGTAAAAACGAATGCGCTCGTCCGACCCTGCGAAGCGTTGAATGCCGAAACGGGTTCGCAGCTGTAACACTTCCAGTTGGTGTTGGAGATACCTAATTTTTTGATGCAAGGCTTCATTCTCGCTGGTCATCTCATTTGCCATCACTGCCGTCGCTGGAGTCACACAGTAATCATGATCAGGAGTTGCTGTTTCCATCTCGGACTCTGAGTCTGCAGTCAAGAACAGGGTAGGGCTCTCTGCCCTCGGCTTACGCTCCCAAACACTAGGTCTTGGTGTGGGTAGAGCGTACTCATTCCAAGAAAAGAGAACCGGTGTAGCGCCTTTTTTGTAATCTCCTTAACCCCCCAACCGATCTAAAGTTGGTTTGACGTTTGACATTTGTCAGAGATTCAGCTCCGAAACACTTTCAATACATCAATAACGATTTGACATTAGAACGAAAAACAGGTTGTGTTGGAACTGTTTTAAAACGTAGATGAGAACACGCAGTGTAGTTTATGCGTTTTAATCGGCTTTACTGTATCACAACCTATACATTTTGTAATGTAAAACAGCAGATAGGGACAGTCTAAAAAGTACAAAACGAAGAGGAAAACGCTCAATTGTTCCATCCATATATGCTTTACTCTTACAAAATGAGAGTCAGACAGTGTTCCATCTCAACTTCAAAGGGTGTGTGTTGTTTCTGGTTAATAGAAGAACATTTTGATGTTGTATTTATTCACAGAATCACAGCACAAGGTATGATATTGATATTTAAAAAAGACATAAGCTCACTGATAATAAATAAAGTTCTTTATTTCAACTTCAAAGGGTGTGTGTTGTTACTGGTTAATAGAATAACAAATGTGTGTTTTTGTTATTCATAAAACTACAGCACAACACGTGTTATTGAAAGCAAAAATGGTACAAAATCTCGCAAAGCCTCCTAAAGAGTGTGCGGTATTACTGCCCCCTAGAGGAACATGTTGCAGTTGTTTGGACCGAGTTTGATATTCAAATTTTTTAAAAATTCTTTTAAAAATTCAGACAGTTTTCCATCTCAACTTCAAAGGGTGTGTGTTGTTTCTGGTTAAAAGAAGAACATTTTGATGTTGTATTTATTCACAGAATCGCAGCACAAGGTATGATATTGATATTTAAAAAAGACATAAGCTCACTGATAATAAATAAAGTTCTTTATTTCAACTTCAAAGGGTGTGTGTTGTTACTGGTTAATAGAATAACAAATGTGTGTTTTTGTTATTCATAAAACTACAGCACAACACGTGTTATTGAAAGCAAAAATGGTACAAAATCTCGCAAAGCCTCCTAAAGAGTGTGCGGTATTACTGCCCCCTAGAGGAACATGTTGCAGTTGTTTGGACCGAGTTTGATATTCAAATTTTTTAAAAATTCTTTTAAAAATTCAGACAGTTTTCCATCTCAACTTCAAAGGGTGTGTGTTGTTTCTGGTTAAAAGAAGAACATTTTGATGTTGTATTTATTCACAGAATCGCAGCACAAGGTATGATATTGATATTTAAAAAAGACATAAGCTCACTGATAATAAATAAAGTTCTTTATTTCAACTTCAAAGGGTGTGTGTTGTTACTGGTTAATAGAATAACAAATGTGTGTTTTTGTTATTCATAAAACTACAGCACAACACGTGTTATTGAAAGCAAAAATGGTACAAAATCTCGCAAAGCCTCCTAAAGAGTGTGCGGTATTACTGCCCCCTAGAGGAACATGTTGCAGTTGTTTGGACCGAGTTTGATATTCAAATTTTTTAAAAATTCTTTTAAAAATTCAGACAGTGTTCCATCTCAACTTCAAATGGTGTGTGTTGTTGCTTGGACCTAAAAGATTATTTACACGCAGGCGACTTTTTCATTTGTAATTCTATTGAAATTCTATTGAATTAAATTCAAACCTGATAATAAATTATTTTAAAATTCAGACAGTTTTCCATCTCAACTTCAAAGGGTGTGTGTTGTTACTGGTTAATAGAAGAACATTTTGATGTTGTATTTATTCACAGAATCACAGCACAAGGTATGATATTGATATTTAAAAAAGACATAATCTCATTGATAATAAATAAAGTTCTTTATTTCAACTTCAAAGGGGTGTGTGTTGTTACTGGTTAATAGAAGAACAAATGTATGTTTTTGTTATTCATAAAACTACAGCACAACACGTGTTATTGAAAGCAAAACTGGTACAAAATCTCGCAAAGCCTCCTAAAGAGTGTGCGGTATTACTGCCCCCTAGAGGAACATGTTGCAGTTGTTTGGACCGAGTTTGATATTCAAATTTTTAAAAAATTCTTTTAAAAATTCAGACAGTTTTCCATCTCAACTTCAAAGGGTGTGTGTTGTTTCTGGTTAAAAGAAGAACATTTTGATGTTGTATTTATTCACAGAATCGCAGCACAAGGTATGATATTGATATTTAAAAAAGACATAAGCTCATTGATAATAAATAAAGTTCTTTATTTCAACTTCAAAGGGTGTGTGTTGTTACTGGTTAATAGAATAACAAATGTGTGTTTTTGTTATTCATAAAACTACAGCACAACACGTGTTATTGAAAGCAAAAATGGTACAAAATCTCGCAAAGCCTCCTAAAGAGTGTGCGGTATTACTGCCCCCTAGAGGAACATGTTGCAGTTGTTTGGACCGAGTTTGATATTCAAATTTTTAAAAAATTCTTTTAAAAATTCAGACAGTGTTCCATCTCAACTTCAAAGGGTGTGTGTTGTTGCTTGGACCTAAAAGATTATTTACACGCAGGCGACTTTTTCATTTGTAATTCTATTGAAATTCTATTGAATTAAATTCAAACCTGATAATAAATGATTTTAAAATTCAGACAGTTTTCCATCTCAACTTCAAAGGGTGTGTGTTGTTACTGGTTAATAGAAGAACATTTTGATGTTGTATTTATTCACAGAATCACAGCACAAGGTATGATATTGATATTTAAAAAAGACATAAGCTCATTGATAATAAATAAAGTTATCTATCTCAACTTCAAAGGGTGTGTGTTGTTACTGGTTAATAGAAGAACAAATGTGTGTTTTTGTTATTCATAAAACTAAAGCACAACACGCGTTATTGAAAGCAAAAATGGTACAAAATCTCGCAAAGCCTCCTAAAGAGTGTGCGGTATTACTGCCCCCTAGAGGAACATGTTGCAGTTGTTTGGACCGAGTTTGATATTCAAATTTTTTAAAAATTCTTTTAAAAATTCAGACAGTTTTCCATCTCAACTTCAAAGGGTGTGTGTTGTTGCTTGGACCTAAAAGATTATTTACACGCAGGCGACTTTTTCATTTGTAATTCTATTGAAATTCTATTGAATTAAATTCAAACCTGATAATAAATTATTTTAAAATTCAGACAGTTTTCCATCTCAACTTCAAAGGGTGTGTGTTGTTACTGGTTAATAGAAGAACATTTTGATGTTGTATTTATTCACAGAATCACAGCACAAGGTATGATATTGATATTTAAAAAAGACATAATCTCATTGATAATAAATAAAGTTCTTTATTTCAACTTCAAAGGGGTGTGTGTTGTTACTGGTTAATAGAAGAACAAATGTGTGTTTTTGTTATTCATAAAACTAAAGCACAACACGTGTTATTGAAAGCAAAACTGGTACAAAATCTCGCAAAGCCTCCTAAAGAGTGTGCGGTATTACTGCCCCCTAGAGGAACATGTTGCAGTTGTTTGGACCGAGTTTGATATTCAAATTTTTAAAAAATTCTTTTAAAAATTCAGACAGTTTTCCATCTCAACTTCAAAGGGTGTGTGTTGTTTCTGGTTAAAAGAAGAACATTTTGATGTTGTATTTATTCACAGAATCACAGCACAAGGTATGATATTGATATTTAAAAAAGACATAAGCTCATTGATAATAAATAAAGTTCTTTATTTCAACTTCAAAGGGTGTGTGTTGTTACTGGTTAATAGAATAACAAATGTGTGTTTTTGTTATTCATAAAACTACAGCACAACACGTGTTATTGAAAGCAAAAATGGTACAAAATCTCGCAAAGCCTCCTAAAGAGTGTGCGGTATTACTGCCCCCTAGAGGAACATGTTGCAGTTGTTTGGACCGAGTTTGATATTCAAATTTTTAAAAAATTCTTTTAAAAATTCAGACAGTTTTCCATCTCAACTTCAAAGGGTGTGTGTTGTTGCTTGGACCTAAAAGATTATTTACACGCAGGCGACTTTTTCATTTGTAATTCTATTGAAATTCTATTGAATTAAATTCAAACCTGATAATAAATTATTTTAAAATTCAGACAGTGTTCCATCTCAACTTTAAAGGGTGTGTGTTGTTACTGGTTAATAGAAGAACATTTTGATGTTGTATTTATTCACAGAATCACAGCACAAGGTATGATATTGATATTTAAAAAAGACATAAGCTCATTGATAATAAATAAAGTTCTTTATTTCAACTTCAAAGGGTGTGTGTTGTTACTGGTTAATAGAAGAATATCTGCATATTGTTTTTAGTAACAGTATATATATATATATATATATATATATATATATATACACTCTCAAAATCGAATTACATTGTTCCCCACACCTGTAGGAGGCAGTATGTCATAATGGCACATATAAATTGAAATTTTAAAAGGATAATCTTTTGTTTCACACATGTTCAAGAAAAATGGGTAGATATAAAAAAGGACACAAATTAAAAAACAAAGATCTATGGACAGATGCTGGTGGGAGGGATGCTGTTATAAAAGCATTTATCTTGAAAAATATCAGCAAAAAACAAAAAATCTGTTCACAAACATGGTCAAACCTGGCAATGGATATTTTTAAAAAGACAGATGACAAACTATGCAAATGGTTGAGCATGGTATGGAACAACAACAGGCGAGGTATACAAACTGAAGTCCTTTGTAAAGGTAAGGGAGAGTGTTAAATTGCTTTGCTTTACTGATAGTTTTCATAATCAAATGTTACAAGTGGATCATTGTCTTGTAAAGTTACTACAAATACATTAAATTTAACCATGATCGTGTGTGATTAAATCAAGTTCTCTCATTATAAGTTACAATATTCTTGTGTTGAGAAACAATGAGTATGTGTAAAATAAATAAATAATGAAAGCAAGTTTTGAAAGAATGACTAGGGGTATTACAGGAGTGGTGAGCTTGAGGCTATTTTATTGGCACATACTTGTATATGGGTCATTGTAAATCAAGAGGTCCAAAATTGTAAAGTGTGTTGCACAATTACCTCTATGTATTTGGTATTGCAGAACCACCAGTGTTTTACTTTGTTTAACCACAGTGGCTGACTTTGTGTCATGACACACAACACATTTTAGGTATACCTCAATGTAAGGTAAACCTCAGCTCAGGATAGTCCAAACGCTCTTAAAAAAATACAGCATAATGGTACAAGAACTTGCAGTGTTGTTACTTAGACATTATATCGAAACTAGAAAAAAAAGTTTGTTGAGACAAACTTTAAGTTGCCTTGAGAAAGTCGGACCAGAGAGTTTGAAGAAGTTAAAAGTAGTTTGATGTTTAAAGTAGGTTAAAGTTTTATAGATGGATAGTTCGAAAGAAAGAAAGAATAGTTAGAAAAAAAGAAACATTAGTTAGAAAGAAAAAGAAAGGATGGATGGATGGATGGATGGATGGATGGATGGATGGATGGATGGATGGATGGATGGATGGATGGATGGATGGATGGATGGATGGATGGATGGATGGATGGATGGATGGATGGATGGATGGAAAAGTTTTGGAAAAAAAGAAAGATTGATAAGTTAGAAAGAAAGAAAGATAAGTTAGTTAGAGAGATAGATAGATTAGTTTGAAAGAAAGAAAGATAGATAAGTTAGAAAGATAGATAGATAGATTAATAAGAAATAAAGAAAGATAGCTAAGTTAGTTAGTTAGAAAGATAGATTAGTACAAAAGAAAGATCTAAGTTAGAAAGATAGATTCGTTAGAAAGAAAGATAGATAAGTTAGTTAGAAAGATAGATATATTAGTTTAAAAGAAAGAAAGATAGATAAAGAGATTAGTAAGAAAGAAGATAAATTAGTTAGAAAAATAGATTAGTTAAAAAGATAGATAGATAGATAGATAGATAGATAGATAGATAGATAGATAGATAGATAGATAGATAGATAGATAGATAGATTTAGAATGGTAGTTTAATTGAGTCTACGGCTTCAGAGAGTTTAGATTTGAGTTTTTGGCTTGTGCACTAATGGGCCACCGTAGCCCTGGCTCAATTTGAGCACTCTGCAATGTAAGTCTATGGGATTTTGAGGATTTTTAATAATAATTTTTAAGAAAACTGAAAGTCAAATAAGTCTGAAAAGATATAGCACACCAAGTCAGAATAGTCTTAAGGTCTGACCTGAGTTTGGAGTTTGTAGAGTTAAAGCTCTAGGAGGAGTTAGAGTTGAAAAATGTTAGGTCAGAAGAATAATAATAATGTTTAAATAGGATTTCAGTAAGTTGGCTTTCTCAAGCCAACTTAATTAATAGATCAAGAGTGACTTTTAATGTCAATTTATAATGTGAGGGTGTCTATGTTTTAAGGATGAGTAAGCATACTAAAGTATATAGTGTGCAAGCAGACCATTTCAGGACAGAAACTTTAATCCCCCCTTTAAAGGAGTAGTTCACTTTTAAAATGAAAATTCTGTCATCATATACTCACCCTCATGTTGTTTCAAACCTGTATGAATTTCTTTCTTCTGCTGAACAGAAAGGAAGATATTTAGAAGAATGTCAGTAACCAGGCAGTTTTTGGGTCCCATTGACTTCCATAGTAGGAAAAAAATATACTATGGAAGTCAATGGGCCCCAAAAACTGTCTGGTTACTGACATTCTTCTAAATATCTTCCTTTCTGTTCAGCAGAAGAAAGAAATTCATACAGTTTTGAAACAACATGAGGGTGAGTATATGATGACAGAATTTTCATTTTAAAAGTGAAGTACTCCTTTAATCACTAATAGTAAAAAGTGCCCTTTCAGTCACAATGCCGTACTCAATTTAAACCTAGGGGGAAGGTAAAAAATGTACAACTACTGATTGTCCAGAGACTGCTGGCTATCTGCAACAACTGCAGGTGAACCAATTTGCTGTAAACTTCCAGCAATTTCCACTGGGCGGGAAACCCACGATTTCAGCCCTGCCCCAGCGGAAGTCTGTGCACGCAACTGCTGTAGAGATCTGTTTTTGTAAGATACTGTGGTTTCCATAAATGTCTTTGTAACTAAAATGTGTTGTGCATCATGACACAAACATGGCCACTGTGGTTACACCAAGCCAAATATAAATAAACTGGTGGTTTTGCATTTCCAACACAAATGGATGTTAAAATTGAATAAAAAAAACAGCAATCTTGGTTGAACATGTCTATGTTCCCACAGCCCTAACCCTAACATACCTAAACCTACCCCTCACAGGAGGGAGACTTGTCTGGGATGTAATTAGGCTATCCCTGTACCAGCACAAGCACTAAAACCTACCCTTCATAGGGGACATAGTTAAATGAGAGAACATAGGACTGACCCCAGTTGGGGCACTTCAGATGGATTGACCAACATAGATCCACTCTATCACTGCTCACATCTTGTATAAATTTACCAACTCAGAAATGCCCTTTATTTATCCAATGTTAAAGGGTTAGTTCTGCTAAAAATGACTGTCATCATTTACTCAACCTTAAGTTGTTCCTAGTTGTAACCTGTATGAGTTTATTTCACTGTAAAATATTTTGAAGAATGTTGGCAACCACACAGTTGTTGGTAGCCAATGACTTCCAAATTTTTTTCCTGTCTCTTAAGTCTCTTATGCTCACTAAGGCTGCATTTATTTGATTTAAATGATCAAATCTGAATTTTGAGCATCAGTCTTCAGTGTCACATGATCCTTCAGGAATTCATTCTAATATACAGCTCAAGAAACATTTATTATTAATATCTAGGTTGAAAACAGTTGTGTAAAAAAAAAAAAAAATCTTACTAACCACAAACTTTTGAATGGTAGTGTAGGTTTAAAACATTACAATTGGTAAAAGTATACTGAAATACTACTACTTCTGCTAATAATAATAATAATAATTAATTTTTTAGATGGACAAGAACGCCATCACCAGGATGAGACCACACAACGACAAAATGACCAGACAGAACACATTGTTTTAGAAGAACAAAAGTGTACTGAAAACAATGATGAACATACATGTAACTCAGAAATAAATACAAATAGTGTGGATTTGAAGACAGAAAGTAAGGAGAGTTCATTGTCCACATATTCTGAAAATGAAGAAGAACAAAAACAGGAACCGGAACATGAAAATAAAAATGAACATGAACATGAACATGAGAATGAAAATGAACATGAAAATGAACTTGAAAATGAAAATGAACATGAGAATGAGAATGAAAATGAAAATGAAAATGAACATGAACATGACAAAAACAACAAAGAGTGGAGGGCCACAACACCAGGGCCAAAAAAATTCAGTTTTGAAATAAAATGGGAGGGGTGGGAAAAAATAAAGCCACTGCATGGTGCAAACCAACTCCAGAGACCATGGACAGATGTCCTGTACAAAGAATTTACAAAGATCAGTCCTTGTTGTGTGCTGTGCTTTAAGTACCAACATGTTAAATGCAAAAATAGTCGGAAACGATCCCTACCTTTCTTTACAGCACGTGCCACCTGCTCTTTTAAAGGCTGTGCAGCAGTCTTTACCTTTACAATAAAAACCCCTCCAACAAAATCAAAAAAGAAAATTACTGTCTTTGTAGCCCGTAAAGGAAACATAACACACAAAAAAAGTGAAAAAAAATTCAGACAGGCCAAATATTTCCGAAGGGGAAAAATTGCTAAAAGCATACAACATGGTGTGAGCAATTATTATTATCAAGCCCTAGCAAAATCACCATCAGAAGAGATTGTGGCAGGCAATATATCACGATGCTTAACTAAAGACGTGTTAAGGGTCATATCCAGTGAAGTGAAAAAAAGCACCAGGCTACATGATGACATAATCATGGAGCTGGTGCTTACACAAAAAATAATGAGAGAATGTGCTACATCTGAAGGTGCTGAGACTGCTGGTTACCTACAACAACTGCAGGTGGACCCATTTGTTGTACACATGTACACACAATGCGGTTTGCACATTTTAGCCCAGCATCTGAAAAAAAGAAAAACAGTAACACTTCACTTGGATGCCACTGGTAGTGTCACCTCACGCATTCCCGGTCAGCCCAAGAAAGTGCTCTACTATGCTCTTGTACTACCGGGAATGGGAAAAAACATGCCACCACTTCCTGTGAGTGAGCTCCTAACAAATCAGCACTCAATTCCTACCTTGACATATTGGCTAATGGAAACATTAAGGGCCCTTGGTCAGATAACATCATGCCAGGTACATCAAGTCGAGACTGACTTCAGCTGGGGATTAATGTCAAGTGTCCTTCTGGCATTCAACAAAGAAAACATTTCGACTTATCTCCAGAGAGCACATCGAATTGTTTCAAACACAGTAAACAGTGGTGATCATCAATTCAGTGTTTTACATCTTTGCTCTTCACATATTATAAAGGCAGTGAGCCAGGCATTTTCAAAAAAGACCGACAGCAAGGCTGTAAAGGAGTACGCTACCTATTGCTTCGCCTTGTTGTTAAACAGCACACATCTAGAGGAGGCAACGGCTGTATTCGAGGATATGTGTGTGCTGTTAACATCGCCAGAGGAAACAGATCTGGTGAATGCAGCCAAAGCTTCACTGGACCTGAGAATAATGAAGACAACAATCAAAATCAACGAGTCAGAAACAATGCAAGAGGCCACAGAAACACCACAAATCGCAACCCCTGTGTGTGATACATCACCATTCAAAACAGTGTTTAGTGCCATTTTGGAAAGGGTCAAGAGCCTAACCCTTGGTAGCAACACAGGGGAAAAAAATTCCTTTTTCTGTCCAGGACTTATCGACGTCCTCATGAACACCTACATGAGCATTTTCCCCCTCTGGAGTGGAGTGCTTCTTGGGGATCTTAGCAGGTTTTCTAAAATCACCACAGTCAGCCAACAATCCAAAACCAGAGAAACAAACTGCCATGTGGAAGAGTGGTTTTGGATTGTCAAACAGAGCATCCTTCAAACTAAAAAGTTCCTGCGTCCTGCTGACTTTATCCACAAAATGTATGGATCCCTACAAGCCAGATACAGAGAACACATAATGAACAATAATCTGTCACTGCCTTGCCATGATCCACAACCAAAAGACAACTTCTTCTGCCAGAAAGAAGAATGGGCAAAGAAAACATCTCGAAAACATCCCAAACGTAGGACGAAATACTTTGACCCACCTTATATACTGCCAAAGCCATCACAAAGTCCAAAAAACAAACACATCAGCATCAATACCAGTGAGATGGAAAACACTCCAGATACACCAATGGACCTGTCAACCAAAGGAAAACATGAGCCAAAATACAAGGACAATACTGAACCGGAACAAACATCTAAGGACATAACTACTGAGGTATTACTTCATATTATATTTTGTTAAATAATTGCAATGAATTTAACATCTTTCTTACAATAAAAATCTAATTTGCAGATTGAATACCTTTGGTCCAAAAAAGACACTGAACTGGTGGTTGCTGTTGTGTCGTCGGCAGAAAAGAACACCACATACACTGTCCATCACGCAGAGTTCAAAACTCTGCAACCTCACCAGTGGCTTGTGGGAGAGGCAAGAATATTCATGAGTTATTATTATTTAAAATCGCCATGATTTAAATTACCAAAGTACACCATAAATATTGTGCACATCTGAAAAGCTGTCAGTGACCTTTGTCTAATATGCATGTTTTGTACATTTGCTCTTTTCATCAAGATAATTGAATGCTACTTCCAAACCACACTGAACAAAATGGGAAAGGACAGTAGCATTTACCTCCTCAACCATTACACTGCTCAAGTCATCATGACCAAAGAGAGAGATGCAGTGTGTAGACAGAGTCTGCGGAAGGTATCATTGTATAGTTAAACATTGACGATTTGAAAACACACGTTTATAAAGATTTACTAATGTGAAATTATCAAACATTTCAGGTGGACTTTGGAAAGTATGATGCAGTTATCAGTTTCCTGAATGTGGATGATAACCACTGGAAGTTTTTGGTGAAAACTTTCAAAATACCAATAAGTCCTTCTTTATGTAGTCAAAGCTGAACTGAAATTTTAAATGGGTTTCTCTCTTTTTTCCAGTATCTACATGCATCTTCCAGTCAGATTTTTCTTATCAACCCACAAGGAACTGATGAAGAGAAGGACTCTGAGCATGCTGCAATCAGATTTAGGTAAAAACACAATGCTTAAAAAAAAGGATTAAGCCCAGCTCTAATTACTTCCAAACACGTTAACTGTATTACCTCTAACTGTGACTGTGTCATATATTTATCAAGTCAATACTTCAAAATGAGGCAAGGAAAAAAAGAGTGGGTGGAGATTGAGTGGAGAGGGGCCACAATTAAGCACACAATCCAGCACGATGGATACAGCTGTGGTGTGTTTGTTATGCAGGTATTTTTTTTTGTAAAATGTTTTGCGAAAATCAACCTTATAGTTGAGACACTAAATACCATTCATTCTTACACTTACAACTATTGTTCAAAGATGGCATGGGAGATTGTCAGTAGTTTCCCTGAAGTTCCCTCCCACATGGACATCAATTCATCTATGTCCAACATGGAGAAGCTGCGTCAGAAGATGGCTGGGGAAATCCTGACAGCATCAGGTGATGGACATGAATGGGGGAAAAAAAAGACACCATGAAACTGTTATTGTCTTCTGTAACCCTGTTACTATTTTACTATTTATACACTTTTTAGTGTTCAGAAAGGATGAGTGTTGTGCTTTTTGTGGTTTGACACAACCCCTTGGAGGTGGCCCAACAACTGACTGGGTAAGTACTTTCAACTTTAAGAGATAGTTCACTTCAAATTTAACATTCTGTCATCATATACCCACCCTCAAGTTGTTTCAAACCTGTATGAACACAAAGGAAGATATTCTGAAGAATGTCAGTAACCAGTTAACTGCTCCCATTGACTTTCATAGTAGGAAAAAAAATACCATGGAAGTCAATGAGACCAGTTAACTGTTTGTTTACTGACATTCTTCAAAATATGTTCTTTTGTGTTCAGCAGAAGAAAAATAAATAATATATATATATATAATTTTTTTTTTTTTTTTAGATTGAATGCCATGCATGCCAACGCTGGTTTCATGTGAAATGCCTTAACATGACTCCACCTGACTTTGAGAAGGCAAAACACTCAAACTGGGCTTGCGATCTTTGCAAGTAATTAATGTAGTTATAACACCATTTTTTTCTTTTACTTTCTTTAATAATACCTGATTGGTTACTTTCTTTTCGACTTGATACAACTAAATATGAAAATATGAAAAAAAAAAATGTTTTATGTTTCTGAATCTTTTATCTGTACCACTGCATGTCTATATACACTGTGTTACAAATTATTATGCAAGTGACATAAGTAGGATTTCAGGAAAATACAAATTATGATTTTAGTTTTTAAAATAAAGCTATTTTTTCTTTCTCATTTCTTTTTAGAAACCTATCAGTCTCTGACAGGTTTGTTCAGTAATTTACCAGGTCTTCTTAGGTAAATAATAGAAAACCTACTTAAAGAGGTTATTCCACATTGTTAAGCAAGTTAAACTTTTCATGCAACATGGGGAGGAAGAAATATCTTTCTGAAGATGAAAAGCATGAATCAGTGCAATGTCTTGCAAAAGGTATGACAACAACTAATACTTTGTGAAAACTGAACAGCAGGATCATGCACAGACCTTTTGAGGGGCATGTGCTGAAACTGAAAAAGGGCACCCCCCTCCCATTTTCAATAACACAAAATAATAGTCTCAAAAGCTTTAGATTTATTCATGATTAATAACAACCATAATAATAATAATAATAATAATATAGATAATATAGATAAACAGGGTTTTAAGGGCTTCTTTAAACCTAAATACAACAGCAACCTTCTGTGAGCCAGGGATGTTGGTCTCTTGAAAGTGTCTTTATTCACTACACTTTCCCTAAAATAAGCCAGCAATGAAAAAAAAAAAACAAAGTGTGAAAAGTACAGTTGCAGTGAAAAGCATTTCTGAAGGATCACGTGACACTGAAGAGTACTGAACTGGAGTAGGGATGCTGAAAATGCAGCTTTGATCAAATAAATCAATTACATTTTAAAATATATTAAAATAGAAAACAGTTATTTTAAATTGAAACAATATTTCACAATATTACTGTTTTTGCTGTATTTTGGATCAAATAAACGAAGCCTTGGAATGAATTAAATCATGAATTACATTCTGCATGATAACATATAAAGATTTTTTCACAGTGATGTGAACATTACACAGTCTGTAATGTTTTGTTTTTTAGTTACTACTACGAGGATCACTCGTCGCTTTGTGTAAGTTCCAGTACGAAACAGCGCGGGGGCGCACCAGTTATGATTTTCCGATGGTAAAAACAAATTGTTGTTGTATTACTTATCAATATATAGTTTTTGACCAGCGAATGTGTGCAAATGTGCTTTTTTTTTTTGTCCGTCATTAAAACGGCGCCGGCGGCATCACATTACATTTTCATCAACAGGTTACAAACTAGTTTGTTGTAGCTAACGTAGGGCTATAGGCGGGGGGCGCTCAGTTTTTCCGGTTGTAAAATACATTTGGCCAAAATCGCATTTTATAAAAGATGAAATGCTACTGTATGCACAGGCTATTTGACTGTAGGCTATACAGGCTATGACTAACGTTAACGTTAGATGGCAAATGCTAGACCTCTTTCTCAGTCTCAGGCGACGTCCCACATGTCTCAGTCAGTGAGTCAGACATCAAATAAATAAAATATGAGCCTTTATAGACATAGTGTTTAGTAGTATTATTAGTCATTATTAGTACTTATTTTATTTACCCTTCGCAAAACTTCGTTCAGCTGCTGTCTGCTGTGCGGCTGCTGTGGAACTTCAGGATTCAGTGAATATAGAGGGGGTGGAGTTATCAGCTTACTGACAGCTTGAGGATCGAATAAGATTTACACAAGCTCGTTTTAAGAACTTCCATTTGATAAATATTTGTAAAACAGACAGACAGGCGTAAAGGGTGACCAATAGCATTGATTAAAAAAAAACACCACAAAAAAAAAAAGGCCACTTCGGAGTGTAAGGGCAAAAAGGACATGTGCTCTGCACAAGTTGAGCCATACCTGTGCACGTGCCTGCTGAACAGAGATTATTGAACTGTCAAAAGATTTGTGATGGACTTGGAGCACAGAAGAAAACAGTTAAATTATCTTTGTTCAGTTATCACAAATTATTAGCCATTCTCATGCCTTTTGCAAGTTTCATGCTTTCCATCTTCAGAAAGATGTTTCTTCCTCCATGGTGCATGATAAATGTGATGTCCTTAACAATGTGGAACAACCTCTTTAAGTAGGTTTTCCATTTTCCCTAAAATACCTGACAAACTACTGAACAAACCTGTCTCAGATTTAGACCAGTTATCTAAAAATATAGGAGAAATTAAACAAACACTTCAATTTGTAGCCTATACAGAAATCCTATTGATAATGTCACTTGCATAATAATTTGGAACACATATGTCCACACTGGGTAAACTGCCATGATATCGCTGGATCGAAGGCTAGCAAAAAATGTCAGTCCAGTGTAAGAACTATTAGAGCAAATTTCGTTCAAAGTCAGTCTCCGCGTGGCAGTAATATCGAAGGTTTGATTTTTTTTTTGCGAAAAACATTCTAGCATGGACTGTTTTCTCCTGAAGCCAAAATCTAAAACCAACACGTGAAATCATAATGCGCTATTGATGGAGGTAATTAACAGAGACTCGTGTAGCCAATACACCGGAGGCCGAAAGTAGAATGCTGCATCTAATTTAGACACCTTTTGCAAGTGGAACTTAAAGGACTTTTCAATGCTTTAATAAAAATCTAGGCTACATCTAGTAAGGCCTATCCTTAGATTATTTTACAAACATTTCAAATAAATCTTGACTGAATATATGAGCATGAATATGTTCATAAATTCAGTAAAGATTGATTTAAAATGTTGGTTTGACTCCGATAAGTCTGGTAATAATTATCTCCTGCCATGTTAATTATCCCCGAACCCAATGAGAGCACAATCAATAAACCAGAAAATAGAGAACAAACCATTACATTTACCTTTTAATCAGCAGTATTTTAATTAACATCCATGATTTAACTACAAAACTTTTCATTTGATAATAAATGGTCCGTATCTTCGATAACCTAAATGGGTAACCTATTTTTCAGGTCACCTCGATCATGTCTGCACAGGTTTATTGCCTGACTAACGTTACTTATAGGCTATGTTTACCTTAAGGTTTAAGGTATTCATATATTTAGATAATGATATTCGTTTTTAAAACAAAACTAGGCCTATTAAAAAGAATGATGAAAAGTTGAAGTTTTATGGATAGGCTACTTGATGTCAGACAGCTGAGACAATAAGTTTAAGTAAGCTATAGGGCATTTAATTTGACTTCAACTAGCTAGATAGTTTCATCAAATAGTAAATACTTTATTTAAAATAAAATAAAAACTACTTACCATAACCATTTACCTCTGGTGCATGTGGTTTTTCGGAGTGCTTTGTTAATTAGCATCAGATGTTTTAAGCAATGCAATTCTGGTGTAAAATCTACGGTGGCCCAGTAGTGTTCAGTAGGCTACACATCACGATTGGTTGGTGTAGGCTACTGTGTCTTTGAGGTCACAAAATTAGTCTACTGTATTTTACTTTCACAATGAGCAGAGTACATAGGCCTACAAGAAAAAAAAAAAAAAAAAAAAAAAAACTAAATCAATGAACGAATGAATGAATGAATGAATGAATGAATGAATGAATGAATGAATGAATGAATGAATGAATGAGGTGGACAGGGTTATCAAACAAAGTCGTGGAGTCAAAATGCCAGTCTATCAGTAAGTCCAAAGACGATTAGTTTCTATTTAATGATGCATTTTTCTTAACTGTTTAATTCTAATTCTAAAGCATATTGTTTCATTAACCAAAATAGCATTGATGAATGTTGTTGAGCAATGTCACATTAAAAATGATCGTCCTGATTGTTGAGATAATATTAAATGATACATATAATGTTTTAATTATGTTTTTAATGAACTACATAATAATAATTATAATAATTATCATCATAAGGCAGAGTGTGAAATAGCGCACCTGAAGTTAATAGACCGTAATCCAGGAGGCGCGGACTGGCTGTTTTATTTATTTATTATTATTATTATTGTTATTATTATTATTCTATAACCTGCCAGGTTTCGATATAAGAGGTTACTCAGTTGGAGAGCCTCGAGAATGGAATGGAAGCGCCTATGGAGCAGGCATGTAGGAATAGCATGTAGCCCTACTGAACTGTTTAGGACTTCAAGTGCAGGTCATTTTCTTCTGTCTTTACTTTTGTCCGTTCTCTTTTCCGTGGGAGCATGACTTATCAGGTGCATAAAATTAACAACCAGGGATTCCTGCGTTGTTATTTGGATATTCTTTGGCTGTGGCAGACGATGGCCGAGGATTCCGGGAAAAATTTCCCATAACTTGCATGGAATTTGAAACCAGCTGGGGTGAAGTGTCACCCACTCCGACTTTTTAAACAGCCTCTGTTGTGTATTACCAATGGATAATGCAACCCACCCCACCCCCAACAATTGGGGGTTAATTCCAGCTGTCAAATCATGTCTTTGCCCAGACTGCCAAAACAGGTATTCTGCGAACAATTTTTCAAATGATTACTTTCATTTTTAATAACAGTATCTTATGATTTTTAAAAATGATTGGTTGTGTTTGTCCCTTGGCTACCCCATGGACCGACTTACATCAATTTGAATTCAATAGTGAGGGAAGGTGTAGGAGGTGCTAAGCTTGTGCTTTTACAACAGCAAATACCACCACCTCATATACCTTTTTGGAGTAAGGCTTTGGATCTGAAAAAAATGGTGAAGAAATAGGTAAGTACTTTATGCATAAGCTGCACTGTAAATTATATTAAGCTTGAACAAAAAACATTAAAAATCTTAGAACTAATTTACCCTAGCTTTTTCTTGTTGACTCAACTTTTTTCAACAAGTTGTCTGTCATAAAAAAATAATAATAATAATAAAAAAAAAAAACCTTTGAGTCAACTTGGCACAATTTGTTTCCTGGAGAGGTGCAACTATTCTGTAACAAGTCTTTTGTAGTTGAGCCAATTCAACATTTTTTTGTCTATTGGAAATCATTTGGTCATCACCAATTTGGTAATGAGCGTTTCCTTTGGTTGGGCAGTTTTACTCTTGGGTATATGTGTGAGTTTGTGGTCTTTGTAACAGTGTTTACCTAAACACATAATTTGTTGCTAAGAAGAAGAAACAAAGATTATCAAGATTTCATCCTCATAAACTAAATCATTAATCTTATTTCTGACCAAAATTGAATATTTTTTTATTATTAATATTTTACCAGCAAAACTTACTTGCAGCAGATTAGAGATTCTGAATTCTGATTTTAAAATACCTTAAAAGGGAAAATTTTACTTTGACACACACAGAGACATCAATAATCAGCATATTTAATTTTGCTATTTAAATTTTAATATTTAAAAATGTTTTTGTTTTTTTTACTTTTTAACTAATTTACAATGGTGACATGCTTCATGCCGCAATGCATGCTGGGAGCCACTATAGTATTAAAATCGGGACTCCCAGCATGCATTGCGGCATGAAGCATGTCACCATTGTAAATTAGTAAAAAAAAAATTTTGTTATTGTACGACATTTTTACAATGTGGATTTTTGGTGAGCCAACACAACAAAATCAGTCATTTCAACTTTTTTCAAGTTGTGTTTTTTACAGTGTGTTCTGTCCTGAGATGCTTTTAGGATAAGCTGTCCCTAGAAATATCCTCCTCTTATAGGACATTCAAAATGTGTAGAGCAGAGTTCCCCAGCACCAGGATTGTAAAACCATTGGTTGGAGGCTACACACATTTCTCTCAACACACACTTTAATTACCATGTGGATGAAAATACACCCTAATACATATTTGTAGCCTACATACACATATTTAATTAATGAGATTTTAATGAGGTCTTGTGTATCTATGTGTTTTCACTTTCAACATTTTAAATTACAGCTGGACTTATTGTTATTTTGAAAGCTTTCACCAGAAACTTCCAGTGGTTTCCATTTACACTTAGGAAACTGGTAATGGCATGGTAGTTTCCAAAGTCCACCTGAAATAAAGGTTTGATATTTTCACTTTAGTATTTAAAAATATGTTTCCATATTTTCAATGTATAACAGTACATTGACACCTTTTGCAGAGTCTGTCTGCGTACTGCACCTCAATCTCCAGCCATTATCACACCAGCGAAATACCGCTTCAGTAGATAAGTATTACTTTCTTGTGTCTTAAGCAAAAGAGCAAATGGTATAAGAAGTGTAACATGCAAATTAAACAAAGATAACTTCCAGCTTTTTAAATGCGCACAAATTTTATGGTGTATTTTAAAATTACCGTGAAATTAAAATGGACAAATTCATAGGTTATGAATATCATGAGCCACTTGAGGTTGCAGAGTTTTGAACTCTGAGTGATGGAGGTTGTAATTGTTTTTTTTGTTTTTTTTCGACTGCACAACAACCACCACATCACATTCATTTTTGGACTAATGGTATTTGATCTGCAAATACTACTTATTTTCTAGACAGATTGAAAATAATTAGCAATTAGTTTAAAGCATATGATTAGCCTATACAAAGTAATATCTGATCTGCTGTGTACAGAAATGTTTGTTTTTGTTTCAGATCCACTTTTGAGATTGACCAATTGTTGACAGGTTCATTGGTGTTTCTGCAATCGCAGTGGTATATGAGGTGGGTATGAGGCGGATCAAAATATTATCTATTTGTCTTTGCCTCTTCATTTTCCCCCCATTTCTTTGCTTGATTTATGATGACTTTTGTTGGGGCATGGATCACAGTAACACAGAAACAGACTGATTCATGATGTGGTACCATGTTGAAATCTTCCTTTTGTGCTGACTTCAGAAAACCGGCTTAGCTCTTCAAGAAACTGGTGTGTCCATGATGACATCAATGAGCTATGGACAGAAAAATATATGATTTCCTCCCTGCCTTGCCACTGAAGTGGACACTAAAGCTGGAGTGGATGGTGAGCTTCCACATTGTTGTTGCAGTTTCGGAAATTTTAATGGCCTCTGGTATGTTTCCATTTTATTAGTTTGGCTGTGGTGATTTTTTTTTTTTAGATCTAAAGTACCTCTGGCAGCACTCACCACATTGCATCACCAAGATGGGCGCTGTTTAACAAAGCAAAGCAGTAAGTTGCATACTCCTGTAAAGTGTTGCTTTCGGTCTTTAAAAAAAAAAAAAACTGGCACACTGCCTTTACCCAATATATGAGGAGCAAAGATGTAATTCTATGAAAAGTTTAAATGTTGTTTTTATTAAATGCAAGAATGACACTCAAAAGTATTTCTATGCTAGTCATCACTTGATGTACCTGGTATGATGTAATTTTTGCCAAGGGCCCTTAATGTCTCCCATTGGCATATATCGTTGGGAAAAAAATGCTAATTTGTGTTCAACTCTTCTCTCAGTAACATTTATGTAGAAAGTAATTACCCAGTTAGTTGTCAAAGCACCTCCAAGGTTTTTTGTGAAAGCCCAAAGAGCATAGTAGCCCTTTCTGAACACTTAAAAGTGTTTATCAAAATATCAACATGGGGTGACAGAAAACAGTAACAATGTCTTCAGGATTTACTCAGCCATTTCCTTCCAACATAATCCATGGTTTTTAACAGAAGAATGGATGTACAATTAGGATTTAATGCATTTAATGTATAAACTATATACTTCACATTTCATGTAAGTGTAAGAATGTTTTATGCCTAACTGCCCGCTCCTCCACCCCACCATCTTATGTGTATTTGTATATTAGTATACATTGTATTTGGTTTCATATTGAAAGATTTTGTATTTTCAGTCATCAGATTAATTTACATTGTGACTGTGTATCAGATGTAATCCACTCTGTCTGTGTCTGCAAAGGTGTGTGCCAAATGGCCCATTCAGATGTATGGCCCATAGAAACTGATTGGTGTGAATGAATAAAAAGAATCAGCATTGCTCAGAGTGGATTAGCATGTTAGATCAATCTCATATGGGAGGTCCTAACAGTTTTCCTTTGTTTGTAGCCCTTATGTCTTCATGTATAAAGTTCAGTCATACAGACAGAACTTTGGGTTAAGATTGTTGAAGGGCGACATGCTAACATCGCTGCTGAAGGACTGCTACACTACAAACCTTCAATAAATTCTTCTCCCCACAAGAACTCTGGTCAAGCTTACTTATTTTATGTATTGGAGAAGTCTAATACATTGGCGAGCCACCCAAACGACTGCTCGGCCAAATACACCAAAAATCTAACAATATCCTTGTGCTTCAATGAAGTAATGTAGTAGCCTGTAACATGTGAACTTTATTCAGATTAGCATCTTTATTTAAAACAAGTGAAAAAAGCTTTTATTCATTGTTATACATTTCAATACAATCTTTTGGTATAGCTCTGTGACAACCAGCATAAAAAATTATTGTTATAAGACCCTTGTAAGACACTTTTAAATTGATTAATACATGTAAATTGTCATAACATTGTCATAAATTGTCATTCAATGGCATGTCTTTTGCCAAAGGTTTGTAACACAAAATAAGTTCCTGGAATAAGCCAAATTGCAAATGCTTCGGATTCAGGACTTTTACTTTAATTATTACATTTATAGTAATACCATGGTATGATAGTATTCAAAAGATATAATCAATATACTTTCTTTGTTTTGTTTACTTTTTTATTTATTCTGAGTTATTTCTGAGTAAATCACCTTTAATGGTTTAACAGCTTTATGAGGTGACTGCAGTATTTAATAATTAAATGTGTTAAATAAATCATAAGAAAAATTAAATAATGAAAATGGAAAGCAGTGTGTTAGATCAGTTGTTCTCAACCAGTGGGCCTAAAACAAGTATTAAAATAAGCATAAAGTAAAAGAAAACCATTACAATCATGATATTTCTTATTTTAATTCACCATCACAATGCTTTTTTTACCTTTGAATAAGAGGCTAACCATACAATTTTTATGGTAACACCATACTTTTGATGTAGTTATTATTTTACATCATCTATATTATCTACATTAAAAGTTTGAATGTATTTTTAATAAATGTAAATTTAATGTAAATTCAAAAAAAAAAAAAAATCCTTAATCCTTGTCCAGTAAATCATGAACAAATGGAAAAGGCATGGCCCGATTGATGAACATGATTGGAAAACATGTCAAGATAAGGATGATTTTTTGCTTAAAGAGACTGAATATATTTGATAATTTTTGTAAAGGTAGTGTCTCTTGTAATTTAGTTTTTATTACTGTATTTTTATGGATGCACTGATATCAATAAACAGCCAACACTGATAAGCAGATGAACCGATTGCAGTAAATTGCCAATAAATGCAATTTAAAAAAAAAAAAAAAAAAAAAAAAAAAAATTAAATAAGGCAAAATACAAATGCTTTAGTTTCATTATTTTATTTAGGCTATAGTAATTTTAAGATCGTAGTAATAACATATAGCCTAGTCAATAATAACAACAACAATAATAATAAAAATAATAATAATATAATTAATCTGCCAGTGAGCGTTATGTGTTAGTATGTTTCATAGTTGCTCTCACAAAAAAAACAAACAAAAAAAAATAACAATAATTTTTGATGGGGAACCATTGACAGTTTCCTCCGCTTCCAAATACACGTACTTTGTAGACGGTCTCTACCGGGCCTAAGCACATGCGAGTCATTTCCGGAGCGTTTCTGTGTTGAAAACATTGAGTAGGATTAAAACCAAAAAAACTGTCATCTGTGTTCAGTTCTACGTCCTAATACCTTGCAGGTAAACCAAATTGTATACATTATACTCACCCAATCAGGATCTATTGAAGTTTTTAGCGGATGAATATCTGTCTAATGTCAAACGTCAAACCAACTTTAGATCGGTAACCCCCCAACAGTCACTACTAAGTCTCCCGGCTGAAAATGCCTGCTACACACACGACTGGTTTTCGTAGGGCTGAAGCTGTCCCTACGGATCTTGATTAGCCACTGAGCCCGTACCGCAGTATCTACGGGAAACGAGTGAAAACTTATCTCTGAGTTATAGCGTGACGAATTATTACAAAGAGGTAGCAGTACACAACAATGTAATGCCGCCTTTTTCACCCGTTGGAAGGTCAATTGCCTTTCTTTAATCTTGAATCCACTCATTATTACTTCTAGTTTGATCTTATTGTCGATGTCAAAACTCTTAGCACAGCACTGCGGGATAGCTAGAACCGGAAGTACTGACGCGCACACTCATATACCGGAAGCTGATAGGCGCCGTCTTGTGCACGGAGTCTATTGCGTCATCAAGGGGCCCGCCTTGATAATCCTACTTACATTTACATTTACATTTAGTCATTTAGCAGACGCTTTTATCCAAAGCGACTTACAAATTAGGACTAAAATTAAGCGAGTCATCATGAAGAGGCAAAAAACAATAACAACGCAAGAAGTGCTCAGAATACGAGGTTCAGGCATTATTCAGAGTAGCATAAGCCCGATAAGTGAGGTTTAAAGGAAATTTTTTTTTTTTTTTTTTTTTTTTTATGAAGTTAAGTGCTCACGGAAGAGATGGGTTTTCAGCTGTTTTTTGAAGGTTGTCAGGGATTCTGCATTCCGGATGAGGCCGGGGAGAGCGTTCCACCAGCATGGAACTGTGAATGAGAATGTTCTGGAAAGTGATTTTGTGGCTTTCTGTGATGGAACCACGAGACGTCGCTCGTTGATCGATCGTAGGTGTCTGGTAGGGATGTAGACTCGTAGGAGTGAGTGAAAGTAGGAGGGAGCTGAGCCTGTGATAGATCTGTAAGCAAGCGTCAATGCCTTGAGCTTGATGCGAGCAGCGAGAGGTAGCCAGTGCAGAGAGATGAACAGAGGAGTGACGTGGGCCCTCTTGGGCTCGTTGAAGACAAGACGAGCTGCAGCATTCTGGATCATCTGTAGAGGTTTGGTTGCACATGCTGGAAGTCCGGCCAGAAGAGCATTGCAGTAGTCAAGCCTAGAAATGACCAGGGCCTGGACGAGAAGTTGTGTTGCGTGCTCAGTTAGGAAAGGCCTGATCTTCCTGATGTTGTGCAGCGCAAACCTGCATGATCGAGCTGTCTTTGAAATGTGATCTGTGAAGGTCAGCTGGTCATCAAACATTACTCCCAGATTTTTGACCGACCTTGATGGGGGGATCGATGATGAATCAAGCTGGAATTTAAGGGCCCGGTGTTGGCTTGTTACGCCACTGAATATAATTGTCTAAACTCCTTATCAAAATTACATATTTACAACAAATCTGACACATATATATGGGCACACTTTGAGTACTACTAATAAAAGTGGTGGAGATCAGGCAAGACTTTAAGAAGACTCAGGCAAAATGTGCTATAACTGTAAAAAAGCTTTAAAACCATATATTTCATATGGTAAACTGCCTGTATAGGCTGTAAATTGACTTTTTCATCTATGATGGCAGTTGTTAAATGCTTGCTAAATAAAACTTAATGTCTTTTGATGCTTGTGTGCTTAAAGGCCTTAACTGCTTGAACCCCGATAAATGCTGCTTGCAGCTTTAATTTATTTTATGTTTATTTATTTTTTTGTCCTTTTCGTTTTTTCTGTATGATTATGATTCTGAACATATGGAAGAATAAATATCCCTTGTGAAATTACCTTTTTTCTGGGATTATTATAATAATTTGTTGTGTAACAGGTGGTTACCTTTTCTGCTATCCTGGGTTAAGTTAATTTGTGACAGGTTTAATCCTGTCTAGCGCCCGAAGGTTTTTTTCTTTAAAATAATTATTTAAGTTAGGGCGGCTACCACCGTTACAGTTTGTTTTCCAGATTTGAAACCTTGTAAATGGTGATCTGAAAACTGGTGTGCGAATAGGTGAAAAAAAGTTTTGAAACTCTGAAAACTGAGGTTCGAAAGGACGAAACTTATAACATTACATTACATTAGCACTCCTATTGCAGACTATTTTTTCAGAGCTGAGTTTACAACACCCACTTATACGCCCACACAGTTGCGAGCTTGCGACTCACGTGATTTGTGGCAGCGTTGTCACGCAGCTCTGTCTTCAAAAATTTAAAAAAATAAAGGAACAGTAGCATACAAAATATGACACAATAAGGAAATAAAAATAACAATAACAATATAATTGAAGAATTTATCCTAATTTAAAAACTTTTATTTAGATTTCTTTTATTTAGTTCTATATTTTACTTTAAAAAATGACTGTAGTAGGCTAAGGTTTATTATATTAATTAAATTGTTTCATCTTTCTTCAAAATTAACAAGGTGAATTGCCCACAACAGAACACAGAATATAGTTGTGATACAGCTGGAGCCAGTGTTACAAACCATTTTTATATACAGCATATATATATTATTTTAATTATACTACAGGGCCGTTGAATGCTTGAATCTGATTGGTTGACGAACGTTCTAAGGTGTGCAATTATTTTCAGGGTAACGCACGGCTAAAGTAGTTCCAGGCAGGTCTTGACCGCATTACAGTTCCATATCCCTTCGCGTAGTAGAACAAACATGCGCTTGATCATGTGACTGTAAAAATGAAATGTTTTTAGTCCTCATCTAGCAGCTTTGGTGGTTGCCAAAAATGTACATTGTTTGAGGTATTACAGGATGACATATTGATGCATGCAGGGTTTGAAATGAACTTTTTCACTACATTTTTAAGTTACCGGCCATTCAGAACTTCTACTAGCCAAAAAAAAAAAAAAAAAGCAAATGAACCAGATTATCTACGTCACAACTTTATAGTTATTTATTTATTTAACAACATATATATTATATAATATAATAATTTTGTGATCAAATGTCTTTTTACTGTTTTTCATTGTGAATTATATGGCAATGCATTGCTTTTACGCATAAACCGTTCACAGTGTTTCACTGTATATCAGGAGGAGTATTCAATTAAAGTCCAGCCTCCATATTTCATTTCCATCTGAGGTCCAGACATTACTTTTTGGAATAGTTATACATTTCCAGCAGTAATACTTTGTAAAAGAAAAAGAAAAAAAAATCTAAATATCAAGGATAAGGATATTGGGACCAAAGCAGGTGTCGAGAAAACAATTTTGATCATAATATATGTGGTGTGTGTGTGTGTGTGGACTCATTAAAAAATGAATTTAGATGAATCACATGTCATTGGATGTCACAAGTTATTATTTGTAGCTCAAGATCTGAAGTATTTATCTTTTAGGTCTTTTTTATTATTATTATTTTATAGCCTTTTAATCTTTTAAACTGTGTTTGTGTGAACTGTGTTTTAACTCTACATTTTGTAGAACTAAAACCAATGAAACAATTTAATAAAAAAATCAATTATGTTATATTTTTGTCGTATTTATAATACAATAATGAAATGCAGAAATGCCACACAGAACAAACTGAGAAATGTTCAAAAGCATGTCTCGTTTTTTTATTTAGAAATGTACTTTAGCAAACTGTTAAACGTATAGATTAAATAAGAAGAAAAGAAGCAATGCCTTTTTTAATTTTTTATTTCTTCAGCTGAGAATAAATTGGTATCTTTATATTAATCATTCAACTGTACACATTCACTTAAGAAAAATAAATATAATCCAAATCATTAAACACAGCTTGACTCAATGTTAATGTGTTATAGATAGCAGGCTAATCAATACATGATGTACAGTGTTAAGAAAATAAAGAGGTCAGCCTTTACATATTCAGAGCTACAAAATGCTTTAAGACATGAAACATGAACCTTGACCTTTATTTGTCAGTTAATTGTAACCCAAACGATGTGGTATAAAGTGCCCTGTATAGAAGAGTGTGTTTCTGATGATTTACTGAGGAGAACGACTGTGTAAATAAATCAAAATCATGTTCTGGAAAAGAAAAGATGAATCTGTGCTGAAGTGAACACAAAAAAAACTGCTTTGCTTTGTTCAAATCCTCCCTCTAAATCTGTTATGATCCTAAGTTATTCTTTGTACATTAGTATTTACAGTCCTGGTTTTGTGTTTTGCATATGAATAAGAAGAAAAGTCTTTGAAACACACAGAATATCCATGAGGTCAGGGACTAAATCTTCAGCATAACGTCTCTACGACACAAACACACTTTATTCTTTTCCAAAATAAAGCACATTTTTGCACGAAATTAGTGATTTTGGTGAACAACGTCATTATTTTTTTTTTAAGATATAAAAGACTTCTGGCTGTGAATTTGACCTCACTAAAATCAGCTAACATTATATGACATTAGTCGTGTGGATTGTGAACTCATGATTGGTAGGAAAGTGAATATTTAATAGTGGCGTATGAAGATGAAATTATATGGGACTATTGCTGTATGTGAACCCAACCACACATGCATATACATACTCTCAATGTAGGCATTTCCAGGTCACAGCTCACTTCAAAATTATATTTTGCATAAAAAAAACATGAAGCCTATCCTTTACAGCAAGTGTTACAGCAATAAGAATGAGATTTTCCTGCATTACAAGTCAACTTTGAGGTGTAAAAACTAAAAAAATTGCACGCTTTACTTTTTCTTCATGCAATATTTCTAATTTCTTTTGATTCTGAGATGAAATATAACTAATTTTTTCCACTAATAAAGTGCAAACCTTTCTTTTTAACTGGTGTTTACCATGTCTAAAAAAGGATTCAGGTGCAACTGTGCACTGGCAATAAAAAAGTAATGAAAGTGCAACTCCACAAACTCCTCCTCGCATGCACACACAACAGAAGAGACTCACTCAGACACACACCATGCAAACTCACACTTCAAGTCGCAGAGGAAAAGATAAACATCAGAGTCTGTTGCATGTGCATTGCTAGAGTCGAGACGCGCGGCGGTCGTTATTCGGTGGAGGATCACAGTGTGCATAGAGTGAGCCGATGTCTGGCCAATGATCATTGAGTAAGGCAGCATAAATCAGAAAACGGGAAATGGAAGCAGATTTCCTTTCAACCAAACACTGTTTATCACTCATTCCTGGTTTTAAAGTAGCAGCAGCGGCGGCAGCTCTTGATATGATGGAGAAAGCTGATGTGTGTCGTCATGGTCAGGTGTCGTGAAGGCGATGTCGTGCGCATGCATCACTCTTGGCCGAAGCCTTCAGTTTCCTCGATGGCGAACAGCAGCTTCTCCTTCAACTGCTCGTAGCTCTTATAGGGCGGCAGATCCAGACGGTTGAAGCTGGGGGGGGGAGCAATAAAACAAACACTGTCAAACTTGTGTTTTATATGTTATAAGAACGCTATTTTTAGCTTGAAGATTTAATCTTGATCGTGAAGTGAATGAATTGCACACTGGTCATTTACAGTCGGACCAAAAATTATTCAAAATTGAAATATCATTTTTGATATGTTTTTACTAGTGTGTGCAGGACACTATAGTTCATTAATGTAAGTGAGGAGAGCAAAATAAAGTAAACTGTGACATATTATACTCAAAAAGTCTTCATACAGTGACTACCAATAAAATTTATACACATTTGGGACCAAATATTACTCAGACACTTTGAGCTGATCATGTTTTGCTGAAGTGTTTTTTCTTTCATTGCTAATGCTCTTTTTACACACAGACTGAACAAAATGAAGCATTGCTTGGTGATTGGTTGAGCTAAACTGGTATTATGTAATTGTGTAGTTAAATTTAACAGCTGACAGATATTCAACATAATTCATGTGTGAGACAGTCTAACAGAAGGACGGACAAAACCAGTCAAATATCAACTGAGTTCTGCTCATATTTTATTACCATTTTCTAAACTATAGCGAATAAACTGTGATAATGTGAGAAATGTTGAAGGTGTCTGAATAAAGTTTGGTTTGACTATATTATTAACTATAAGAATGCTATATTTTTAGCTTGAAGATAGTAAATGATTTGATCGTGATTGTGAAGTGAATGAACTGCACACTGATCATGTATGTGCATCTGCTGCTTTATTGCACAAAACCAATTAGTGAGAACAGTTTTGATATATGAAATTTGATTTCTGATCTTACCATGTGTGGCTCCTCGGCAGCCAGTTTTCTTTTCCCACTTTCTCAATACAGAACTTCTGCGGCCCATTGCTCCCTACAGGAATCAAACATTCATTATGATCAATAATCATTCTTTAAAGTGCAATAGAAAGGACTGGAATTGCATTTAAACCAAGATGTTAAGGCATTTCAATCACAAACCCTCTGCAGTTTCCTCAAAAACCCAATTTGGGAAACCCTGGTCTAAACAATCACAAATAAAGGCACGAAAGATTGAGCCTATTTTGGGTGAATTTGGAGCATATGAGAAGCTGAGTGACCTAAGAATGAACTATACATATTCTCTTAAAGGAACACGCCGACTTTTTGGGACTTTAGCTTATTCACTGTATCCCCCAGAGTTAGATAAGTCCATACACACCCTTCTCATCTCCGTGCGTGCCGTAACTCTGTCTGACGCACCCACCGCTAGCCTAGCTTAGCACAAAGACTGGAGGTAAACGGCTCCAGCTTGCATACTGCTTAGAGCCCTGCACTGGGCAAAACATCCAGCCCTAACCGAGACCTGGCCCGTGGTGTTCAAGCCCTAATCCGGCCCCAGCCCGAAAACGTCTGCAATTTTTCAGCCCGAACCCGACCTGAGACCAACATCAATATCACTTTAAGCTCTCTCTGATGTGCGCTGTCTCTGCTAGACGCTGTCTCTGCTAGGTAGAATTTTATTATAGGCCTCAAACATAACTACCACCACCGACAATTATGCCCACAAATAATAATACAGACTGTCCATTACAGAGAAGCATAAGCATGCAGTAGAGAATATTAACTGTTTATCGCCTTCTCAGAAGGTGAAGCACTGCTACTTGGGTGGAGTGATTTGCTCGCAGCACCTGAGAAGCCCCGTGGTGAGCCCCGTTGGAGTAAATCACTCCGCAGAAGTAGCAGTGCTTCGCCTTCTGAGAATATAGTTCCCAGTATGTAGACGGTTAGAAGATGACTGTGTCTCATGTGACCTTGTTATTTGTACACGCTGTGACTATACAAATCACAACATGTAAATAGGAAAATGTTGGCGTTATTTTGTCACTTATTGGGAGCAGTATGCTAGCTGGAGCCATTTACCTCCAGTCTTTGTGCTAAGCTAGGCTAGCGGTCAGGCAGAGTTACAGCACACACGGAGATGAGAAGGGTATGTATGGACTTATCTAACTCTGGGGGATACAGTGAACAAGCTAAAGTCCCAAAAAGTCGGCGTGTTCCTTTAATATCTAAAAAACTGAAGCAGCACAAGCAAAAAATTGTACAAACCAGCACAAACGATTAAGACTGTTTTGCCAACTTCACACAGGTCTGTTAACTGACTGATGTTTTTCAAATGACTGTATATGAAGACTTCAAATGCAAAAGCCACTAAACACCACCTCCGTCAAAAATGAGATGATATTGAGCGAATGCTTTCCGCACATAGTATTCACTCATCAAATACTTTCGCTTTAAACTTGCTAAATCCCAGCCTCGGCCCATTCAGAAAAACAGGTTTGTTGGCAGAAACCTCTAAATGCCACTTCCCTTTGCCACCAAAAGCCTCTAAATTCACAGAACCAATCAGAAGACACGAATCAAATCACATGATCTCAAGATGAATGACACAGTGCGTATGATCCGGCTTTCAGTTGTCGAGTTGCAAGTTTTTTATCCTGTTTAAAGAGATTTTTAAACAAGATGGAGGATTATAATGAAATGGATGAATCTGTAGTAGTTTCAGTGGCAAAAGGAAACGTAGTCAACCTTTCTAACACCGTGTCCTAACTACACGTGACGTGCGATAAAAGGTTTCTATTTTTCTGCGACGTTGCGCTGGAACAACAAACACAAAGTGTGGCGATGATAATCTCAGGTGCTTTATTTAATGTTAAAAGCGTGTAATGTGACTTTGAATATCATTTAGTGCTCCAGCTTTGTAGCTGTAAAAGCAACAATGGATAATTCACCTCAGATCTTGAAATTAAACAAATGGAAACGTGTGTATTCTTTGAGAAAGATTGTTTTAGTAACTCAGTAGCTTATGTGTTTGAATAATGTTTAAATGGTGTAATATTTGTGAATGTAGCTGCTTATCCATTTTCTTGCGAGTGCCGCCAAGATTACTCTCTGGTGCCACGAGACTCCGCCCACACGCTGTTCTGATTGGCTGACTCCGCCCACACGCTGTTCTGATTGGCTGTGGGTTTTGATTGATTTTGACGCATCTCGCAGTCGCGTCTAGTGTGGACAGACAAATTATTTGTCGCTGGAATCTTATCGCATCACGTCTGGTTAGGACACGGTGTAAGACCATTCTAAGACCTTGAACCTTTTCATAGTTCCTAGAACTATTGGTGGAAGTTCCTGGATTTTGGTGTGTTTGCACCACAGGAACTAGGAATGATTTTAGTTCTAGGAACTCCTTTTAGAGGAACTAATTTAGCTCCTACTTTAGAGTCGGGTCTAAACCAGCACTATAGGAACTACCAGTGACGTTAGTGAACGCTGATTGCCTCGAAACGTACTCGAAACACCAGCACCCGCCATTTAAATTTTTTTTTTTTAAATCATATTTTTACTCCACAAACTAACTCTATGAACATGGAAAACAGTGATAGATGGACCTCTCAACCTTTACGCTAAGGAGAAAATCCAACGGCACTTTGAGGGGACCAAGAGAAACATGATTATATATTTGTGCTCAGCAACACTGGACATCAACAATACAGCGAACACTAATACTTTTTCATATTTACGTTTATATTTACATTTATGCATTTGGCAGACGCTTTTATCCAAAGCGACTTACATTGCATTTCAAGGTACACATTTGCATTCTTGTCAGTTCTTGCTCTCCCTGGGAATCGTACCCATGACCTTGGCGTTGCAAGCACCAACAATCCACTGTTTGAGCTACAGGAAAGCCACATCTACTCATATACTGTCTACTTTCTATGTATAACAGTTCTATCTAATAACGTATAAGACGGATTGTAAAATAATGAACACGGAGAAATGAAAGTCACAACAACAAGCACGGCTTACGTCACTTCACAGTTCCTATTGGCGGTGCGAATGCAACCAGGAAAATGTTCCTGAGGGAACCATTAGTTCTCGGGGAAACACCCTGGTGGCTAGATCCCAGAACTGAGTTCCTAGAACTACCCGGTGTCGAAAGCCCCTATAGTTGCAGTGGCAATGACAGGATTTCGCAAGTAGCATGTGAACACAACAGTGTTTTGTGTGCTGCTGTAACCCTGACAGAAAGAACAGCTCTATTCCACCCACGACAAGCGAAACCAGACGGACTCTGAGGTTTTCACATGGACAATCAATTTTGTTAAATACCAATGAATTGACCAGTGACATTTTTGAAAACAAGGCGTTTCAATAACTGCCTAATAACCTTTCAATTGCCATTAAATTAAAATTACTGAACCTAAACATAAAATAAAAAAAAGATAAAAATTAAAGAAAATGTATTATTTATTAAAGAAAAAATGTCAGACGGACATGGTGTTTGCATCTGAAATCTTCATATATTACACTATGTATTCAAATTCAGATTATACAAAAGATAAAAAAATTAAAAAAAACATTTCATCATCATTTACTCACCCTCATTCTCATTTTTTATTAATTAAACATGATCTGAGTTTTCAGAAAATTGTACACAAATTAAAACCATGGTATGTGTCTATAATGTTTGTAATGAACATGTATTTTTATGTTTTTAGATTTAGTACTATAATTTAGTACTTTACTAATTAGTATATAATAAAAACTAAAATAAATTTAATTAATATTAAACTATTAATATTTTAATATATGTGATCCTGGACCACGAAACCAGTCACATGGGTCAATTTTTGAAATTGAGATTTATACATCACATGAAAGCTGAATAAATAAGCTTTCCATTGATTTATGGTTTGTTATGATAGGACAATATGTGGCCGATATACAACTAATGAAAATCTGGAATCTGAGGGTGCAAAAAATTAGAAACATTGAGAAAATCTCCTTTAAAGTTTTCCATTCATGTTTGTGATTGTGCTGCATTCACTCACAAAAATAAATGTTTTATATATTTACGGTAGGAAATTTACTAAATATCTTCACGGAACATGATCTTTACTCAATATCCTAATGATTTTTGGCATAAAAGAAAAATCTATAATTTGGACCCATACAATGTGTATTGTTGGCTATTGCTACAAATATACCCGTGTGACTCGTGACTGGTTTTGTGATCCAGGGTCACATATCATCTATAGTTTGGCATGGCACTGTCAAACTTTGACCCTTACCCATTAGATCAGCGAATCCTCCGACAGGTAGTCGGCATGTGCCGGTTACAAACTGCAGGAGTCGCATACGCTTCTCATTGTCGATCTCCTTCACAAACTAAACACAGACAGACAACATGCGATGGAACACCGACACCAATATGGCAGCATCTCCACATTTATGATCATGTGGGTTTGATTTGATTTGTGTTATAGTGTGAGATCTAACCTGCCAGAACCAGACGATCTGTTTGCTGCTGCGAGCGTAGTGTCTGTAGATGGTGTTCCTCTGCCAGTCACCCAGATCAATCTCCTGCATCCCACACAGCATCACCTACACCACAATTGCAGGATCAGAATATACAGAAGACATGTAGAGAAACTGTGGCCTTATTTAGACCTGATAATAACACGAGTCTCAGCGCTAAAAACAGTCGAATGCATCTTTCTTGTGCCATTTGGAGGTCAGAGATGCATATGGTCAAATCACATCTGTAGTGTAAACTATAATGCACCATGACGTCCCAAACAAAAGCTCACCCAACGTGTAGTCAAGGGTTTTAAACGTTGTTTCAAAGTTTTAACTTCCAGTTAAAAAAAAGTAACAAATTCCTGATCTATCATCCTGTGCCATTTTCAAGAAATGGCTGAAGACGCATCTTTTTTTGGCAAGACTTGATCCATTAATACAAACACTCTCTTTTCTTTCTATGTATTTTAAATTACATATACTGCGTTAGACTAAACTGGGAAGGGTCACAGCAGCATATTGTTGTCCTATTGTTAGTTTAATTGCTTCTATTGCTCTCATCATTTGGAAATCGCTTTGGATAAAAGCGTCTGCTAAATGATTAAATGTGCATATCGACTATCTATGATTCACAAAAAAAGCCATTGAACATTATGAGTTGTAGTTTGTACCTCCAGTTCCTTGGCATCAAAGTATTGCAGGTACTGCTGTGGCAAGACCTCATTAAAGCCCTCGAGGAACGCCTGAGTTTGTTCCTCAACCCCTCTGGACAACCTCCACTCAGCAACCAACCTGCCACACGATTGATTTCATCATTATTAATTAATATTGAAGTCACTGATATTAGCGCTAATATGGGTGTAACTATTTGCTCTGCGAAAAGATTCTTTACAAAATGATGCAATGCAATCTGAAATTTGGAATTATTTTGATTACTTTGGTGCAAAATAGTTACTTATTTGAAAATAATTTTCAAAATATGCTGAAGAGAGAAAATTAATCAATACCACATCAATACTTTGAATTTTCATTAGATATTTTTACAGTCCTAGTGGCTAACAATATTTTTATATATATAGTCACTGTTGGGTCGTATCTCCAAAATCATTACTATGCACGCAGTTTGGAGTTTGTTTGCAGTGCAAGGGGTGAATAAAGAACTGGTACTTTGAACAAGTACAGCATTTTTTTACTCAAGAAACACTAATATACATATATAAAGCCTAATGTTTTATGTATTTGAGGAGCGGAGAAGACTGTCGTTGAGTCATTTCCAATACTGCCTTAAATAGCCTGTGTGTAGCACTTCATCTTTAATAACATGAGATTTTGGACAAATTACAGATGAAAACGTAACACAATGCACTTACTAACTCAGATGCGGCTGTTCTAATGATTGACGAAACACGTCCTAAAATTCTCAGAAATTCGCTGGTAAAATGTTAATAATATAAGGACTCATGCAAATGTCTGACCATATATAAAGCCACAATATCAACTTTGACAATGCAGTTTAATTATTTAAAAAAAGATATATTTTTTTCCATTTTCTGAAAAGTTTTTGGAGATTCGAGGTATGATATATATTAAATTATGATTTATATATTTACATAATCGAATATATAGTGTATATATATATATATATATATATATATATATAATTCATCTGTGCACTATGAATGATATTTCCTACCTGATATACTCCTCTTTATTTTCCTCGGTCACCTGAATGTTTCCTCCATCAGGTTTGAGTTCATGAGTGGTGACCTCTCCCAGAATCTCCTTATCCACCGAGAAAAACATCTCCAAGCAACATTCCTCTATATTATTATCCCTATAGAAAAAACATCATTATCTCCAACCATTGTCAAATTACATACAAAAACACATCATCACAAATAGCACTGTTTTTGTTTCGTAATTAAGAGCAGTCACTGGGATTGTTAATTTTCTTATCACTCCTATCCCTTATTTTCACAGTTTTAACCCCCAAGCCCTTACTCATGTTTCTCATCATCTCTGTAACTCATTCAACTCATCCTCACTCACTTGATCCAGATGAGCGAGTTGTAAAACTCCGGGTCGATGGACTCCAGGTCTTTCAGAGCCAGAGGTTTATTCAGGATGCGCTTATAAAAGGGCAAAGAGAAGCCTGTGTCTATGAACTTTCCATGAAAGAGAGCCTATGAGAGAGAGAGACAGAACGCACAAATAATATTCAGAAATTTTAATTAATCCGTCAGTCTGTCCAGTACAGGCATTAGATATTTGGTCATCAACATGACCCAAGCGTCATACCATTGCAATGAACCGGCCAATGAACTTGAAGTACTTGAGGTGGTCGGGGTTGATGGAGGACGCGGGGTTAATCTGCAGGCAGTAGTTGTCTTTGCCGGCATATTCGAACAGACAGTACATGGGGTTCAAGACCTCGTGGGAGAGCAGGAAGAACCATTCCCTATGACAGAAACACACAACATTACTGTGCGTGTGCGCATATATCAACTCAAGTCATCACTTCCTGTAATTTATGTAATATACCTCGCCACGCCTCCATAATCAAGACCTTCCTCCCCTGGGAAAATAATCCACAATCTCCGTCTCAGATCTTGCGGATGGCAACTCATAATCTAAACAGATAAAATTACAAATATTTAACTTCCTTCTACATGCCACATGATGACACACGTAAACCAGAATTGACTTGTCAAATATAAAAAATGTAATTCACCTGTTGAAATGAGTCCTCGAACAGTGTTTTGCGACTGACGTGGATCTTAATGTGCTGAGGCATTGCTAGTTGCTATGGATAAAAGGATCATTTAAATCAATCAATCACATGTGCAAATATTGCCCTGTACAAAATATATAGGTAACACTTTACAATAAGGTTCATTAGTTAACTACATTAGTTAACATTAACTAATAATGAACTGCACTTATACAGCATTTGTTCATCTTTGTTAATGTTAATTTCAACATTTACTAATACTTTATTAAAATCTTGTTAACATTAGGTAATGCACTGTGAACTAACATGAACAAACAATTAACAGCTTTATTTTCATTAACTAACATTAACAAAGATTAACAAAAACAGTAGTAAATGTATTGCTCATTGTTAGTTCATGTTAGTTAATACATTTACTAATGTTTAATAAAGGAACCTTATTGTAAAGTGTTACCAATATATATATATATACACAGTACAGGTCAAAAGTTTGGAAACATTACTATTTTTAATGTTTTTGAAAGAAGTTTTTTCTGCTCATCAAGCCTGCATTTATTTGATCAAAAGTAATATTGTGATATATTATTACAATTTAAAATAATTGGTTTTCAATTTATTATACTTTAAATTATCATTTATTTCTGTGATGCAAAGCTGAATTTTCAGGATCATTACTCCAGTCCATCACATGATCCTTTAGAAATTATTCTAATATGATGTTTCATTATCAAAGTAGGAACCAGTTCTGCTGCTTAATCTTTATTCATAACCTGTGATACTTTTTTAGGATACTTTGATGAATAAAAAAAAAAAAAAAAAAGAATAATAAAAAAAAAAAAAAGCAAATTTTTTAAAAATAGAAATCTTTTGTAACAACAATATACACTACGGGTCAGTAATTTGGGGTCAGTAATTTTTTTCTTTCTTTTTTTGAAATAAATCAATACTTTTATTCAGCAAGGATGTGTTAAATTGATAAAAAGTGATAGTAAAGAAGATTTATATTATTAGAAAATATTTTTTTTTATTTTGAATAAATGCAGTTCTTTTTAACCTTTTATTCCTCAAATATATTAGGCAGCAGAAATGTTTCCAACACTCATAATAAATCAGAATATTAGAATGATTTCTAAAGGATCATGTGATAGACTGGATGTCACATGTGACACTGAAGACTGGAGTAATGATGCTGAAAATTCAGCTTTGCATCACAGGAATAAATTTTTTTTTAAAGTATATTCAAATAGAAAACTATTATTTTAAGTTGTAATATTATTTCACAATATTACTGTTTTTTTTCTGTATTTTTGATCAAATAAACGCAGCCTTGATAAGCATTAGAGACTTCTTTCAAAAATATTAAAAAATCGTAATGTTTCCAAACTTTTGACCTGTACTGTACATGAAAATTAATTGTATATATATTACATTATTTAAAAACAAATCACATTTTTAAACAATCTTCACTGACATTACTGCAACAAGTTTCTTGCATTGTCTGCTACTGAATTACCAATAATTAAAATGACAACTTTTATTCTGTTGTGTTCGATCATTATGGTGTGTTTTGCTGATTAAACCGAAGTAATACAGAAAATGAATGAAACATTTATAACCCTAATGAAACAGTAGCAGGTTTTTAACAAAATCCAGATCATTTTCTGAAGATTTAGTGTCAAAGCGACTAAAAAATAGAGTTTGTCACTGAAGTCACTCAGTCTTACCTGACACCAGAAGCGGAAATAGTGCACTTTGGCTTTAAAGTCTCGTACGTATGTGATCTGAGGGCCGTTCTCACTGCAGGTTCACAAAGACAGAAACAGACTGTAAAACTACACCAAAACCAGACGATATCGTTTAAAAACAACATGAAACATCATTTAACTTTTAATTGCATTAAACCGCATTTGACTTATGTAACATTTCAATTTCAAAGTGAACATATTTGTATCCTAAGACAGGAACAACACTGTCTATGCTTTCATTATGAACATCTGCAAACACAGGGACAGAGGAGGTCAAGAAGACCTTCTCTTCATATATTAAGCTTTTAAAAGGGCTTACAGGGAGGATTTTCCTGTACGAGGGTCGATATATGTCGTCGTTTTCCTGTTGTGATCGACAAAATAGGGAATCCCGTCCACCGTAAACCTCATCTCCCAACCCTCCGGCAAAGGCTTCTCATTCAACAACCTGACAAACAAAAACATTTCATTCAAGCAATAATGCTGCTTGCTTAATCTGTTTTACATCAAATAATAAAATCTTATAGAAGGGAGGCAATTTAGCTGTGTTCAGGGTTATTGTCGTTAACCAAAACTATTAAAAACATTTTTGTTAATAAAAAAAAAAGCTGAAATAAAAAATTAAATATAAATATTAGATGAAAAACTTAAACTGAATGAAAATTAGAAATGTTGCCTTGGCAACTAACTGAAATAGTTTTAAGATGAGGAACTAAAATTACCAACTGATAAAAACTAAATAAAATAACTAAACTAAATAAAACTGAAATAAAAATTAATTAAAACAGAAAATAGTGATATAAAAAATATCAAAAACAAAAATACTAAAATTAAAAACGGAAAACATAAAAATAACAGCTAAACCGAAATATGAATAAAAAATAGAGCTTCACGATTGTGGATGAATTGAGAATCACAATTTTTTTGTTTCAAATAGAGATCTTGATTCTCCCACGATTCTGAACAGACAACTAAATAAAATAACATGTAAATTACTAGAGGTTCTTACAAAATATGAATTGCTGCAGTCTATTTAATGTAATTAAATTACATTTTTTAAATATGTTTGAGTGAATGATTCAATGACAAATACATTTTTTACAGTCACTTGCCGCCACCTACTGGCGTAATTTTTTGAAGCGTCATGTTACTTTCAAAAGGCGATTTGCTCTATTTATATATGTTTATCTGTTCTATTTATATATGAAATATAAACTTTTATCCCAGTACTTCTGTGATAATTAAAATAATTGTAAGACAAAAATAATTATACTGTGTGATTGGAAAGACAGTTTGTTAAGCTGTTTCATACCTAAACATGCTCCGGTATGATTTTGTCAAAGGTTTAAAGGTGCAGTGTGTAATTTTTAGCGGCATCTAGTGGTGAGGGTTGCGAATTGCAAACAGTCAGTCACTCACGGCCTATGCCTCAAATTGCAAACTCGAAGGAGAAGCTACGGTGGCCGACATAGGATCGGAAGATGTCATCGTCTGAGTCTGAGTCAGCAGAGAGTAGCAAGTCAAGCAATGAGGTTTCTTTATATTTTATATTAAATTATATTTACTTATTATTCAGTAAAACCACGTTATTGCGATTGTTATTTTTACTTGTTCATCATTGTGTTAGTCTTTTATTCACTGACTTTACCATAGCTTGTTTCCATGCTAGTTAGTATAAGATAAGAGCTATGGATAAGAGCATCAAAGCAGCTAGGTAAGGGGAAATAGCTAACGTTACGATGTCCGAGGCGTCGTTCAGACAGCATGTTTTTCTCCACGTTTGCAGAGTCAGGGACAACCTGAGTATTCTGCTGCGTCTTTTTCTGCTGCTTCTCATTCAAGTTAGTGACGAAACGCGCTCTGTAGCGCTGTTTGTTCGCTGTCGGCTACGGTAGAAACATGACATCACAATATGTCGACCGCCATAGAAGGAGGTGCCTGTGGTTATGTAGATATAAATGACTCATTCTAAGGTAATAAAAACATAACGGTTCATTAAGTAAGTCTTTATACACCACTGAAAACATAGTTATGGATCTTATATTGCATTTCTGTCAATAGATCCTCAGAAATATTACACATTGCACCTTTAATAGACAGGCGAATCACTGTCATTCTTTTAACGACTAATCGTGCGGCTCTAATAAAAAAATACTAAAATAACAGTGGCTGTGATTGTGATTTTGTCCCACCCTTGTGTGCGAGGATCCTCCCATTGTGTGGATCTTGTAGGATGATGAACAAAATACATCCTCCTATTACTGTCTGTCCGTTTCTCTGTGAGCCAAACAACACACAAGCAGAAAGTCAAGGATGATGTGCTCAAGAAAAGACAGTGTGAGCCACTCTATTATGAGAGGAAAATGTGATTTCTTCTTTCTGCAGTATAAAAATGACTCACCCCATCCCGCCGGCAGAGGACCCAGAGGGTCAAACTCTTTATTAGCTGCAGGCACAAGCTGTTCCTGCTGCTGAAGAGATAAGCACACAGGAGGAATAAGGACAGATGAAAGAGGAAATCCTGGCATCTTTTTTTCATTAAAAATTGCTTGAAAAAAGTTGAAGTACATTATCTTTGACATGTTTACTCACCCCATAGATGAATCTCTGGTTGAAGCGGTGCATGGCTCCCTGCAGCTGACTGCGCTGGTTCTGCCACTCCTCGTAGTTTCGGACCGACTCTAGTGTGGGTCTTTGCCATGTAGTGGTTCTGATTATATGATCCACATAGTACACACGGCCCATCGGGTCCAAGCGACGCTCCCAACTACCACACAAACACACACAATTCTCTAAACAACTGCTCATTAAGGACATTTACACATTTGACCTTGGATGATTTCTGATACCAACAACAACAAACAAATAATAAGTATTATTATTATTAGTAGTAGTACTAGAAGTAGTGGTAGTAGAATTAATCTTTCATACATAAAATGCAGCTAAAAGGGTTTCACAGGTCAGAAAATAAAAAAGCATTAAAAAAATGGCATTTTATTAAAAAAAGTCAGTAACACTTTACAATAAAGTCAATACAATAAACCTTAGTTAACATGAACTAAGAATAGTAATAGTAATCTAAGTAAATGTTGAAATTAATATTAACTAATACATTATTAAAATCAAAGGTTGTGTTTGTTACCATTAGTTAATGCACTGTGAACTAGCATGAACAAACAATGAACAGCTGTATTTTTATTAACTAACATTAACAAAGATTAACTAATATACAGGTGAAACTCGAAAAATTTGAATATAGTGCAAAAGTTCATTTATTTGAGTAATTCAACTTAAAAGGTGAAACTAATATATTATATAGAAAATTACATGCAAAGTGAGATATTTCAAGCCTTTATTTGTTATAATTTTGATGATTATGGCTTACAGATTATGAATATTTAAAAAAATTCTGAAATTTTGAATTTGGGGTTTTCATAAGCTATAAGCCATAATCATCAAAATTATAACAAATAAAGGCTTGAAATATCTCACTTTGCATGTAATGAGTCTATATAATATATTAGTTTCACCTTTTAAGTTGAATTACTGAAATAAATGAACTTTTGCACGATATTCTAATTTTTCGAGTTTCACCTGTAGTAACAAATGTATTGCTCATTGTTAGCTCATGTTAGTTAATACATTAACTAATGTTAACTAATGAACCTTATTGTAAAGTGTTACCAAAAAAATATATATGAATAGAAAACCAGCTTAAATGTCGTTTTCAGATGCTCTTGAAATTTTAGCATAATGACTAAAATCAGTGAGCTTTTCCTGACATTTTCTGCTTTACATAAAAGCATCTCTGCATCAATGGTTACCCCGGTGGTAGCGGTTCTGGTCTTTCCCATGTGGTTCTTTTCTCAATATGATCCACATAGTAAACGCGGCCGTTCTGATCGATTCTCTGCTCCCAGCTACACCATACAAAAAGAAATTCCATTAAACATATCAGACTAAATAAAGAACAGGCTTATTATTATTATTATAAAGTGTCTTTATTTACATTAATTTATTCATTCTGACATGCAACAGGAGCATAAGCTCTTATTAGTGGCATCATATGAGAACATTTTCTGTCACTGTGAGCTTAACATAGTAAGTCAATTAGAAAATGTAAACTAAAAAAGTAGAAAGGTTTTTGATATCACACACCCAGGAGGAAGAGGGGTGCTATTGATTAGCGAAGCTACGGGTGGTGTTGGACTGGCACTGGGGGCCTGATTTGACCCTGAACCTGAGCTTGACCCCTGACTCTCCGTTTCTCCATTCACACACACTCGGGGAGACGCCTCCGGGCTGGGAGCTCTGCTGCCGTGTGTGGGAGTAGAGCCAGCAGAGGATGCTAAAAAAAAAACAATAGGTATAAAAAAAAAAAATTATAGGTAGGTAAAAAAACTAATAGGTATGTTTTTTCAGATAGGACTTTTCATGTAGTGTGTAATACAGTTGTTTGTGAATGTAACAGGTCTGCAAAGTTTTAGGGTGCTTTCACACCTGCCTCATTTAGTTCAGTTGAATCGTACTAGAGTTTGTTTTCCCCATTGGTGCGGTTCGTTTGGGCAGGTGTGAATGCGGCAATCGCACTCGGGTGCGCACCAAAAGCGGACCAAACAAGCATGAGGAGGTCTCGGTACGCTTTCAAACGAACTCTGGAGCGGTTCGTTTGTGGTGAGAACGTGATCCGACCTCGAACAGAACCAACTGCGCATTTTTGGACTAAACCAGTTGCCGTAGTCAGCTGCGCTGTGCATTATGGGATGAGGAGAAATGTTTGTTGACAGTTTGCACTTTAGGCATGGCAGCTCGCGGACAAACTTGGAGTTGTGAGGAGGTGCGGAGCCTGATAGAAATTATTAACGTTATTTTCGAGCCGCATCCTCGCTTCATTCTCAAATATTATTGTTTGTCTAAAGTGGTGTAGACAAACTATATAATAAATATGACCAGGGATACAATCAGCCCAAGCAGTCGTCTCTCCATAGTAAACAGCGGCGTGTTGTCTGCCGGATTTTCCACCTCTTTGTTTACTTCCGGGAGTTCTGTTGGAATTTTCCCGCACGTTAATTCTGACCAATCGAAGTGCAGTTATGGAAATGCGTTCAAGACACATCTGGCCAACGAGTGATGTGGATGTTATCACGTGACTGCATTTTGGTTCGTTTTATTAAACTGATTCGGACCAGAGCGATCAGTGTGGTGTGAAAAGGAACCAAAACGCCTGAAAAATGCTACAAAGTATCATTTTTCGCCCTTGGTCCGGACCAAATGAACCGAACTACAGATGTGAAAGCACCCTTAAAGATCAAAGTGCAGATAAATGGAGTTACTGTCCAACATTTTTTTTTAATTCTGAACGGAATGAAACGAGTCGATAATAATTACAGTGTCACTTCCTGTTACAAACTTAGGTAAGGTTTGAAACAAATGTGGTCTTCATTGAACAATGCCCGTGAACAATGTCTACGCTGACCCGCGCTGTAAGCAATCAACCAATCATAACAAACTGGGCCATCTGACCAATCAGAGCAGAGTCCGCTCACGGAAAGGTGGGGTTTAGAGAGACTGGATCCTTTATCCAACCGTTTCAGACACTGTGATAAAAAAGCTGATGCTGCAGTGTATATTATGAGAAAATGAATGTGTTTTTTTGACCTTGGATGCATGTATGTAAACATATTGTAGGAGACTCCAAAACAAAATTAGGAACCTTTAAAATAGCATCACACATGTGACACTATATTGTCACACCCCTATTGATGAGGTTCTCTACCTGTGGAGGAAGTGTGTTTGTGTGTCGAGGCAGGAGGCGGTCGCTGAGGTCGAGATGGACGCGGTGGTCTCAGAGCCCCTGCGGATGGAGAGGAAGACTCAGTACTTCCCACTGCATGACCATTGGGCAGTGGCGCTTCATCAGTGATGTCACTGGATGGGGAAGAATCTCGACTAGACCAACAACAAACAGAGACAATGATCAAAATTCAATTAGTGCAAAATAAATAGCAAATAACACTTTACAATAAGGTCTCATTTGTTAACTTTAATTAATGCATTAACTAACACAAACTAACCATGACGGCATTTATTAACCTTTGTTTATGTTACTTAATAAAATGTTCATATTCACGTTAGCTCACTGTGCATTAGCTAATGTTAGCAGATACAACTTTTGATCTTAAAAATGTATTATTAAATGTTGATATTAACATTAGCTAAGATAAATGCTATTGTTAGTTCATGTTAACTAATGTTAACAAATGAAACCTTATTGCAAAGTGTGATTTTCAACTTATACAATATCTGTTTAACATCAATAGGTGTCATTCATAATATAAAGGAAATTGGCTAAAAGTACATTACATTTTTTATTTTATTTTTTATATTCCACAAATCAACCGCTAACATTCAATAATATTTTTATTTTAATGCATATTATTTAAACCAAAATAATGAGTTTATATAAATGAGTATATAAACTAAAGAAGGAAAATATTTTACACTACTGTTATGTATTAATAAATCCTGTATTATGATGATCTATAAAATGCCAAGTGCACAGAGTGAGCAATCAAGATATTTCCCTCGAGAACTAATTTAATCAAGAATTCAAACAAAAGCAAAGAAAGATACACGCTCTTTCTGCACATAGTGTGGTTATATTCCTTCATAAACTGCACAGTAGAGTCGAGTAATCTTTATTTTACCTCCCTGCTACATCCCCGTTCTGTATGGATTCTCCATTTACAGCCGAATCTGTGATTGCAGAGAAACAACAACATTACACAAATCTACATTTTAAACAGCAAAGAATTAGAGCTGCACGAGTCACTTTTTTGTGTGTGTTTCAAACAGAGATCACGATTCTCCCACGATTCTGAGCAGACAACTAAACGAAATAACGTAATTTTTTGTCAGAGGTTCTGACAAAATGTTAATTGCTGCAGTCTACTTAAAATGTTTATTTAATCTGAATGAATTATTTTTAAAAAAATCATTTTGAATAAATTATTAAATGACTCACTCATAAAGATTTCATCTTTTTCATTACTGGATGAATCAGCGTTTTTTTTAACGAATCTCTTGATTAAATGACAAATATATTTTAAACAGTCGCTTATCACCACCTTATTTGAAGTGCCATGTTACTTTCAAAAGGTGATTTATTCTATTTTGATTGCTTCCGTCGACATCAGTGTTTATATCCGAACTATAAACTTATCCCAGTACTTCGATGATAATATGAATATTTGTAACACAGAAATAACCGTACCTATTCATGGAAAACTGCTCTTTGGATCAGTGGCAGCACCAACGCAGATCTGAGTGCCGAGAAAAGCGCTATATAAATGTAATGAATTATTATTATTATTAGATCTGAATGTTCCGGTGTGATTTTGTCAAAGGTTTATTAGAAACAAGCGAATAGTTGCCATTTAGGAATGAGGTCTCGTGGGTGTTTAAATCGAGATCGCCATCTTTTAACGCTTAATCGTGCAGCTCTACAACGAATCTAAATCTCTCAACCGTTGCTGAAAAACATCAGAGAAAAAGAAAGTCTCACTGTGCTTTTGTTCCTCTGAAGCAAAAGTCTCGGGGTCCATCTGCAGTCCATCCAGACACACCGAGATCTCTCCGACCACCTCCGATCGAACTCTGTCTGAACTCAACTGCAACGTCTGCACAACCTCACAAACTGAGACAGACACACACATAACACTGCTTACAGAACTGAAAAATGTATATTAACAGCCCATAAAAGCAGAACCGTGATGCCAACACTTTTTGACCATGACTTTTTCATTGCTTATTAAACACTTTATTTTACAGTGTCCTTGTTACATATGTTAAATGTACTTACCATAGTAATAACAGTCAATTATGCATAATTACACCCTCAACCAAATCCTAATCCTACCCTAACCCTATAGTAAGTACATGTAGTTGCTTAATATTACTCAATACTTAAATATATAATTACACTGTAACACGGACATCTTAAAATAAAGTGTAACCGAATTTTTTTTAAATAATCTTGTTTCACAAATGACTTGTTCAGACCGAGTCATGAATTGATTGAAATGATTTATCAAATAAACCAACATCATTACGGCTTGGTAGCATGTTTTACCAAAAGTGCAATATCAAGCAGATTAAATATAAGCTTTTAGAGCTTAAAACCGGGTAAGTCATGTTCACAGATGACCAGGAAAGGTAAATTGGCTTCAGATTCACACAGCATCACTTCAGGTCACAGGAAAAGAAAATGTTAGCCTGGATAATCAACACCCTCAACTCAATCTTCAGTTCTATAATTCACATCAGCGGTGAGCGGTCACATGACGCCCACATGACCAAAGTCTCTGAAATAACCCTTTGTTTGATACTATGAGTTAGTTCACCTGCTTCTCTCTTTATCAAACTCTTGAGTGCACACACACACAGAGACACAGAGACACACAGACACACTAAACAGGCCTGACTCTGAATAATGAGATTCACAAAGTGAAGAACATGGAAACTCACTCTTCATATTGTTGGCTTTTAAGGTCTCGCTGACCTCCAGAGTGGCCAAGCCCAGCAAAATGTCGGCTTTAAGTGTCTGGTGACTCCAAACTCGGAAGATTAACTTGCTGAAAGGGCTGACGATCCTGCAGGGAATATGATCAACAGAGCAGTGATGTTACAGTTAACTAAATCTATTACAAATTATTGAAATAAAGCTGACTTAAAACTGTTATACTCCATAATCCAACTGCTAACATTCAATAATCTGGCCATATTTGTATGCATTTTATTTAAAATAAAATAATGAGAATATAAAAGACATACCAAAGAAGAAGAAAAAAAATCACTACACTTTTATGTATCAATAAATCATGCATTATATGATCTATAAAATCTCAAGTGCACTGAGCAAGCAGTCAAGATATAAATAATATATAAATATTAGATGATAAACTATTGGCTACTAACTGAAAAAAAAGTTTAAGTACTAAAATTACTCAAACTAAAATAAAAACAAATACAATCTAATAAATCTAAAGCTAAATTGAATTTTGTTAAAAAACACGAAAAAATAAAAATGACAAAAAGTATATAAAAATTACTAAAACTTATTATTAACTTATAAAATTATGAATAAATACTATAATGGTATATCAAAAATACTAGAATAACACTGACTGCAATAGTCATTACACTTTAATAATGTAGTTATGTGAATAACAACATACACTTTTAGTCTGGAGAGAGAGATCAGAACAATAGGCAACACTTTAAAACACGGTCCCATTAGTTCACGTTAGTTTATGCATTAACTAATATTAACTAACAATGAGCAATGCATTTGTTACAGTATTTAGTACTCTTTGTTTATGTTAGTTAATAAAAAATATAACTATTCATTCTTAGTTCACTTTAGCTTATATTTTTAACTGATATTTTGTATAATGTTGAAATCAACATTATTTTTCATTGTTAGTTCATGTTAACTAATGTATTTAACTAATGTTAACAAACGGAATTGTAAAGTGTAACCAAACAATATGACAATAATAAATACTGATTCTGGATCAGCTCTGTAACGCAACAGTCACTCGTTTTAGTACATATGTCTCTCTTACACAGTGAGAGACTGTTTCCATTTGGGACTGTGAGTGTTGGTGCATTTCTCCGTCTTCTTGGACTGGCCGTCCACACACACCTCCACGTAAGGACTCGGCCCAAACCAATTCTTCTTACTGTCCCGCAGCTTAGCGGACAGAACTAACCAAAGACAACAAATGTAATCACAGATCTATTCAAAGTATTCATCTGAAGACATGACAACAAATATCCAATCTTAAAACAATATGAAAGCACTACATTGCAATGTGTACAACCCAAATGAAGTCTTGCAATTACAAAATAGAGATTATCACTTTAGCTCACCTGTTATCTGAAGTTGAGACTTCATGACGCGGCCATTAAAAGCACTTATTGCGGCTCAAATCTGAAATAAACAAATAAGCATATACAGTCAAACCAACATTTACTCAGACACCTTCAAGATTTCTCACATTATCACAGTTTATTCGCTATAGTTTAGAAAATGGTAATAAAATATGACAAACTCAGTTGATATTTGACTGGTTTTGTCCATCCTTCTGTTAGACTGTCTCACACATGAATTATGTTGAATATCTGTCAGCTGTTAAATTTAACTGCACAATTAGATAATACCAGTTTAGCTCAACCAATCACCAAGCAATGCTTCATTTTGTTTAGTCTGTGTGTAAAAAGAGCATTAGCAATTAAAGAAAACACACTTCAGCAAAACATGATCAGCTCAAATTGTCTGAAATTTTTTTTTTAATAAATTTTACTGGTAGTCGCTGTATGAAGAATATTTGGGTATAATATGTCACAGTTTACTTTATTTTGCTCTCCTCACTTACATTAATAAACTATAGTGTCCTGCACACACTAGTAAAAAAATATCAAAAATGATATCTGGTGTCTGAATAATGTTTGGTTTGACTGTAAATCGATTAATTAATTCGGTTATAACAAAAACATGTCAACTGAGACGGTAGTAAATAGTGGGAAAAGGTCATAATACAACATTCGCAAGCCGGTTTCCTTCTGTAATGTGTCACATTTCTAAGCGAAACCGGATATGCTTTCATGTTGACTATCTCAACAAAACACCCACTCTCTTTCTAAAATGTTTTTTTTCTTTTTTTCTGGCTGATCTGTCACTAAATGCACAGTATAGACACACCTGACCCCTGATCAGTGCTGCATGTCGTTTAGTAATGGTGTGTGATGTATGTCGTAGCTGTGTCTTCAACACCTCCATGCGGTAACAGCTAATCTCACAACCGAAGCCTCCAGAAGTCTCCGGTAATCCTTGGCAGATTACAGATGATGCAACTCCAAGGACAGACCCTGTTTCTCAGTCACTACAGGGAATCAGTCTCTCCACTACAGGGAATCAGTCTCTCCACTGAGAGAAAGTCCTGATAAACCCGAGATTAAGGCTAGATTTTCACTGGCCTGTCATTATTTACTCATCCACACATCGTTTTCAAATCCAAACCTGTATGACCTTCTTTAATCCATTTAACACAAAAGGAAAATGTTCTTTCAGCTCTTTCCGATACAGTGAATGTTAATGGGTACTGAGGCTGTCAAACACCGATAAGAACATAAAAAGTCGTCCATTCCTATTACTCATTATAACAGGTTTGATATTCCTCAGTCTAAACCATCTTTAATGCCTCCAAGCGCATTAAAAGCTCACATCTGCACACTGTCAGAGATTAGTTAGCCACATTAAAAGTTATGAAGATTTTTAAGCACATACTGTGGTTTTACTTTTAAGGTAAGACACTACAATGTTTTTTTCATGCACGGGTCAATTTTGAGATTTTGGGCTATTTTGCTTCCATCCAATATACACCTTTAAGTATTTATTTTATTACACATTATCCATTTGCGTTTGTATCATTCAACTGATTTATATGACATTTTATTCATAGAACAAGGTGAAAATGTATTTTTTTTCTTAGTGTTGACTGCATTTTATTGAGTGATAAAAACAGAGAGAAAACCCTCTAATATATCAACAAAATGAAACGAATTTTGAACATGGCTTTATCCAGTACTCTGGAAATGTATACATTAGTGCACATTTAATTAGATAATGTATAATATGCATATTTAAACATAACACTTGTAACATAAAACAATAGTTTTAATGTAAGTTACCGTGAATAATTAACTGGAGAAGTATGGTGCTATCCGTTACCATTATACCCTGTGGTGTCTTGCCTTAACAGTTTTGTATAAAAATACATTTCATACACTAACAAAAGCACTGTGGTTTTACCACGGTAACTTACAGAGATGATATCTCATGGTAATATTTTACTACTTTGACATAACGTTATACCACATAAATTATATAACAGTTCCATTGTATTCCTGGAAGTAACCTTAGCTTTGTGTAGCAAACAAATATCGTGGTACGTAAATACCAGTACCATGGTATCAGATGGTACTTTTATACTGTGTTATTATGATGATACTGTCACAGAACTAACGAGCGCATTACAGAAGTGACGTCACGTGGTGTTTCTGACTGACGGTGTCGCAGCAACAAAAACGTTCATTAAATGCATATATCTTTTTGAAACCGATAATGGACACTTTTTATTCGTTTCACATTATTAATTACGTACACTAATCAAACAGCTGTCAAAACCATCATCAGCCACACAGTCTAACGGTCAGTCAGTCACCAGTCAAACAAGCTAGCGCGTTATCAAAACAAGGCTGTTTTTCTTCCACATTATCGTCTATACGTGAGTGTCGCTTACATCTTACCGTCTTATGATCACGTGAAATGTTTCTAGATCTCAGTTTTAACGGGATCTGAGGTCATATTCCCGTCGTTAAAATAAACTTTGCTCCATCTCAACCGGTTGAACAAACGTCCGCCACCAGCACTGGCTCCATGTCAGATTGACGTCACTGCGCAACCCCGTCACGTGACGCGACGCGCGCGTCCGTTTGGAAAATGTACTGTACTATTACCCATAAAGACTGAAGCACTGAGCAGGTAATGGATTTATTAATATGATTCAAAGGCTGTACTTTCACGAGATGGCGCTGTTTGCCAGGACAAGTCCAAATGAATGGCGGCCCTTTAAATATGTGGTGATTTAAAATACTGTTTCGATTACATTAAAGACATTTTATTTATTACTTTGTTCATATTAAAAAAATATATATATAATATAATATGATAGATATAAATAATATAAATAGATTAGAGTCAAAAGTAAGTCAAAGCAGTGATGTCCACTGCTGGACCAATCAGCATCCGAGGAGGTGGAGCAACAGAGCGCGAAGAACTTCCTCTGAATCGGTTCGTTTGAACGGTTCGTTACAATGAAAATTGTTCATAGATTATTTTCTTCTTGTTTTGTCTACCAGTCATGTTCCCATAAGGGGATCCACCATGTTTTTAGTATTTGTATATATATATATTAGCTGAAATATATATGAACAAACCCATCAATACAAACCTTCAGAAGATTATAAATAGGAATATAATTGTAAAGTTGTGTGCATGTAGCCCAAGTGCTGCTAAATGTGTTTTTAGGAAATAAATAGAAACATTTGCTAATTTACTGTAGTTGTTATAGTACAAAATGTCAAAAAGAGGGGTTAGATGCCCCTATTGGATAAACTTTTACATAATGTATAAATTACTTTTGATATCATTCTTGTTAAAATTAAATATTTAAATAAGTGTAATGTAAAATACTAAAGAAACTGTTGTATTTAACATTTTATTTTGACACTTTAGTTGATAATAATTGAATAACCGATGACAGACAAAGCAGAATCGCAGTAAAAGAGATTCATCTGAAAGGTAAAATTATACAGACATGAATATTTACTTATTTAATTGCCCTTTTAATTGAAGATATGTCATAATAGCAAGAATGCACATTTAATGGTTTCACTCGACTAACTTATAGGTTTTAATGAAAGCGAAGATGTCTGAAATGTGCATCTTATTCATGGAAATACTGAATAATAACCCCATTAATTACAATAAATATTACATTTCAAAATAATACCACTAGTAACAACTTGCCTTCTGTGCATAATCTGGGTGGCCAATCTTACCCCAAGGGTCTAATTTGATCTTTTTACTTCTAAATAAAAACTATAACTTTTACCCCACAAATCCAAAAACATTGATGTGTCCACAAATCCTCCATTAACAAATAGACACAAAAAGCGTTAATATTCAACATAATACAATGTCAATGTTCATCTTGCCCCAATCTACCCTATATGTATTGTAGCCTAATTGAAGTCTACAGATGCAAATAGATAAAGTGTAATAAAATGAACATTTAAATGTCTATTTCGGATGTTTTCTTCCCACTATTATGAAAGAAGACTTTAAGCAAAATGATCCGAAATCCAAATGACAGGTACAGAATAGATGTGAAATCCTTTCCATCTTGCTTTATGTAATTTACATAACATTAAAAATAAAAAAATAAAAAAATAAAACAGCCAATGTTCCCTTACAGACCAGTTATTCACAAGCGCTTTTCGAATCGATTCGTTCGAATCATTCAAACGAACTGATTCGATCAAGAGAACGATTCTTTGGCGTTCACTAGTATTCCATCCTCAGCATCAGCAGCAGCATTCGTCCAGAAGATTACTCACACACCAGTTCCGATCTCATTTACTCGGGGATCTGCATATTTATCGGTGTCATTAAGTGAATATTTGCTTTCTAAATTCTTGCTCAGCTCGTTTAAAGATGTTGGCGTGCACCGAAATGATCACGATGTGTCTCCAGTCTGCGAAGCGCGAGCATCTCCGCTCCAAACTGCAGCAGCATCAGATGCAGGATTCGGTCCACGGACTGTCCATCTTTCACGATGTAAGTAGCCAAATATTCGGTCAATGAGCCCACCGATAGGTCACCATGCAAACATTCACCTTGAACCCAAGAACACAAGTCATTGTGTCACTTCTAGGACAGAGAGAAAGAGAGAGAGAGAAGGTTGATTGGTGATGCACATGTGAAAATGTATAGTCTTATAGATTATGCTATAAAGCATTGATTGTTAGGCAGTTTAGGGAGTGAATAATGCAGTGGATGCATAAGCTTATGTGCTTATTGTGAAGCGCAATCATTAACAAAAAAAATAATCCACTTGCATTATGATGTCTTATTTTCACTCTTCCCTTGAACATGAGATGTACTACTGTATATATAGCTCATTTGCATATTTAAATAGGCCTAATACATATGTAACATATAGCATGTGGCTACAAATGAACATAACATGTCATCTGTTTTAATTTATTAATTAATTTATTCTTTGTGACTCCCCGTAATTGTCATTTATGCTTAATGATTATGATGCTTTTATGCATTTATGCCTTACAATTAAAACAACTGCAGCAGCCGCTGGTGAATCATATTTGAGGGAATTGATTGTCACGATTTCTATAATGCAATGTGATATATTCTCTTAAAATGGACAGCTAGATTGTTTGCATGTTTGCTTTTTGTGCCCATATACATTTTAAGCACAAACCTGGAATTTGATCAGAATTTGTAATCATAATCAAATAGATTTTTTTTGTTTAGAAATCTGATTCTGGTTAAAATATAATCAAGGGTATCGTTAATATTGCATTGCATTGATTCTTATAAATAATTCTCCTGTATTTCATCTGTCTTTAATGTTTATTGTATTGTGGATGTTTTATGTAGAGTCAACGTGACGGTATATTCAGGAACATACATTCGTTTAGGGCTGTTGGTGACAGATAAAAAGTTGCAGATGTTCTCTCAGCAGGGTTAAGTAAGCTGACATACAGGGGGTCTGACAGCAGAGGTGAAGTGTGTGTTTGTGTAGTCTTTTCTATGTCTTTAAACTCAACCTGAAATCAAAATTGACCATTTAGCACGTTACTGGTCTTATTTTGCTTGATTCATTAGTGCAATCTTTAATCTAAAAGAATTAAAGTGCCCCTTTTATGCTATTTTAAAAGTTGCAAATGTTATTTCCTACTATAGATTTCCATGCATTAAAGGTCAAAAAACACTCTTTTTCTCATAAAACCCATTACACATCACCTCATCTCTCAAAGAGTCTGAAACGGTTCGTTCGAAGATTCAGTCTCTCGAAACCCCTTCTTTCCGAGAGCCTGCTCTGCTCTGATTGGTCAGATGGCCTAGTCTGTTGTGATTGGTCTACCGCTTAAAATGTGAGTCGGAAACGATGGCATTGGTTTTACCGTATCAATTCCTCATTCTTTTCATTCCCAGCACAGAAAACGGCATCTTCTCGACAACACGAACCAAACTCTTCCAGTCTCAGCTACAACTACTGTGTTTGAGGGCGGGGCAAAGTAGGGCAGCCAATGAAAACCATAGACTGGCATTATGCAAATTCGTTACAAACCTGGTGTGTTACGGAAATGAGACTGGAAATGCTGACGACTCGTTTCAGCACTTCGGAATTGATTCGGAGACAATAACTTATTTGTCGTGCACTTTGATCTTCACAAACAGCTATATTACTCACTCACTTAGTAATATTCTAAAAAGCACTTCAATTTGCTCTGCCTCTTTTTGGTTGATGTCACATTTGGTGAATGTTAACCAGTAGCCAAGTACTATTAATTGTTTTAGGCTGCTGTTAGTTGATGAAGGGTTTCTAAAATCTTTGACAACAGTTAACAGAAATAATATAGATTAATAATAATATAGACAATAGGCGCGTTTCCATTACAGATTTGTGCAAAACTTTTGCGATTTTTTCTAAACGTCGACAAAAAACTATTGCGAAATGAAGGCGTTTCCATTAACCGATGTTATGCGACTAAAACTACATTTTTTCCTCTTGCGATAAGTTAAATCATTCCAAAAACCATGGCAATGGACGTTGGTAGGATTATGTACTATATCCCAGCCATTGCAGTAGCCATTATTATTAATGGAAGGAGATGTATGAGTGTTTTACAAGCATTAATGGTAGGAACGACCCTTATTATACTGGGAGCGGCTCATATGAGGAGTTTCTGGGTGTTTCTCCCTCGTCTCTGCTTCGAGGTCTTGATTGTGGCATTTCTTTGAGGTTTAGAATCCAGTATTACTGTAATTATTTTGTCTTATATTAATTTAATAAAGAACTCTGTCTCGTATTCTGTCCAAACACACCATGTCATCTACGTCAGGTGACCTGTAAATGCGCAAAAACTGTTTCCATTGCAGTTTTGCAAAATATTTCTTTTTCGAATTGCCTGAAAAACCACCTCATGCGAGCGTAAAAACTTTTTTGCGATAAATGGGAGTTTTTGCGAAATTGACGTGTTTCCATTGGGCGTATTTTCAATTCGCAATTTCAGTTTGCGCCATTTGAAGGGTAATGGAAACGCGGCTAATGATATCATATAATAATTGATTTGAAAAAGAAGCATCACCATTGGGATGATATATGAGATGCTCTGCAAGGTAGAATTGATCTTCCATTGCAAACCGCATTCAGTATAAAATGCCCACTTTTCTTGATCCAATCAATTCCAGAAGGATTAAATCAAGTCCTGTCCTACATTTTTCTTTAAAATGCTCTTGCACGTCACATTATGGGTTGCAGACACTTCATGTTGACTTTACATGCAGCTCCAGCTTTTCAAGCACTCTTAATTAAGAGCTCGGTGTGTGCCAGTGGGAGATATACAAAAAAGTCAAAATATTGTGTTTGTGTCTTAAGCTTTCATCCTTCAGCGGGATCTTGTGTGTCTTTGATCATCACAGAAATAACAGAGACGTTTTCTGACAGTTCTGATGGACGTCATGATTAATGTTGAAGGATTTAATCTTTTCTCAGCATGTGATTCAGTCAAATTTACATTCTTTTTCGACGTTTAATTGAAGAGACGATTGCTAATGTTGCTGTCTTTTTGCCTTGCATTTCAGATCATGTTAAAACATCTATCTTCAGGATGTAGAATTATGCATGAAATTAAATATGAGCCTTCTCAAATCCGTACGGCATCACCAAAATTGAGTTTTACATTTTATGATGAGATTTTGGTGCTTGTCTGTGCAAAAAACAATTCTAGACTGTTTTTATAGGAGTAGTAAAAGTGATGCTTGACTTATCAAACACTAGTGTAGATTACAAGTCAAATAGAAATGAATAACAGAAAAATACTTCCTTTAATGATCACTGACACATATTGAAATAAATGAGGTACTAATGAAAACATTAAATTAGATTAATAGTTGCTTTTGTCATTAAAACAGACAGTGCGACTCGTGTTAAAAAATCTCTTCTCGCAACACGACGGGCAGAGGTTGTGTTTGTGGGAGGTATTCATTCGCTCCCCGAGGCGATCATTTCTAATCATCTTTCCCGAATCAGCATCTTCAGGAGAAGAGCGAACAGCTCCTTATAATTCCCTCGGCCCGCGTTTGAAGCTCTTGTGCGCTGATCCTGAACCGTGGGTTCTGAAGGAAAAAGAGATTTGGATTAACTAAGATGCTGTCAGGCCTATTTATAAAGCGTGACTCAACTGATATTGTGCTTTGTGAGTCGTTTGTTCTCTTTCTAGTGAACGGAGTCGGTAGGACTCGTGTCTCCCCACTGACTCAACACCTGCCAGAGAGCCATTGGAAACGATCTCTCGGCATGAAGCTCAGATGACCTTTAAAGGACATTGTTAATGATGCATTATCCTGCACTTATCTTTTGGCAATGCACTGTTGCACATCTGGCTTTTACAAACCTTATTGCGTAATATAAAGCTGAAGAATCAACAGACATGCAGCCTGCTCTTCATAAAGCGAGTATATTTCACCTTTTAATCTCCATCTGGGTGTCGTTTTGCTTAGATTAATCTGCTCTGGAGAGATCAGTCAGTGCTGGTTTGAATGCGTGGCTCTCAGCCAAATGCAAATCCTACTATTGGTTTTATTTAATTCCTTTTGTCTGAATGACATTTTAATTGTGCAAGCCAGTCAGCTGTGTTTTAAAGTTGTTCGTATTTTAATAAGATTGTGAAAATGCACATTTGCTTCAGAAATGTTAAAGGAATAGTTTATCCAGTAGTGATCATTTTATTTTCTCATTTTCACAAAAGAAAAAGATAATTAGGATCATCAGGAAGGTTTTCTATGGATGCTTGTTTATGCCACAGAATAAAACATTTAAAAAAGTAATTGACTTTTTATCTCAGTTCTGACTTTATAACAACGCAATTGAGACTATTATTTGCAATACTTACTTTATAACTCACAATTACGAGTTTATACCATGCAATTCTGAGGAAACAAGGCAGAATTGCGAGATGTAAACTCACAATTGCGAGGAAAAATGTAAAAATTGTGAGATAAAAAGTCACAATTACCTGTTTTATTTTTTATCCAGTGGCGGAAAAAAGCTTCCATATTTTTCCAATAGTTCATTGTAAACAGTTTAGAGCAAAAAAGCACTTTTTTAGTCTGTACATGAACTTGAATTTCGAAGCTTCGCATGAACTTTTCCCTTTAAATTAAAAAAGAGTATCTAAAGATCTAAAATACATCCACTTGCACAGAAACTGCTTGTATAAATGTTGTCAATACTGAGGCCTAGACATAAAAAAGTAGTTCGTCTGAAGGTTACACTCTTAATTCTCTGTTGTTTAGCTGTATATTTTGAACACTTACAGCTGTGTTTTATAAGATATAATAAATTAGCCACCTGACGATCCCAGAGGAGAAATTCAGCTCTCACAGTGGCACTTATAGACCAGAGCTACATAAAAGGAGTAAATAGCAGAGGAATGACTTTGTAAAAATAAGCTATTAAATAACAAATAAGCATAAAAACCTGCTAATGAGGAAAAAAAGAATGAGGAATATTAATCACAAATCTTAGAAACGTTTTCTATACTTGCTGAAAAGGTTTGAATTTTTTTCTTTTAAATCTTTGCTTTTCAATCTGTATTTGAAAACAAACACAGTCTGGCTTTAGATATTATTCATATTTAGCTGTGTTGTTGTACAACTTAATGGTAGATGCCATAGAAGAATCATTTTAGTTGCCCAAAGAAGAACCTTTCAGTTCTGAAAAGAGTGTGAAGAACCTTTTTCCACTATAAAGAATCTTTTGCGTTTGGAAAGGTTCCATGGATGTTAAAGGCTCTTTATGGATCCATATATGCCAAGAGTGTCACATGTCACATCGGCCCAAACCCGGCATCCGACCAGCGCGGAAGGTCTTTACGTGTTACTGTCCTTTTCTCGAGGCAAAGTATTTTTTGATTAAATGCAATACATTTGAATATGTATTCTCTCGTTAATTCATCTGACTCCATAAATGAAAAGGTTTTAATGATATCTGTGCATCATTAAATGTGAGCGAATGTTTGACTATTCCTTTTAACTCTTTAATGAAAATAATGTCAAAGTCAGTTAGAATAATCAAATGTAACAATTTATTATTTCAGGTAAATGTATCATGCCAATTTCATAATCAATTCAAAGATAATCGATACAAAACATCAAATGCTCTGGAATAAAGAGAAGATGCAAACAAAATACATGAGGCTGAGAGATCTCTCTCTAATCTGAGGTACAGAAAGGCCCCGAATCACCGGCTGCATTTCATTATATAGTCAGGACCTCTTTCACTTGGAAACATCTTTTAACAATGGAAATTTGCATTCAGAAGTTACACCTTTTGGGGGGGTAGGAGACCATTTGTCTAGAGACCACCTTCCTTTGTGTGTCAGTTATCCCTAAACTCTTAAAAACCTTATTTTACTTATTTGGAAATGAGACATTTGTACCAGTCGCAATGAGACATTTCAAATGATACTAAATATGTATAATACTCAATGTTAATCATTCACATTAAACTATACATTTTCTTGGGTGAATTCAGGTGATCTGAGCATGAGAGGGGGTGAGGGAAGGGGGAATGATATGTAGATTAGGATGACTCGGAGGTGAGACTTTCGTCTCGATAGTGCACGAGGGCTAGTTCAAATGTTCATTTCCAGAGAGGTCCTTTGTTCTCTCAGGGTCTGGTCGCTTCTTCAACCAGACTGTCCGGCATCTCCTAATTTCTCAATTCTTACACACATATGATCTTTTATTTTTTTTTAAATGGACAGCTGAGATAAATGTAAAGTAGCAACAAGAAATGATTCAGGCTCAAGGGCAAAGCGAGTTTCTCTGGCCCAGAACCTTTTATTCTGTAAAAACACATGGATCTGTGTTGTGGAAATATATCAGACACATGTACAGTACGCCGCCTCTTTATGTTCACTCATACACCCTATAATCACCCAATAATCAGAGACCGGGAGGAACATGTCATAAGCGAAGACTGAGGATCGTAAATAGACTCTTGTGGGCTTCGACTTGAACTGACAGTAACTTTTGCCTATCAGAAGTGAAGGCCAGATGGTGTTAAAAGCACTTGAGGAGTCAAATAAAAACTATAACAGGGTGCCGACCCCGTCCAGCTGTGAATGAGCCGTGTTTAGCCACCGGATGATTGTACTGTCGACACCTACATAATCCTCAAAGGCAAACTGATCAGAAATCCTCTCAGATGAGTCTCAAGCCTTCACAATGTGATATGTTTGGGTCTGAAGAGCCAGTGGAGGAAGAAGAGTGTGAAAACACTTTAGAGACTTTGACGGATGAAAGGATTAGTTGCCCTTGAGAATATAGCAACCATTTTCTCTGTTATGATGATCCAGAGGACCATAATTTATGGGTTTCACATTCTCTTAAAAATGTTTTGATCTAAAGGATTCTGCTGAAATGCATAATAAATTGTGCAATTATTGACAAAACACTAGCGTTCAAATGTTTAAGCTCAGATTTGTTTTTTGAAAGAAATGAATGCTTTTATACAGCAAGGATGCATTAAACTGACCAAGTAAAGACATTTATAATGTTTCCACAGAAATATTAAGCAGCACAACTGTTTTCGACATTGATAATAATCATAAATGTTTGATCTGAAGGATCATGTGACACTGAAGACTGGAGTAATGATGCTGAAAATGTAGCTTTGAACACAGGAATAAATTACAGTTTGCAATATATTCACATAGAAAACAGCTATTTTAAATTGTAATATTATTTCACAATATTACTGTTTTTACTGTATTTTTATTCAAAGAAATGCAGCCTTGAGAAGCAGAAGAGACTTCTTTCCAAAGCATTTTTAAGATCTCACCGACCAAAAGTGAAGTAAAAGCATCATCAAGTGTGCAGCATGCGTGTTCCTCCATTATTAAATTAAATTAAATATTATTAAAAAGCATCCCAGGATGCACCTCAGCTCCCTCCTAGTGAAAGTCTATGAAAGTAGAGAGAGAGAGAGAGAGAGAGAGAGAGAGAGAGAGAGGGGGAGAGAGATGGTTTTTGAGATGATGTGTAGTTTGTTTATGTGACTAACAGGCTTTACGAAGGAATCTCAGTTATAATGTCACGTTCCATCAGTGTTAAAGAGAGAACACCATATAGCTCTAAAGGGGAAGTTTATTAAAGGCCAAATTATTGATCATCACTGTGCATTTCCATCAATCCTCAATGCAACTGCCATTTACTGTTTTTTTTCATCTTTATCTCTCCACAGATTTTCCGCAGAGCTGACAAAAACGGTGAGTGTGAATCTGACCTTTTGCTGCATCACATTGTTACTTTTACACAGCGGTTTAACCACAAGTCAAAAAGCAATTTATTTCTCTGTAAATAAAACCTTTGCATAGTTATTTTGCTAAAATAACCTGATGCATTGCTTAACAATCTCTCTGGGCATGCATGCATTTGAAAGAAAAGTAATAAAACAATAGAAGATTTTATTGCTCTATATAGCTCACGAGTTCAAATATCAACATTCCTTAAAAAGAGAAATAAAAAAGACACTAATGAATCAATAAAATTAATGTGAACTGCAGCTCAGATCAATCATGTAAGTAATTATTTCATATTAAGATCTCAACATTTATGCATTAGGCTGAGCTTTTATTCAGAGCAACTCACATTGCATTTAATATTTACATTTGATCAAATTCATGCATTTCCTGAATCAAACCTTCTGATCTCAGACTTGATTTGCCTTGATCTTTTAATTGATCTTTATTTGCCTTTTCATTGCTATCTAAGGGATATAATTGTGATATTATAGGTATGCAATATTTCATATCTTATTTTAATATGAAATTTATTAATGGAATTTGTGGAATCCACCACTGAATGGAAGTTGTGTGAATATGATTTTACTAGATTTTACAGTTTTCTACTTCAAAACTTCATGTTCAACTCAATGTGTTACTTGCCATTTCTTTGTAATTGTTTGTGAAATTGACTAGCAATTTCTAAGACAAACATCTTTCAGCGTCGTTTCTGGAAATGCTATTATAGCCAGTTGCAAAAAAACAAAACTTTTCATTTCATGCTGAATGCATAATATCTTTGAGAGTTTGAAGCCTTAGAGTCCCGCTGGTTCCTCTGTGCCGGAGCCAGTGTCACGAAACCCTGTTTATTCTTCAAAAGGACTTTAATGCATGTGGAGAGAGAGGGCGAAATGAACAGAATGATGCGCTGTCCAAACAAATCAGAAATGAGTGGCTGTCACTGGGACAGCACGAGTCCTTTCAGAGGTCATTACCATTGTTCCAGAATGCCAATTACCTTCTTGCCTCTTAAATCATCATTGCCATGGACAGAGAGAGAAATAGAAAGAGAAGTGGAGTGGGAGAATATAAGAGCGTCAGAGAGAATAGGAGCCTGTGTATGTGCTGTGAAACCATAATTAGTGGGCTTTGATAAGGCAGCATCAATATTACTATTGCTCATAGTGAGTTAGTGTCAGTGATTTGAACAAACCCCTGACATTACGTGTATATTTGCCATTTAACTTGTTTGTCTGCATTAAATTCAATAATTGTATCCCTTCAAACTCATCTTTGATCACCGAAATGACGTTTAAACGTTTTTCCTTGAAAAAAATTCTTCATGCCTTAAAATATCTTGAATGTAACTCGACACCCTTGGCTCATTTAGTATGCGCGGCTCTATGAATATGCAAATGAGCCCCGCCTCCACTCACTCACTCAGCTCAGAGATCCACTGGTTGACGATCACACGTTGATCTTATTGGTTACAAGGTAGTTTGTGACGTCAGAAACACCAGCGATTTCAAAGCGTGTTTTTGAGACTGTCTTTGGTTCACTGCAGTTTTAAGGAGGAAATACTCAGCAATGGTGTCGACTTATGAATTTACACATGGTTTGTCTTAAAGCATATTAAAAACACCACATAGACACATAAACAACATGAAAAGCTGGATTTTCACCACAGGGGGACTTTAAATGAGGGATATAATGCATTGGGGTCAGTTTTGCACATGTGAAGCTTCTCAATATATTCATAAATCGTCATAATACATCTTAAAGCAGTGGTTCTCAACTCCAGTCCTCGGGACCCGCTCCTCTGCACATTTTGTATGTCTCTCTTATCTGACACACTCAGTTCAGTTCATGGAATCTCTCCTAACGAGCTGATGATCTGATTCAGGTGTGTTAAATAAGGGAGACATACAAAATGTGCAGAGCAGTGGGTCCCGAGGACTGGAGTTGAGAACCACTGTCTTAAAGCATCTCAGTGAGCTTTTGGTGTCAAACTAGAGCACGGCTGCTAAGTAGAACATTGAGTTAGACGAGTTTTGGGAAATAAAAACAGAGTTTGGCTGGTATTCTCCTCTTGAGAGTATATCAAGCTTTTAGTCGAGTTTCAGCTCTCATGTGTGGATTTTGAGCTCAGTGACTTGAAGGAAGATTATTTAAAGATTAGAAGAAGAGTTAAAAGCAGCCCGTCCTGCTTCACACTAACCAAACTCTCTCCCACAGGCCTGTGTTTGATGAGTGGATTTGTGCTGGTCAACTTATCCAACTTATCTGGGTTGTGTCTGTTACACTTTGAGGAAGAGATTAGACTGATTAGGCCTGCTAATTAACTCTTGAGTATAAATGCAAAAAGGGTTTTTTATTAATTCGGTATTTTTAAAGGCATTCAATTTGTATGTGAATGTGAAATATCACCTAAGCATTTGTTTTGCTTTATAGTCAATGCTTTATTTTAAATCTACAATAAAAATCTGTTATTTTGTTATTTTAGTATTATTTATATAATATTTAGTGCTGTCAAATTGATTAATCGTGATTAATCGCATCTAAGTTTGTTAATATAATATGTATATACACACACATATATTTACAATTTTTTTTTTTTAAATATATTTTATAAGTTATACAAAACTTTTATGTTAGATGCGATTAATCGTGATTAATCGATTTGACAGCACTAATATAGTATTTAGTAATCATTTTAATTTATATTTTCAGTTATAACTTTAACTTCAATTCTATCTAAAAAATAAAATTTCAGTTAGTTGCCAAGGCAACATTTAAAAAAAAATTGTTTAGGTTTTTTAAAGTTTAAGTTTTTAATCTAAGGTTTATATTTTATTTTATTTTATTTCAGCTTTATTTCAATTGATGAAACTTATGTTTTAGTTTTAGTTAACAATATGCACAATTAATTATTTTTGATCAAATGACAACCCTAATAATAATTAATAGTCTAATGTTTGTGTGAAAAATGTTTGGAAATATGGTGAAATTGTATTAGGAAAACAAATTAGTGCATGTTAAGGGTTAGTTGGGTTATTTAAATGTCAAAGCATCCATCAGTGGCAGATTTAGGCCATTGCTTGTTGATTTCAATGCTCTAATGGTTAGTAATTAATGGTGATGTGTAATTGTATGAATGTTCAAATAGTTTCTGGTGTGTTCAGAGACACGTTATTGGTTGTTTATCTTCATCAAAAGTTGGACGTTCATCTGCGACCCAAAAACTTGGGTTTGCAAGTTTGTTTTGCTAGTTCCAGCCTGACGCAATTATCATTTTCACATTTGCGCCCATGGGCTGCTGGTCTGAAAACGAGGTGTGTGTTCAGGCGCATTATTGGCACGCTTGTTATTTAAAGAGTGCATTAGTAATGTGCGCCTATACGCGGGTCCACAACGTGCGTACACTCACTGCTAATTAAACACACGGACGCACAGCAGCACACAAACATGCCAAATATAAAAATAAAAGGATTACAATATAAAAGATTAATATTGTTTACATAAAGATAAGGTTGAATCCGGCTTGTCCCATAGATGGTCTAATGCAGGGATGGGCAACTTCGGTCCTGGAGGGCCACTGTCCTACAGAGTTTAGCTCCAACCCTGAAAAAATCACCTGCCTGTAATTTTCTAGTAATCCTGAGGACCTTGATTAGCTTGTTCAGGTGTGTTTGATTAGGGTTGAAGCTAAACTCTGTAGGACAGTGGCCCTCCAGGACCGAAGTTGCCCATCCCTGCTTTAGACCATCTATGGGACAAGCCGGACAAGCCGGACAAGGCCCTTCAGCCACAAGTTGCCCATCCCTGGTCTAAAGCTTTAACCTCGCGCACGAGCAGATCCGTGCGCGCTCTGGAGAAGCGTCCAGTTTTTCCGCGTGCAAATTCCGTCATGTAAATAGCGAATCCGCCATGGCTCGAGCACGACCGGCTTTTAAAGGGAATGGGAGATGAGACTCTGATTGGTTTATTGCACGTTACGCACAAAACACACCCATTACTCATTAAGAGAATACAGACAACCCTTTTAGACCATGCGCCGGGAGCGCCGACCATTTGTCCCATTATTAAACTAGCAAAAGGAGATTCGGACACAACCTATGTGCACTTGTGCCCTGCGCTTTAGACCATGCGCTTAGATCGTTAAATAGGGCCCATTATTTTGCAGTTTTCTTTGCTCCAACTTTAAAATGACATGCTGCTTCTTTAAATTCAAGTAACTGCCTGAATATTCTGGTTGTAGTTTGTTCTTCTACTAACTGTGTCACCCCACAGTCGTGTGCATTGCGTAACTGAATCATATTGCCTGAAAGAAGGTCAGTTTCAGCATCTGCCTGAGCCCGTCGCTGCTGCCAATCGGATGACAAACGGCACATCAAGCATGTCTACGGCCCCTTCGGCAGGGCCTGAAATACTGGAGCTGTCAGCACAGACACACAGAGAGCGAATGAGAGGGAATGTAATGAAAAAGGCCTACGAGAGACAAAACAGGCTGTGAACGCCCACTGCGACTGTCTCTTCACTTACAACCAGCACTTTCCCTTCTGCTCTTCTGCATCTTCCTTGCACAAATTAGCCCGTTTGGAAATGTTCTAGCTTTCTGTCTGCATATTCATCATTTTTCTGTCCTTTAAACCCTCGTCCTCTCCCCCTAAATCCCCTCTTTATTCCTCTCTCTCTCTCTCTCTGCGTGTTCCTGTTTCTTTCAGCGCTCAGAGAAACAGACAGATTGGCTGGGGCTTCAGAGTGTTTCTCTGCTCACGTTGCATCTGTTGACTCAATCTGACAGCACTGCTGGTCGAGAGCAAACCTCAGAACTCAAGATGAGGAAAGATGAGGAAAGATGAGTGTGATAATGAGAATGCAGGAGCTGAAAGAATCAGGAAAGAGGAGAAAGGAGACAATTGTTAAAAGTGAATCATGTCACAAATAGAGAACATTGTGCTATTCAAATGAATTGGTCATACGTTTCTTTGAGGCTTCTCTGAGTGGTGTTTTTAAGCCAGTCATGAATGATTCCTCAATGATTTGTTGAGGAGAGGTGTGCTCTTACTTTATTATGTGATCAGACTTCCAAGACATACAGTATCTAGAGACCAGAATATAATTGGCTGATGAGAGTAGGGACCAGTAAAATCCTAGCAACAATTCAGAACATTCTAGCAACCATTCAGAACATTCTAGAACATTCTTGCAACTATACAGAACATTCTAGAACATTCTAGCAACCATACAGAACATTCAGAACATTCTAGCAACCATTCAGAACATTCTAGAACATTCTAGCAACCATTCAGAACATTCTAGCAACCATTCAGAACATTCTAGCACCCATTCAGAACATTCTAGCAACCATTCAGAACATTCTAGAACATTCTAGCAACAATTCAGAACATTCTAGAACATTCTAGCAACCATTCAGAACATTCTAGAACATTCTAGCAACCATTCAGAACATTCTAGCACCCATTCAGAACATTCTCGCACCCATTCAGAACATTCTAGAACATTCTAGCAACAATTCACAACATTCTAGAAACCGTCCTGGGGTGCGTTTCCCGTAGGCGTAGCAGCGGCTTAACTACTATAGTACGTATAGTTCATCGTTGAAGAAATTAACTAGCTAGTCACGACTATTTCCCGAAACCGTGTTGTTGCAAATTGGTCGTTCAACCACGTTGGTTGATGACGTCACGCACGTGGTGGAGTAATAACTTCTCTTAATGGATCTGTTTGAGATCGAATTAATGCTAGATGTTTTGCTATAAATTACAGACATGCATCTTCTAATTTTTCTCAGTTATTTTGCTTTATTTCCAGATTCAATCTTACGTACTAGAGCTCGTTCGCACATGCACTTTAAAAAAAAAAACGGTGCTTTAAATCTCTTGACAAACTAAAAGACGTAAATGACATTTGTATGTATTTTAAATAAAAGTTATAGATTGTACTGAATGTCAGCTTGCTTATTTCACGCAAGATAAGGATTTATTGAGTCCACATGTCATGCAAACCAGTAACTCTAAGCTTCCAACCACAGGTCGAGATCTGTCGTTCCAACCCATACCACACAACTGTGCGAGGCTGTTTGCGAATGTTCGTTAGAACTATAGTTTCGGGAAACACCGACTCATTGAACTATGTTGATAACAACAGAACTTGCAACTATAGTTGGCTAACGATGCTTTCGGGAAACGCAGACCCAGAAAAACTCTTGCAACGTTCTAGCAACCGTCCAGAAGACCCTAGAAACTAGTGGTTGATATGTGAATGATGTGTCGGAAGCGGGACTTTTATTATGATGGCATAATGTATTTTCCCAGCGCTGAGAACGCCAGCGCCTGAGCAAAGAACTCCCATTCTCCATCTATATTAGTTTACGGTCTTACAAAGAATACACAAACAAAGCAAGTAAACAGTATGCGAAAAGTGTTATATAAACTTTAAACCCTAGATTTTAAACGCATATCCGGTTGCCCATGTCATTTTCACTGTGCGCTGTATTTTTATTTTATTTTTCCACTATTGATTTTTGTTTCATCCGAGGCACTGCTTCTCTTATCTTACCCGAGTTGAATTATCTGTGAAAATTGCACTTTTTTGAGATCTGTTCTGAGTAGTAAAGTTTCATACTGAGATGAAAAATTACATGTGAAGACTTCAATTCTCCAGCGAGAGCCACCGAATGAGAAATAGCTTAAAGAAGCAGATGACTGGAGGTTTTGTGCAGAAATAAAGCATCGTCTTGGCAGAAGCCAGAGACTGTCCTGTGAATTCATTTGAAAAGAATTTCCTTTTAAACCACGTCTTCAGAAAAAAAAAAGAAAAAAAAATGTTTTCTTTGATCAAAGGAAAGATACTGCCTCTTTTAAAATGTGCTTTTAAATATTCAGATGATACTGTATTTTCTTGCCTTATGTGGAAATAAAGCTACTTTAAGCATAAAATATTAATACAGAGAATTATCACTGGTTCGGTGTTTGCAGCGTCTCGTTACTGCAGGGCAATTGTGTCACTCATACATAAATGAATAATTCTGCATCCAAAATGCTCATAAACTATTTCAATTTCTTCTTCTTGTACTTCAATATGTTTTTTTTTACATTTGCAATGAATGCATTTAAAGAAGTTTGACCACCTGTGGCATATTTGAGCATGCTCTTGTTCATGCAGAGATGTATGAATCATCATTTTCTCAGGTGTTTTTTTTTTTTTTTTGTTAGACCTCCATCATATAGAAAATGAATGACTCAGAAAGTCTTCTTCACACTGGCACTCAGCCATTTCTCCCATTGTGACAGCGGTGAGATGTGATGTATGTTTAAGCCTCAAAGAAACCCTTGGCCATTATTTTGGACCCTTCCAGCGAGGGACAAACGTGGGCACGAGAAAAGAGATGTGTGTGTGCTATTGAAGCGCTAAAGGTTCTGGATGGACTGCTGGGTCTCTCCTGGTGAACACCTGCTGACATTTGACAGAATCACTCATGGACTCTTGTTAAGGTTTATCCACTGAACACCTCCAGGCCGTGGAGAGCTAATTTGCATGCAGTGTGAATATATTTAATTATGGTGCAGTACAAAAAATACCTGGTAATTTTGTTGCACCATCAAAATAAAATAAAAAAGAAGTAAAACTCAAGTGTAATTTAAATTAAGCGATGAGCCAGATGCACAGCATTTTTGTTGGTTAATTTAGAACTGGTTTGATGTGCTTGTGTGTAAAGATATTGAGGGCGAATTCACTATTGCATCTGCATAATTTTCTCATGCAATCAGAACTAATTTTGTGCATCTGAAACAGCCCTAAAAAAAACTGCACCGTTAGTGTCATTAAATGTTTTTAAATGCCTAAACCGTGCATTTCTGAAGCGCAGATGCGTGAAACAAATCAGGCTTTAACAGAACAAATTCCTGAAGTGACTGTAGCAGACGAGGCTGTGTCACATTGCTTCATCCTTGCTAGAGGAGATGTGTTTGAAGCACAGCATGGAATGGGTGGGGAACGCTTAGGAAGATGCATTAGAGAATGTTGATCCCCAGACAACAGCGCAGAATGGCACATTAGTTTGAGACTATAAGGCAGAGCAGCGGAGTAGATAAAAGTCTCCTGAGAGCCGCACTGTTTTCTCCAGTGCCTCCATTATCCTCGAGAGCCGCGATCTATCTGACTGCAGATTGAGCTCTTACTGGACTTCAGAGATCACTCACAATTAAACTTTGACCTAGAAACGTCAGGCGATGTTTGGCAAAAAAAACAAAGCAAATGTTCACAATCCAAATCAATGATGCAAACTATACGTTCAGGCTCAATGTCATGATTACTTCTTTTTTTTTAAAGTGGATATTTGAATTACCAGTCTAAACAAGCACACTTGACCCTGGCATGTTCATCATAAGATCATTGACAAATGTTTTTAATAACATTTCATATATTGCATTTTTGTGTACATTGCATATTTAGGGGCCAAGCACCGAAGGTGCGGAGGCACCTATTGTATCTGTTCCCGTTCTTATTATTCTTCTTCCGCCATGGGAGTCTATGGCAGCCCATAGAACCGATTGCGGGAAAGTTGTAATGGTTTGACATTCTGATAGAGGACAGTCCCAACATTAAGTACACCAATTTTGGTGTGTCTAAGTCATTCCTTCTAGCGCCACCACCTGTCCAAAGTTTCACTAATATTTTGCTAATAACTTTTGAACCGTAAGGCCAATCAACAAAATTCTTTTTTCCTCTGATTCCTGAGCTCATGCCGATTCGATTACGATTGCTCGATTTCGATTTCCGTCATAAAAATATGGCCGCCATTTTGAATTTTCAAAAAAAGCTACTTTTTCGAACTCCTCCTAGGCCGTTGCTCCGATTTTCACGAAAATTGAACCAGATCATCTACAGACCATGCCGACAAAAACTTATGGAATTCAAGTTGATTCGCTTAACAATTTTCAAAAAAAAACACAAACAAATTTTACGTAGCGCTTGCGAAAACAGACGTAAGGCTGTATCTCCGCAACGCTTTATTGGATTCAGACCAAACTTGGTACATGTCATCCCAACCATGACCTGAGGCTACATGCTGCGTTTCGGCGCAGCACCACCTACTGGTCCGGAGATATGAAAAATGGCTATTTTTGCTTATAACTTCTGAACAGTTTGCCCAAAAATCATAAAATTGGTCTCGTTAGATTCAGGCCAACATGCTGAGTCGACTGATATCCAATTTTACCATATCGGCCATTTTGGCTGTCGGCCATTTTGAATTTTGTGCTAAAATGCTGTATTTTATGAACGTATGAACGGATTGTTACGAAACTTGGTATGGGTCATCAGCACGATGCCCTGAAGGAGCGTGAGAAGTTTCGAAACAGCGCCACCTAGTGGTGAATTTTTTTCCCCAAATGCTTATAACTTTGTGTGTGGTTGACTTATTTTCAAGAGACTCATCTCTTTAGACTCCTGAATCCTTGCCGAGTCCTACGATACCAAACATGCTAGGTTTCGCCTTACGGTTTGTGTAGCGTTGTGATTTAGCGCTTAAAAAACATTTGCCGATATCTTCGAAACCGCTAGTCCGATGAAACCACCGTCAGAAGTCTGGAAACATAGGTCGATAGCTATACACCACTGCCCAAAATATTGATAGTAAGGGGTAGTAAAATCCAATCAAAGTCATGTGTCAGTCATTTTTTACATATTTTTTCATATAAATGTCTATAACTCCGATGTGAATTGAGATATTTTCACCAAAATTGACACACATATGTATGGGCTCACTCTGAGGACAAATGAAAAAAATGGTGGGACTGAGCCTCTTGGTGGCGCTATAATAGAACAAACCATGAAATTCCCCTGGACTTCAATACAGTTTTGTGAAATAAAATGCTATACTAAACAAATGCATAGATGTAATATTACGAAACTCAGAATGTGCCTTCAGCACCATCCCCCGAAGGTGCCCAAAATATTTTGAGACAGCGCCACCTAGTGGTCAAAAGTTATAACATAATTTCCAAAAAGGCTAATAACTTTTGAATAAATCTGGCTATTGAAATGCCACTGGTCTTAATAGATTCCTTGGGTCAAGCCGAGAACATAGATACCAAGTTTTCTTTATTTGGCCGAACTTCCTGTCCGCCATCTTGTTTTTCAGTCAAAACCTACTTTTTCGAACTCCCCCTAGACCGTTTGTCCGATTTCCACCAAAATCGAATCGTATCATCTCCAGACCGTGCCGACTAAAATTTATGGATTTCGTGTCGATAGACGAAACCGTTTTCGTATAGCGCAGCAGCAAATTTGAGGCATGATGCTAAAAGCACTATTCAGGCTTTATCTCTGCAATGCCTTGACATATTGACACCAAACTTTGTATGTGTCATTGTCACTTCACTCTGACCACATCACATCAATTTTGTAACTGCGCCACCTATTGGTCGAAAGTGATAATCCATTAAATCATATTTTAATTACTGTTTCTATGATTTTTCAGGCATTTTGCCTAAAATCCCCTTTAAATGTCTTAAATTGCTCATTGTTGCAGTTGGTCTGACACTTTCAGAAATGTTGGCATGTCTTGTCGTCTTATTCTGCTTGGCCCCGATAATTGCTGCTTGCAGCTATATTTTGTATATTTTTTACTTTATGTATGCATTAGTATTAACATTTTAACATACTTTTACTATCCAAATCATGTGTCACAACATTTGAGATGTAATGTCCATATGATATATTGTATATACAAATGATTAATTCGTTTTTGAAAATATAATATATTTTTTTGATTTGTATAATTAAATATATTTTTGAATCAAAAAGTAGCTTATCAAGCTACATTTATTTGATAAAAAATACAGTAAAAATTATCAAATATTATTACAATTTAAAAATAAGTGTTTTCTATGTGAATATATAGTGAAATGTAATTTATTCCTGTGATCAAAGCTGAATTTTCAGCATCATTACTCCAGTCTTCAGTGTCACATGATCCTTCAGAAATCATTTCTGATTATTATCAGTGTTGAAAAAGTTTTTTTGTGGAATTTTATATACTACTGTTATATTAATATAATTATTTTCAGGATTATTTGATTAATGTAATTTTCAAAAGAACAGAATTTATTTGAAATAGAATCTTTTGTAACATTTTAAATATTTTACTGTCACTTTTTTCCACCAATGCATCCTTGGTAAATAAAAGTATTAAATTATTTAGTTTTTTTTTCTTACAGATCCTAAACACTTTAACAGTAGCATATCACTTTATTCACTTTTGTGTAATATTTCAGATATACATATTTAACTTCAGGAATGAATGCAAGTGACCCGGATTGGTATTGAAAATTCAGTCGAGATCAGCGAACAGTTTTTTCTCTGTTATACAAAAACAAATATATCACATTTACTCTTGTGTCTGATATATAACCCAATTCAGTGACACACTAAATTTCTAGGATCCAAATGCTAATCCAAATATGCCTTGGAGATTACAGAAGTTCTCTGAGAGAAAACAAACCCGCTGATACTGTAACTGGACTCATTCTTGCTGAGGTTTCTTCCAACCTAATTACATTTCTGGTCAAGATGTAAATGATCTTGTGTTTCTTCTTAAGTGCATCTTTGGCTGGCTAGTGTGTATTTTTATTATCCAAAGACGGCTCTGATTCTGGTCCTGCCGTCTGTTGTGAAGAGACTGAACGCAGATGGCCATTAAATTTGCTCTTGAATTAACTGGAGATGCTGGAGAGTTTTCTAATGCTCTGAATATGTTCAGTCCCTGTGTAATTAAGTGTCCATTTGGCCTCAAAAATGTGGTTTTTAACTTAAAAACATTCAAAGCTTGTTCATGCATTGCAGTGAAATTGCACATTTGTGGATCACACAGTTATTTGAAGAAGTCTCGCTGCTTATGGGTGCATGGTTTTCTTTTTCAAGTATAAATATAAACCTCTGTGTGATTTTTAATGAATTGTAAGTCTGATCATAATTTTGACAGCATCAGTCTAAAGATTGCTCTGTTTGACTCGTCAGGAGTTGATGTCTAGATCAGAATGATGTGTGCTTTGTAAATGATGAGTATTTTACTTCTTTCTGAAAGAAACTGATGGTCTGATCTCTGGCTCTGGAGACTTTGACTTTATGCTCCATCTTTTATAAAAGTTATCAGAGGCTCACATGCAGGCTACTTTATATTTCACTATGTAATATTAATCATTTTCTCAGAATCTCAGTCTAATCTTATTTAACCCTAAAAAGCATGATGAACATGATCAAAACTTTGCAAGTAAAAGAGTTTTAGTATAACTGTACAAACGTCCACCTTCAGCTCGTGCTTCACGTGTCTTTTTTGATCTGAAACCTGATTTTTATAAAGTAAACGTAAGGATAACTTTGATATTGTTAGTAATATTTGAAGATGAACACTCAAATATGCTCATCAGGATTTTGATGAAGGTTTATTTGTTCATCTCTCAATCATCATTGTATTGCATTGCATTATACGTTTTAAAACTACAGTGCTTTGATCATAAACTAAGCATTTAAATATGAGATATTGGCAGATATTGATATTTATGTGCATAAGTATCTGCTATACTGTTATAAAGATCTCATTTACAAGCATCAGAATATCATCTTGCTTTTTGGCCAAGGTTCAAGTCCAAGTATTTTATTGTCATTCTGTACACGTTGACACATGAGAACGAAATATATACTCAGGTCCAGCAGCGTAATAATAATAAAAAGACTTAATACACTAAATTTAACAAGTTATTTAGTACTTTACTTAGTAAACTTCATCTTACGATGTGACCCATAAAAGCCTGACGTATCAAATATGATACTCAACAACAATATAAAAACATGCAAACCTGTTTCATTTAAAGAAAATGATAGATTTTTTGGTTACACTTTATTTTAAGGTGTCAATGTTACAGTGTATTAAGTTCTGAGTAATATTAATTAACTACATGTACTATAGGATTAGGATTAGGTTAAGGGTGTAATTGCATGTAATTATGCATCATTTACTGTTATTACTATGGTAAGTAGATGTAACCTATGTAACAAGGACACTGTAAAATAAAGTTACCGATTTTGTTATTTCACATGTCAGACAGGGTTATATCACAGAGATTTAGCAACGGCAATACAGCAAGTATTTCTCCTAAATCCTTTTTGCACATCATTTTCTAGTTAATATTGGCTTTATATGATTTTTAGATATTAGATCTAGAGTTTTCCACGTTCTGTCACGATTGACGTGGAGCTCAAGTGTCATCAAACCCCAAATGCACAAGTGAAGGGCTAAAAGAGTCCGGTGTCTTCCGGGAGGCTGATAAATGTCAGAGAGCCGAATGTTCAGAGAGGAAGTGATGTAGACGATCTGTCAGCCGTGAATCAGTGAGTGCTGTGTCACATATTGGCATGTATTCCCCTTTCTTCTCTTTGGGCTCTTGATGGATGACACGTTCTGCACTTTACCTAATAATAAGAGCAGATGCACAGATGGTAGTTCACGGATCAGGGTTGATCTACGACATCTGCCGTCAGTGAAAAGCATTGCCAGGTGTTTATCTGACCTGAGAAAGACAGTCACTGTGGGCTGAGGAGAATACATATATTCCAGCCAGCGTTTCTGGTCCATTCACTAACTGTGTGATGTGTATTGCACACAAAACTGGCAAGATCGTGCCAACACTGCAAGCTACGTCTCAATTTCTAGGAGTCGAAGTGCACAGTTTTGCATCAGGACATCAAATTTTCTAGGTTGATATTACGAACGATAAGTGAACGATAACTCATTTCCAAAGTTTGCATGGTTTGGGGCATCAATACAACGCAATATAAAATATAAATACATACATATGTGTGTATATATACATATATATATATAAAACTGTTAGTTCCAATGGTTAGTTCTTATGTCAAATCTATAAGACTTTCGCTCATCTTTGGAACCCAAATTAAGATATTTTTAATGAAATCTGGATTTATTTTATGAATGTTTTGTATCGTCAGAGTTTTGGATGTATAGACTTTCAATGGAGGGACAGAAATCTCTCAGATTTCATTAAATATCTTCATTTGTGTTCAGAAGATGAATAAAAGTCTTACGAGTTTGGAACGACACGAGGGTAATTAATGACATCATTTTCATTTTTAGGTGAGCTAACCCTTTAATGTACACAAAGTTGTTGTTTTTTGTTAAATCTGCCCCTAAATACCACATAAAAGCAGAGATTGTGGTTATTGGTCGCTTTGCATGTCCATCAGCCGGTCTCTTTCTGTCTAAATGGATGTATTGCTTTAAAGCCTTTCTAGATGAAAATTGATTCCAAGCATTGACATAGAATTTATGCACTACTAAATTAAATGGAAAAAGGTTTTGAGGACACTTTCCATTTTTTCTTGATAATTAGCATTCCTATCAGATACATTTTTAATGCACTAAACCTATTTCGCACAAAAAAAATCAAAAATAAATCTTGGCAACAGCTGTGTTTGCTGATTCTCTCGTGTGTCTTCTTGCAGACGACGGCAAGCTGTCCTTCGAGGAGTTCAAAGCCTATTTTGCAGACGGGATCCTCACCACCGACGAGCTGCGGGAGCTGTTCTACTCCATCGACGGACGGCAAACGAAGTATACACTTCAACCATCACTAACACGCACAGCCAACTCACTTCAGTTGCCACACTGCGCACAGTACAAGAGTGCAAAAAGTCTCATTTCAAAGTTTTATTTAAAGGATTTAGGCTTATTATATATTGCAACATATTTACAAAACTCAGTGCTATTTTTCTAGTGCAATTAATGCAATTAATAATGAATTGGCTGGCTGAATATTATTTTAAATAGACCTTCGTCTGAGTTTTTAATTAATCATGGCAGCAGTAAATCATGAAATGATGATTAAATGATAGAGAAGAGCGCTATGATCATATCTCTCCCGATGCACGGTGTGTTCGAGAACACTTTCTGCTGTTTAAGATCGATTTGGGTGCTTTTGAAGTGAGAAGTAATATTACTTTACATGTAATATTAAATATTATATTGTTTAATTATGTTTATTGCAATAAATCAACAGTTTGCAATATACAGTGGAGAATACATCTGTATCTATTCAGATGGTGTTGCTCAAGTTTAAAGAGATAGTTCACCCAACAATTAAATTCTCTCATCATTTACTCACCCTAATGCCATTCCTGATGTATTTTACTTTCTTTCTTCAGAAAAACACAAATGAAGATTTTTAGGGAAATAATTAATCTCTGTGAGTCCATAATACAGTAATGCCATTGAATTTAAGATCTATTCAGGTGTTTTTGTGATGCTGTACAGCCACATTAAAGTCACATGATTGTTGCTTCCTCCACACCCGACCTGCACTAATTATTAGTGCCGTTTTGCATCGTTATCTGATTTGCATGATTCCATTAGTGAATCAAAACAACACAAACAGAGCGTGCATCAGTAGGCGCAGTTCATGCGTAGTGAACTCCCACCACTGCTTATCTGTGAGTTTAGGTGACCTGTATCCTTAGCAACCTTACATTTTCGTTCCCTAATTAGTTGCCTTTCAGAGAGGCGTGATTATGTTGCGCCGCATGCCATAGCTTTTTTTGAAGCATCTGGAACGAAAACGAACAAGCAATCGAACGTTCACGCGCAGGAGGATCAAAGTATTTCCGGAGGTGGCGTGTATGAATCAAAGCTTGGAGAATTGTGTGCCAGGAAGCCAAGGAATCGACAGAACAAAGGAGCAAATTTGATTTCACAAAGAACCGCATTGCAGAGCTGCCACACACACACACACATACATACATACACACACACACACACACACATACACACAGGGCCACAAAGTTCAAAGCTCAAATTTTCCTCTGAAAGTGAAGCATATTTCTGCAATCAGTCAGAATGGTCGCTGGGTAATTACTGTATTCAGAAGCCCGTAGTAAATTAGTCTAGTCAAGTTAGAGTCTAAAATAGGTCCGCTTCATGCAAAGCGTGCATCTCAGTTCATTTTAAACAGCTCCCGTCCTCATTACGCCGTTAAACCAGTCCGTTGATTTACAGACCCCTGGGAAATATTCGATGCGAAAATGACCTTATTTTTTTCTTTATTGCATGGATAAATGTACCTGCTGGAATTTGTTGAATCGGTCGTACTGTACGGCCACATATGCAAACTTTCAGAAACTTTAAAGATTATGTGATTTTTTTTTTTTTATGTGACACTTTTTACATTATTATTGCAAGTCTTGTTATGAATGATTCAGCTGACTTCTCATTAACCAAACCCTTCTGTCATATAGAGACACTTTTCACCATCCAGCCAATTTCCAGATGGATAAAATCCATCCAAATGCACCAGTTTGCATTAGTAAAGTGACCCTATTCCATAGGCATTTATTAAATATGATCAAATGTTTTATGCTGGGTTCAGTTTACAGAATATTTTTACGATAGTCACTGTGCCAGATTATGCGATGCCCACCCAATCATCACATGCCGTCTTCAACGTGTTTTGCACTGGCTGTCTTTCATTGCATAATTCCACCTATATCATCATCTCTCTTTCGTTTCGGCATGTAATAATATAATATAATATAATATAATATAATATAATATAATATAATATAATATAATATAATGAATATAATATAATATAATATAATATAATATTAGGTTCCAACATCCCAGTGACACTGCAGAGGATGAAGCGGTTTATAATAGAATAGAATAGAATAGAATAGAATAGAATAGAATAGAATAGAATAGAATAGAAGTATATTATATTTATTATATTCTGTACTTTTATGATATATAATATTAAATTTAGAATTTGAAAAATACATGCATTTATTTGGAAATTTAAATGGAAATGTATTTGGAAAGCTCAGATTTTATTTATTTTGACATCCCAGATGTGTCAGAACCCGTCTTGGGGGACCAAAATAAATAAATCAACATGCTAGCCTTTCTGTCATGACGTCACGTTGGTTGTCGTCCACTATACGAAATTAAACGATCGATTCTTATGGAAGGCCAACAGGGCCAAAATGTTGGGCCTAATGGCTTTCCATAGATTCTTGCATCTTGACGCCCATTGTCGCTTACGAATCACCACAACACCGTATGCCAGACGGATACGGCTGATATCATGTAGTCAGAGCGTTAGTCTGTGGATGGTAGTGTGCTAATAGACACCAGTTTGGACACAATGCAATTCAATTATCCAATTCATTCAACTAGTCCCTTTTCTCCTTTTGCTTTTTCCGTCCCTCAGTCTCAGCGAAATATTAAAAGTCCATTAATGCTATCAGGGACCACTCAAAGCAAATTCAGCCAATTATTTCACCTCACACATAATTGTGTTTTGGCTGCGATGGTGATTTAACGTGACAACACAACACAACACATACTGGGGTATTTGTAGATTTGTTTTCATCTGCATAAGAATATGAATGTGGAGTTCAGCATGAAATGCACAATCCGAGAGGTGTGGGATGGTGTGACTGTGCGAGGCTTTATTCTTTGCCATGTTTCCTCCATACCAGTAACTCATGGAGATTATCTGCATCTTCGGTTTTAGGGTCATCTCATTTTATAATGTGAATGCAGTACTTCACAGTATTCTTATGTGATAACTTCCAAATAAATGCATGTATTTTTCAAATTCAAAATTTTATGTTATATTATATATTATAAAAGTATATAATATAATATAATATAATATAATACTTATTATATTAATTATATTATATTATAAATCGCTTCATCCTCTGCAGTGTCACTGGGATGTTGGAACCTAATATTATATTATATTATATTATATTATATTATATTATATTATATTATATTATATTATATTATATTATATTATATTATATTATATTATTTTATATTATATTATATTAACTGCTTCATCCTCTGCAGTGTCACTGGGATGTTGGAACCTAATATTATATTATACTAGTGCAAAATGCCCGTGCAAAATCAGTTTTTGTGTGTGTTTTTAGTAATTGTTGGTTTGGTGCCCGTGAAAGAGAATGTGAACGCATTGAATTCAGGGAGCAGGCTAGGTTACTACAAATGATGGCCGTGAATAAAATATAATATTCAGAAGTAAACAGTGCAGCTGACTGAGTGTTTATGTCAGAATGTTTATTTTTAAACCACAACCTTCTAAGTGCTTCTTTTACTGGTATTTTTAATGGTATCTTTTTCATTTCTCATCCAAACAACGTCAAACTTGGCACTGCACTTACTCGTGCCCGTAGCAAGACACCTGTCAAGTTTGAAATCCATCTGACTAACGGTTCGAGAGATATGCGAATAACAGACACACACACACACAGACAGACAGACGTTTCTGTAATTTATATTATATTATATTATATTATATTATATTATATTATATTATATTATATTATATTATATTATATTATATTATAGTTCAGAGAAAGCAAATTGAAGATGATTGTGCCATTGCTACTACTTTTAATAGTTTTTTTATTAATTTAACTCAGTGAAAGAATTAGGGGAAAATGTTTCGAGAAGGGAAATAAATATTAGTCCGATTGATTATGCAAGTAAAGGTTTTAATCGAACCAAGACAAATGAAATGCAAGTCAACAAAGTTATTAGCTCGTTGAAAAATGCTACATGTAGAGATGCTCATCAATTGGATACTATGTTTGTTAAAACTCACAAAGATATTTTAACCCCTGTCATCACTCATTTAATTAACTTGTCATTTGAATTTAGTGTTTTTCCTACTGCGTGGAAACAAGCCAATATTACTCCTATTTTTAAATCTGGAGATTGTTATGAAGCTAGTAATTGCAGACCCATAAGCATACTGCCAGAATTCTCAAAGGTTGCAGAGAAGATTGTTTTTGAACAACTGGCATCCCATCTTAACACAGTTAAGTCTGTCTTACATTGTATGCAGTTTGGTTTCAGAGTCATTCTACTGTAGCTACTTTACATTTAATAGAGCAAATACAATTTAAAGTTGACAAAGGAGGATTTGTTGGTGGCATATTTTTAGATTTACGTAAAGCCTTTGATACAGTTAATCATGAAGTTCTCCTTTCTAAACTGTCTACATTTCAGTTTTCTTCTGAAGCTTTGGCATGGGTATCCTCATATTTATTAAATGGAGAACAATGTGTAAAAATTAAAGGGGTTAAGTCCTGCAATTTACATTATACGATGGGTGTACCCCAAGGATCAGTGTTAGGTCCCTTATTATTTAGTCTGTATATTAATGATCTCCCGCAACAGTGTGACGGGATACAAGTGCAAATGTTTGCTGATGATATTGGTAGTTTTACACATGCGAGAACAGCAGAGTTATAGCAGCTGAGAAGTTAAAGCTGCTACAGAAAGGATTACACAGTGGCCGGAACAATCATGTCTTAGCTTGAACATTAGTAAAACAAAAGGAATTTTTTTCTCAAAAACAAATGTTAAATCTCCTGATATGTTTATTAATGGTGAAAAGATAGAAATAGTTAATGAGTTCAATTATCTTGGCATAATATTGGACTCAAATCTCAGTTTAAAAAAAATATTAAATATAACTTGGCAAATTTTAGACAAATTAGACAATGTCTCATATTACAATCCTTTCTCACGTCTTACTGTCTGACATGTTGGGGTCAAGCTGGTGAAACTGTGATTAAACCCTTAAAATCTATATAAAGTTAAAAAACCTAACCATTTTCATTATTGTAGGATCATAGAGAAACATAATTTTTTTAACTTTGACAATTTTAGACTTTTTTCAAGTTTGTGTATGGTTTATAAAATCTTAAATGGCTTGGCTCCTTCTGTATTATGTGACTTTGTTGATTTTCGCTCTGAAAACTATCAGAGATCTATCAGATTATCATCCATGAGTAATTGTCTGCTTCCCTTTCGTCGTTCTGCATTTGGACTATCGTCTTTCGCAGTGAAAGCTGTGATCAGTGGAATGCTCTACCAGAGGATATAAAAGGGTGTAAAGCTCTTGGTCTTTTTAAATTGAAGTTAAAATCTTTTTTTAAATCAAACCAACTCTGTAAACATTGAGAATTTTGTTTATTTATTTATTTTTTTAATTTTTTGTGGCCCTGATATAGTATGTGTGTGTATGTATGTTTTTATATGTTATGTTAGTTGCCTGGGGACTACAGATGAAAATTAGCCTTTGGCTAAATCCGGTACAATGCATGAAATGGAAACATTTTTGTTAAAATTTGTACATGGTCCCTTTATAAATAAATAAATAAATATATAATAATAATAATAATAATAATAAAAAATTGCTCTATCCTCTACAAGGTCACTGGGATGCTGGAACTTATATTATATTTTATTACATTACATTACATTACTGTATATTATATTATATTATATTATATTATATTATATTATATTATATTATATTATATTATATTATATTATATTATAGAATTTTTCATAGCAACAAATCAACAGTTTGCAAAACACATTAGAGTTAGAAAAGTAATGTGTTTTTATTTTATTTATTTTTAAAATAAAAATGAGAAAATAGACACTATACAATCAACTTTACACAATATGCACATAATATAAATATTATACTGACAATTTTGAGTGTGAAAAAAATATTGTGGTTGTTCTTTGTTTTATTTATTTCTATATTTATCTTTGTGGGTCAGTGGTATAGAGACTCGCTGTTTGCACATGATATTTTAAATTGGTTTAAATCATTTTAGTGCAGATCTGAGTTTGTAAAAGTCATAAGGCATTTAAGTATAGGATATTTTTTGTTGTACTGGTTATATTAGCGAGATCATTATCTCTGCGAGTTACCATCTGCTGAGAAATATCAGCTCAGCCCTGCGATGTTCGCAGAACCAAGCATAATTGGACTGTTTACACTGTAAAAAACTGTGGACGGCCCACACATCTTCCTCTAATGACACCGCTCTCAAATCCTTGACCCTTCTCCAATTCAATTAAGGCTTTTCATCTTATGACTCATTTTATTCTCTCTCCTCTTCCTTTTCCAGTAACCTCGATACAGACAAGCTATCAGGTAGGTGTGGACAATTCCTTTAAATTATCCTCTTACTGGAGAGAAAATAAAGATGGAAGAAGTGTTTCTTCAAGTGGCAGTAATTAAAAAAGAAATGTACCTGTTGGAAACAGCTTCACACATTTGACATTCTCTGTAAGAATGCATCTTAAGTGTTTGTTATTACTTTGCAAGGTCATAATCTGTTAATATCTCCTTTGAGTTATATAGCATCTCAACTATATTGAGAATCCGAACGTTTTGAATATTATCCGTCTTGAATAGTGTGCAAGATTAATGCATCCTGATTTGTGTACTAAAGCTGGTATATTATTTCAAAGGTGTTAAACATTTTCTGGTGGATTTTTGAAGTGTGCATCCATGCATGTTTTGAGAGTAATACATTTTAAGTTAATTAGTTAAGCTAGTTTCTGATGCAAAACATTACGCAACCAAGCGGTCTGTAAGATCAATGCATAAGATTATGACATGGCAAAAAAAATGTTTACTTCATTGCATTGTCTCTACAGAGATATTATTTTTATATATTAAAAAGAGTTGTTTTTTGCTGCCGGATTTACGGTTTTAAGGCTCAAAACTGTTTATTATAGAATTTTCTGAGATCCCCGTGGAGAAACTGATTAGGAAAAAGCACCAAGGCCGCTATAAAACTGTGTGCTGATTGTACATTTAGTACACAAAATATGAATCTATGAATTGAAACGCAGCCTGAGTCTTCTGTGTTAGAAGAGTAAAGATGGTCATATTAGACGACAAATAATAATCTGAAAACCTCGTCCTCAGAACAGCGCAGCTACATAATTCACTGACTCATATACTCAGATATAGATATTGACAGCAACGCTGAAGAGCCACAGTCGCCTGTGTGTGTGTGTGCGTGTGTGTGTGTGTGTGATGGAGGACGATTGGTGATAAAAACAGATTGTAAAGCTTGATTGTTTCTGACATCATCACCCTGAACTTCTCCATTTCATATGTAGTAAATGACTTTGTAGCATAACAAATTTTGTATTTTGGCCTATAATTCTCTCTCTCTCTCTCTCTCTCTCTCCCTCTCTCTCTCTCTCCCTCTCCCCCTCCCCCTCTCTCCCTCTCCCCCTCTCTCCCTCTCCCTCTCCCTCTCCCTCTCTCTCTCTCTCTCCCTCTCTCTCTCCCTCTTTCCCTCTCCTCCTCTCTCCCTCTCCCTCTCCCTCTCCCTCTCTCTCTCTCTCTCTCTCTCTCCCTCTCCCTCTCTCTCTCTCTCTCTCTCTCCCTCTCCCCCTCCCCCTCTCTCCCTCTCCCCCTCTCTCCCTCTCCCTCTCCTTCTCCCTCTCCCTCTCCCTCTCCCTCTCCCTCTCTCTCTCTCTCTCTCTCTCTCTCTCTCTCTCTCTCTCTCCCTCACTGTTTTCAGTTTAAACTGACCATTTTTATAACTAAAAAAGTGTGTGCAAGAGGTTAATATTATCTCAGTAAACATGCATAAATGCACGGCTAAAAAATCCACCGGAGAAAGAATATGACTCATATTTTGTTTCTGCCCTATAATTCATCCTCTTTCTCTTTCCAGATTACTTTTCTCAGCATCTTGGAGAATATCTGGATGTTCTGTCAGCGTTAGAGAAACTCAATGTCGCCGTCCTGAAGGCGATGGACAAGACGAAGGAGGTAAACTACCTAACTAAAACTGAAAACCTTCGCTTTGAATATTCAGAAAACATTCAGAAATAACTTAATGGGAACATTAGCAAAACATTCGTAGGATTCAAATGAGGTCACATCATATCCAGGGTTATTATTGGTAACTAAAACTATTAAAAATATTTTGTTAACTAAAATAAAGCTGCACTACAGTAAAATAAAATCTAATATTAGATGAAAAACGTAAACTAAATGAAAATTAAAAGTATTGCATTTGCAACTAACTGAAATACATTGAAGCACTAAAATGACTAACTGGAAATAAATAAAAACTAAAATTGAAACAAACCTGTAAAAAAAAAAAATATATATATATATATATATATAAAACAACAAATTAAAATGACAAAAGCATATAACAAAAATACTAAAAATTTAATATAAATTAAATTCAAAATTCAAAATATTAATAAAAACTACAATAGCAAACAAATAATGCTAAAATAACAATAACAGCACATCTGTTTTGTTGCACTGCATCACATTGACAATTGCTTTAATATTTTGTTTATGCAAAGACAATCAGACATTTTTAGGAATGAATTTTTCAGGAGGGCAACTATAAATGCAAACACTCAGAAATGATCCACTCTACTATTTCTGTCCGCCAGCGCTGATCTGTTCTGTGTCAAGGGCAGTAATTGTATCTGATCTCTGTCAGTGCAGGAGAAAGTGGGCCTTAATTTTGTTTTCAGACCGCTCATTACTTGTCTAGATGTGTCCTGGATGCTCAGTAAACTCAGCGGAGGGTTTCCTCCGTGCAGGAGCCGCTTCATCAGGATATTTCTGCATTGATGACGGAACCACTGCAGGATGTTAAACACTGAATGGGCCCTATCTTGCACCCAGCGCAATTGACTTTGTACACCAACGCATGTATCATTCCTATTTTGCACCCGACGCACAGCGGACTCTTCCCTCCACAGACGCACGTCGGTAAATTAGGAAATTAACTTGCGCTCCCGGGGGCGGTTCAGTGAAAAGAGGAGGCGTGTTCCGGCGCAAACGTTCCCTGGTGCTATTTTGCAGTTTCAGAAAACAATTCCACCACAGACCAGGAGAAACCTCGTCTAAAGTCAGCGGCGCGTTGCGCATGTTATTCAGATGCTATTTTAAGGGCGCATGCTTGGCCATAATCAATGTAGCGTGTGCACAACGCACATACACTTTGCTTCTCTCATCTACACAGACGCAGCAGTTCTCATTTTTAGAAAATCATACATTATTACAAGGAAAAATATTAACACACAAGGGAAATTATTGTTGTGTCCATGAAGATGTGAAAAAATAGGCATAAATCTAGCTTACACATTTACCCAAATTATTATACGCCTGTTTAACTGAAGCTAATTTGGGTGTGTTTCTCCATCCCCAATGTCACTTCTCTGTGTTCTACGGCCCTGACGAGAACGTCGGTCTCCTCGGCTGTGAACCGCTCCTGGCAAATCCGCCGTTATAATAGCAATCCGCCATTATATGCGCGCCTGCTCTTAAAGGGAATGTGAGATGACGCTCTGATTGGTTTATTTCACGTTACGCCCAAACCACACCTATAATGAGTAGTGGGAAATGTCCCGCCCCTTACCATAACCGGCAGTTTAACACACTACTAATGAGTAATGAAGCTCCTTCAGACCAACACATTTTAGATTTGCGTCGGGCGCAAGAGTCATTTATCCCGCCGGTATAATAGCAACAGCACCCGAGATCCGCCCACAAAGTTACTTGCGTTTCACGTTTGATACTTGCGTTTCAGATCGTTAAAATAGGGCCCAATGTCGTAAATGACGACTAATGCAGCAGGTAAAGAAAACGCTGCGTGTGAGGTAATACAGTAAGCATCTTCTTCTGCAGGAGTACCAGGGTTCATCGGTTCTGGGTCAGTTTGTGACCCGCTTCATGTTGAGGGAGACGTCCAGCCAGCTGCTGTCGCTCCAGATGTCTCTCCAGTGTGCGATGGAGGCCGTGGAGGCGCAAAGTAGCACCGCTCCGTGAGTTACACACACACACACACACACACACACACACTGTAAACGCAACACTTTTTTTTCTGTCTTGCACTCCTAAAATTAAAGGAGTTCCTGACACTTTTACAGTTCAGAGAGGAAAACCTCTTCGAGAGAGCCTTTTAAAGTCTTGATGTTGTTTCAGGCTCGACTAGAGCAGGTTTTCCTGCTTGAATGTTGATTATTTTCCTCATATTCTCCATTGTTGCGGCTCCTCTCTTCCCAGTCTGTCAGTAACGCTCTGTTTACTTCCTGTCTCTATGAAGCCCCTCCTTCTGAAAAGCACACTGTGCTCTGATTGGTCGGCTGGAGCAGTGTGTTGTGATTGGTCAAGCGCTTCGAGTGTGTTTGGGAAATGTCCCGCCCCTTACCATTACCGCCAGTTTAACACACTACTAACTCACTCAACCAGGCCCCGCCCCTTTATTCTGCGAATGAATTATGTAAATGAGGAATATTGTGGCGTGTTCATTCACGAAAGAAAACTCAAGACTACAATGGATGCGTTTCAGGGAGTTCAGAAACACTGACACTGATATAGAGAATAACTATCTATCCATCCATCCCTTAATCTAATCTAATTACTGAATCAACTCTAAAGGTTATATGATTTTTAATAAATGTCAGTTCAATATAATTCTACTTTCTTACATACAAATTCCACCCCAATTAGCCTAAATGTAGTACTTGATTTGCTTATAAGAACCTATTTTTATATTCCTATGATGTTTTAGAAGAACCTTGTATGTGTTTAGACATCATAAGAAGGGTGGCATTATAGGAACCTTAAAAGAGTTCTTCTGAAACCTCTAGAAACCCATAAATAGTTTGATATGAAGATGGATCTGTGAGCCTGAGGTGAGGCACAGAATCACTGAAGATGCTTTGTATTATTAGGATGAAGCCTCTGCTCGTCTCAGCATTTCATAAACGAGACAAGAGAAAGAGGGAGAAACCGATAAACAGAGTGCAGCAGAAGTAATTGTAATGTATTCTTCATGATGAAGCACATTTGTCTTGTTTATCCGTGGGGTGTTTTCTTCCTCACAAAGCAGATGTCACAGAAACATGCCAGTATTCTCAGAAGAGCTCGTAATGCGACGGAAACAACAGGAACATGTTTGCATATGTTTTTGTTCGCTATAATCGCTCAGTAAGTCAAAGAACATTTCTGCTGTTATTTCTCTCTGACTGTAATTCCCATTTGTCGAACAGAAAAGCCCCATTAGGACCATTTCATAACTGTACAGTTCAGCAGATGCTCATAAACACAATGAGAGCGCATGTGTTTAGTCCTGGTGAACGTCAGACTCGTTTCTGGATGTTATAGCTTCAGGATTGCACAATTGCAATCAATAATGGTGACTGATTCATTGTGTCATTTTTACAAACACATTTATGTTGTAAAATGTTATTTATTGCGAGTGTGGTATTGCTTATACTGCAGTTCAATAAGCAAGAAGTTAATATAAAGTGACTTACATTTTAGATATAATATTACAAGTTATATCTGTTTTTGCTCCACTAATGACAATAGTTCCAAACGAAACCATTTTTAACGTTTTTCAATAAGCGTTTTTGAATGATTCGTCTGAGTGAACAATTCAGTGACTCGCTCGTAAAGACTTGTTTCATTTCTGAATGATTCAGTCATTGTTGAAAAATTTGGTTGAATGAATAATTCAATGACTCACTCATTAAGACTTGTTTAATTTCTGAATGATTCAATCGTTGTTGAAAGAATTGGTTGAGTGAATGATTCAATGACTCACTCATCAAGACTTGTTTCATTCTGAATGATTCAGTCATTGTTGAAAGAATTGGTTGAGTGAATAATTCAATGACTCACTCATCAAGACTTGTTTCATTTCTGAATGATTCAGTCATTGTTGAAATAATTGGTTGAGTGAATGATTCAATGACTCACTCATCAAGACTTGTTTCATTTCTGAATGATTCAGTCATTGTTGAAATAATTGGTTGAGTGAATGATTCAATGACTCACTCATCAAGACTTGTTTAGTTTCTGAATGATTCAGTCATTATTGAAATAATTGGTTGAGTGAATGATTCAATGACTCACTCATTAAGACTTGTTTAATTTCTGAATGATTCAATCATTGTTGAAAGAATTGGTTGAGTGAATGATTCAATGACTCACTCATCAAGACTTGTTTAGTTTCTGAATGATTCAGTCATTATTGAAATAATTGGTTGAGTGAATGATTCAATGACTCACTCATCAAGACTTGTTTCATTTCTGAATGATTCAGTCATTGTTGAAATAATTGGTTGAGTGAATGATTCAATGACTCACTCATTAAGACTTGTTTCATTTCTGAATGATTCAATCGTTGTTGAAAGAATTGGTTGAGTGAATGATTCAATGACTTACTCATCAAGACTTGTTTAGTTTCTGAATGATTCAGTCATTGTTGAAATAATTGGTTGAATAAATGTTTCAATGACTCACTCATCAAGACTCGTTTCATTTCTGAATGATTCAGTCATTTTTGAAATAATTGGTTGAATGAATGATTCAATGACTCACTCATCAAGACTTGTTTCATTTCTGAATGATTCAGTCATTGTTGAAATAATTGGTTGAGTGAATGATTCAATGACTCACTCATCAAGACTTGTTTAGTTTCGGAATGATTCAATCGTTGTTCAAATAATTGGTTGAATGAATTACTCAGTGACTCACTCATAAAGACAATGTCTCAGTGTTGCTGAGCGAATCGGTTGAATGAATCAGACTATTAATTGAACATTCAGTAATGCAGTCACTTGTGTAACTACAGCCAGCCCTATATCAGGCCTTTCGTCCAGTCCGATGTAAAGATAGTCTAAAGTTATGTAATATTCGTAAGTTGTATAATTTGTTTTGTAGAAATGTTTTTCGTTATGTTTAAATAATACGAGTAATACATTTTGTAATTGTGTTTGGCGCTGTTTGGTTCTCGATACGCAGCTGATCTCATGAATTAATCAGTTCTGCTCAAGAGTTCTCAAAGCTTCAGTTTCATACTGAGAATCAATACACATGCAGATGATCTCCAGCTAAACACACAGCCCGTTCAGAAATCTCTAGCATTTTCCACACGTTTTTGAGTCTGTGGTCTGTTACATCAGATATATGTGTATCCAATGATAATAGCAGAAGTGGGTCAACAACAGCCTTGAGAGAGACTTCTGACTCATGTGAACATATGTGGGTGACATCAGCAGGGTTACAACATTGACGAGGTTATTCACATTCAATGTTATTCGCTTATGCTCATCAACTATTGGCAGTGAACGCAGATGCACAGATGCTGTGTTCTTGCAGCTGTGCTTTGTCAAATCTGCCATTTTCTGCTGGATATTCACTGAAAACAACACCATCTGGATGCATCTAGTTTTAAAGTCCCTCTGTGGTGAAAACCAAGCTTTTAATGCCGTCTATGTGGTGTTTTTAATATGCTTTAAGACAAACCATGTGCAAATTCATAAGTCGACACCATTGCTGAGTATTTTCTCCTTAAAACTGCAGTGAACCAAAGACAGTCTCAAAAACACGCTTTGAAATCGCTGGTGTTTCTGACGTCACAAACTACCTTGTAACCAATCAGATCAACGTGTGATCGTCAACCAGTGGATCTCTGAGCTGAGTGAGTGAGTGGAGGCGGGGCTCATTTGCATATTCATAGAACCGCGAATACTAAATGAGGCAAGGGTGTCGAGTTACATTCAAGATATTTTAAGCCATGAAGAATTTTTCTTAAAGGAATTTTTTTTTAAATGTGTCATTTTGGTGACCAAAGATGATTTGACTACAGGGGGACTTTAAGCACGCTATTATCATTTTACGTAAGCACAAAATATATTTATATGTTCCTATGATGCAGAACATTAACAGAGGATCTGGGCTCTTTTTCTCTGTAGGGTTGAAGTTAAAGTCCCGGAGCATCTTATCATACAGAAGAACAACAGAAGATGTGGCCGTCGAGTGCAGAAGAACATGTGCTTGTCGCCTACTGATCCGTACTCGGGCATTCTCACTACCGGTAACACACACGCGCACACACACACACACACACACACACACCCACACACCCACACACACACAGCTTTTAAAAGACAATAGTGTTATTATTCAGCTCAATTTAGTTCAATATTATTTAGTTCATTAACAGTGTGAACAGTGTAAAGGTTATTAATTTTGAAGTGACTTACATTTTAGACATAATATTACAAGTTATGTCTGTTTTTGCTCCACTAGCGACTAAAGTTCCAAACGAAACCACACCTGAACCATACAGTTTTTTCCATTCAGTGACTCACTCATAAAGACTTGTTTAATTTCTGAATGATTCAATTGTTGTTGAAAGAATTGGTTGAATGAATGATTCAATGACTCACTCATAAAGACTTGTTTCATTTCTGAATGATTAATTTGTTGTTGAAAGAATTGGTTGAATGAATGATTCAATGACTCACTCATAAAGACTTGTTTCATTTCTGAATGATTCAATTGTTGTTGAAAGAATTGGTTGAATGAATGATTCAATGACTCACTCATAAAGACTTGTTTCATTTCTGAATGATTAATTTGTTGTTGAAAGAATTGGTTGAATGAATGATTCAAAGACTCACTCATAAAGGCTTGTTCATTCGTTACTGAATGTTTTAGTGTTGTTAAGCGAATCGGTAGAATGAATTAGACTATTAATTCAACATTCAGTAATGCAGTCACGTATCGCCTACTGGTGTAACTGTGTAACTGCAGCCAGCTCTATATCAGGCCTTTCGTCCAGTCCGATGTCTAAAGCTAGTTTAAAATTATGTAAAATTCATAAGTTATATAATTTGTTTTGTAGAAATGTTTTTATGTTTAAATAATGAGAGTCATACATTTTGTAATTGTGTTCAATATTATTTCAATGTAGTTCAGAAACAGTGTAAATGTTGCAAAGTTTATTAATTATGAAGCAAACTCAGTTATTAAAATACAAAGCAGCTCTACAGAAGACAATAGTATCATTATTCAGCTCAATTCAGTTCAGTGTTGATTCGATTCAGTTCAATTAGTGTTGATGTTGCAAAGTTTATTCATTATTAAATGAATTCGGTTCAGATAAAGCAGCAATAGTGTTATTATCCGACAGAATTGATTTTAAGTTTTGTTCTCACCCAATAGTGTAAGTGCAGTCAAACTGATATTACTAAATCTAAAGTGTCTTTTAAATGTCTCATAAGCAAAAACATTTTTAATAGTTTTAACAGTAATGCTGCTGATGAGTGGAGTTGTGTACTGAGTGTTGGTGTGTGTTGCGTCTCAGGCGTTACCGTAGATACAGATGAAAACTGGTGCTCTCAGATCAACAGACTGCAGCAGCTCATCGACAAACTGGAGTGTCAGGTGAATAAGTCCAAATATCCATTCACACGTTAATCTGAGCTTTTGTATTGAGATTGCATGTCTTACAAACCAAGATGTGTTTTGCTTTTCATTTCTAGAGTCCAAAGTTGGAGCCACTGAAAGAAGATACACTGGCTAGCACGTACAAATCAGTGAGTTCTCCGATCCACCGCTTCAGAAGTCCAGTCCAGATTTTATGTCAGTTTACGCTCCAAGATTCTCCATCATAATACAAGAATTACCCACGTTAAACGGCAGTCAGATTGGAAGAACACAATGATGAACGATACAATATGTTTAATGAAAGTCAGTGATGGATGAAGGCAATGAGTGAACGGAGAAAGTATATAATGAAGTAATGAAGTAGCGAAGTCCAATTAAAAAAAATGTTTTGTTCTTTTGAGTCTTTTCAATGAACGAGTTGATTCGGTTCTCGTTGCTCCACTCTCAGAACATTATCAGTGAATAACAGTTTCATTTCCAGTCTGTTCCTAAATTTCAGAATTAAGCACATATAAGTCATATATGTGCGTTTATGCATCTTTCGTCTGCCTTTTTTGAGCTCGACCCCTTGTGGAAAAGAAGCACACTTTAGCATCCTTTAAAAAAAGAGTACTTACTTATGGACATAATATACTGTGAGAGAATATACATGAGTGCAAACTTTTCAGACACTTGAATTAAATGAAAATGCATTAGAGTTTGCATTTAGCTGAACTTTATTGTGCTTTTGTTGACCCACCTAAGTAAGACCTAATTACATCTTTATATTTAATTTCATATTTACTTCTTTTGTCTTTGAAATATCAAGCACTGCTGAATGTTCTGACAAGCACTTATGGTGAACTAAAATATACTTTAATGTAATTTCTTTTGAAACTTGTATGTCATGTAATTATATATATTTGTAATTACATGTTTGTGATGAAGTTGAAGTTTAAATAAATTTAAAATATATTTACTGTAGATGTAATATCAGATAACACACTACAGTTAAAATTATAATCAAGTACTTGATGTGCTTTCGTATGTTAAATTAAGTGTACTTCTGTGCCATGCCAAAGATAAGGCTTTTTGACATTATCACAAAGTTATTAAAATGAGATAAGATCCACAGTCATGAAAGAGAACTCTCCAAGTACTTTTATTTCATTAATATTATATTATCTGCAGAAATATGCACATTCTGTATAATTAAGCACTCTTCTTTTTCACAAGGGACAGTGCCAGCACTTTCAGTGTATTATAAAATATTATATTATACACAAGGACATGAGGGTGAATGAGTAATGATACACAGATTCTGCATTATGATCAGATGTTCGGCATGAAACCAGAAGCTAGCATTAGTTTTCTTTCTCCGTGTGTGTGTGTTATGATGTGTGTGTTTCCTTCTCCAGAACATTCTGCTGGTGCAGAGACAGATGAGCGTGACGGAGAGTGATGTCGAGGAGTTCCAGAAGGCTCTGAAGACGTACGCCGACACCACTGCCAATCAGAACGACAACCTTCAGTGAGGAAAACACACTCACACACACCATCTGTGACCCTGGATCACAGAACCAGTCTCGAGTCGCACTGGTATATTTGTAGCTATAGCCAACAATACATTGCATGGGTCAAAATGATTGATTTTTCTTTAATGCCAAAAATCATTAGGATATTAAGTAAAGATCATGTTCCATGAAGATATTTTGTAAATTTCCTACCGTAAATATATAAAACATTTATTTCTGTGAGTGAATGCAGCACAATCGCCAACATAAATGCACAAGTTTAAAGGAGATTTTCTCAATGTTTTGATTTTTTTGCACCCTCAGATTCCAGATTTACAATAGTTGTATCTCGACCAAATATTGTCATATCCTAACAAACCACACATCAATGGAAAGCTTATTTATTCATTGATGCATAAATCTCAATTTCATAAAATTGCTCCATGTGACACATATGTGACCCTGGACCACAAAACCAGTCACATGGGTCAATTTTATGAAATTGAGATTAATTGATCATCTGAAAGCTGAATAAATGAGCTTTCAATTCATGTATGGTATGTTAAGATATGACAATATTTGGTCGAGATACAACTATTGTAAATCTGGAATCTGAGGGTGCAAAAAAATCAAAACATTGAGAAAATCTCCTTTAAACTTGTGCATTTATGTTGGCGATTGTGCTGCATTCACTCACAAAAATAAATGTTTTATATATTTACGGTAGGAAATTGACAAAATATCTTCATGGAACATGATCTTTACTTAATATCCTAATGATTTTTGGCATAAAAGAAAAATCGATAATTTTGACCCATACAATGTATTGTTGGCTATTGCCACAAATATACCCGTGCGACATGTGACTGGTTTTGTGGTCCAGGGTCACATATTATGAAGTTACTATCAAGATACTGTATGAACCGTAATGCTCCAAGAGAATATTAACCCTGTAAAGCCTGAAATCCTTTAAATTGAACCTTTAGATAAAAAGACCACAACAAAAAAAGACTCATATTTGATACATCAGGCTTTTATGGCTCATATAGTCTGATATAGTGAGAATATGGAGGAGGAAAAACAGCTTGATTTTATTCAGGGGCTTAAAATATGCAATTTGGTGCAGAAGCTGATATTTATATGGACAAAAAGTAAGATGAAATTCTGAAAGCTTGTTATGTAAATCAATGAAATCTTTATAGTATAGCAGATCATTACACAAATAGCATATAAATATAAATATCTGCCAATAATATGTCATAGTAAGATGATATTTAAATGCTTAGTTTATGATCAAAGCTCTGTAGTTTTAAAATATATAATGTAATGCAATGATGATTGAGAGATGAACAAATAAACCTTCCTCAGAAGCCTCATGATCATATTTGATACAGAATATATATATATATTTTAATTATGTATGGATATTCAAGTAAACCAAGTTGCTTCAGTCCAGTAAGCGTTCATCTTGAAATATTATTAATATTAATATAATAGTTATTCTCACATTTACTTGATAAAAATCAGTGCAGATTTCAGATCATAAAGACTTGTGAAGCTCGAGCTGAAGGAGGTCATTAAACTTAAAGACTTTTACTCGCTAAAACAGTCTAAAGTGTCGATCAGAGACAGAAGCACTGGAGGAGACTGAGTGCGACCGTATTTTATGTCAATTTACGCTCCAAGATTCTCCATCATAATACAAGAATTACCCACGTTAAACGGCAGTCAGATTGGAAGAACACAATGATGAACGATACAATATGTTTAATGAAAGTCAGTGATGGATGAAGGCAATGAGTGAACGGAGAAAGTATATAATGAAGTAATGAAGTAGCAAAGTCCAATTAAAAAAAATGTTTGTTCTTTTGAGTCTTTTCAATGAACGAGTTGATTCGGTTCTCGTTGCTCCACTCTCAGAACATTATCAGTGAATAACAGTTTCATTTCCAGTCTGTTCCTAAATTTCAGAATTAAGCACATATAAGTCATATATGTGCGTTTATGCATCTTTCGTCTGCCTTTTTTGAGCTCGACCCCTTGTGGAAAAGAAGCACACTTTAGCATCCTTTAAAATAAGAGTACTTACTTATGGACATAATATACTGTGAGAGAATATACATGAGTGCAAACTTTTCAGACACTTAATTTGCATGTTAATTGGAATGAAATGAAAGTGTATTATAGTTTGAATTTAGCTGAACTTTGTTGTGCTTTTTTTGACCCACTTAAGTACATCTTTATATTTAATTTCATATTTACTTCTATTGTCTTTGAAATATATTTCTAAGTCGATCAGAGACAGAAGGACTGGAGGAGATTGAGTGTGACAGGTTCATCAGCAGAGTTTTGATCATTTAGAGTTAATTCTAGTTTTAGTGCTGATGATGAAATGTGTCTCCAGAAGATGCTCGCACTGACTGGTCGTCTCTCTGTGTCTCTCGTTCAGTGTGTCCATCCAGAAGCTTCCTGAGAAGAGCTGCTACATCATCTATGAGTTCTGGGAGGACCGTATTTCCTGGATGAGGTGTGTGTGTGTGTGTGTGTGTGTGTGTGTGTTGAGCAGCGTGATGATTTAGAGAGTCGGTTCAAGGGTTTTTGTAAATCAGATCCTAATGGAGTGTGTTCTTGCGCGCTGGAGTGGAGCACGCTCTGGTCTGGTTTGCTCAGCCTCCTGCTGTCCTCCTCCGTGTGCCGAAGCTCCCGCTGGCTCTTACATCCGACAGGGAACGTGATCCGCCACGATTCTGCTCTGTCCACAACAGTTACACACTAAAACATCGATTTCCCTGCTAACTAAATTATGTTCTAAGAACACTTTTGCTAACGTTCCCATTTAAGGCCAGATTATGCCCTTGTTACAAAGTCTATGTGATTTTTTTGGGCTTGACTCAAATTACTTTTCATGCCTGAATATGTGTGTGTGTGTGTGTTTGTTGTGAGTGTGTGTGTGTGTGTGTTTATGTGTGTATGTGTATGTGAGTGTGTGTGTGTGTGTGTTGTGTGTGTGTATGCTGTAAGTGTGTGTGTGTGTGTGCGTGTGTGTATGCTGTAAGTGTGTGTGTGTTTATGTGGGTGTGTTTGTGTATGTTGTGAGTGTGTGTGTGTGTGTGTGTGTGTTGTGAGTGAGTGTGTGTGTATGTGTGTGTATGTGAGTGTGTGTGTGTGTGTGTATGTGTGTGTGTGTGTATGTGTGTATGCTGTAAGTGTGTGTGTGTTTATGTGTGTGTGTTTGTGTATGTTGTGAGTGTGCACACACACATGTGAGTGTGTGTGTGTTTGTTTGTGTGTGTATGTGAGTGTGTATTTTGTGTGTGTGTATTTTGTGTGTGAGTGTGTATGTGTGTTTGTGTGCATGTGAGTGTGTGTGTGTATTTTGTGTGTGTGTGTGCGTGTGTATGTGAGTGTGTGTGTTTGTGTGTGTGTGTGTGTGTGTTTGTGTGCATGTGAGTGTGTATTTTGTGTGTGTGTGTGTTTGTGTGCATGTGAGTGTGTGTGTGTGTATGTGAGTGTGTGTGTATTTTGTGTCTGTGTATTATGTGTGTGTGTTTGTGTGTGTGTGTTTGTGTATTTTGTGTCTGTGTTTATTTTGTGTGTGTATGTGTATTTTGTGTGTGTGTGTGTGTGTGTGTGTATGTGTATTTTGTGTGTGTGTGTGTGTGTATGTGTATTTTGTGTGTGTGTGTGTGTGTGTGTGTGTGTGTGTGCTCCTCTAATGCTTTCCAGCCAGATTGTCGAGGGTCCAGATTTGCAGATGGCTCGTCTAGTAACACAAATGTCACGATCACACTGATCCAGAGGATTCACACGTGACGGCTCATGTTACCTAATCTCATGTGTGATGCTTCTCATGACAGAGTTGTGAAGAACACACACCTCACGCGTGGATCTCATCTTCTCCTCAAAGACACAGTGATCTAATTTAAGAGATAAATCATTTCAGAAATCAATTTTAACTTGCAGTGAATAATACTACAGTGTAATTATCTTCTGTGGAGGAAGTTTGTAGATGTCGTTTCACCTTCAGAGAAATAAAAAGATAAAAAGCTCTGACATTTCATGTTTTAATGCCAAGGCTAAATTTATTTAATCAAAAATAGAATAAAAATTGTGATATATTATTATGATTCAAAATATCTGTATTCTATGTGAATATATAGAAAAATGTAATTTATTTCTGTGATCAAACCTGAATTTTCAGCATCATTACTCCAGTCTTCAGTGTCACATGATCCTTCAGAAATCATTCTAATATGATGATTTGCTGAAACATTTCTGATTATTATCAATGTTGAAAACAGTTGTGCTGCTTCAGATTTTGTGGAAACCGTGATACATATTTTTTTCATGATTGTTTGACGAATAGCGATTACTCATTGGCTCATTTAAAGCTGAAATGTGTCGCTCTTGCACCACTAGTGGCAACTAATGGGACTGCAAAAATAATGTTAATTTCCAAACAGGTTTCCAAGCATGACAGAGACGTCAATGAAATGTAACTCAAAACTCAGTTTAGTGTCCTGAGCGTTTTCATCTGGAGGATGTTGTTCATTATATCCTCTGCTAACATGAGCTTGTTTGTCTGCAGTTATTTGCAGTCTGACGCCAGTAAGATGTTCCAGCGTTGCATCATAGACATGCTGGAGGACCCAGAGATCGTGTCCACGATGCTCATGCCAGGTGAGAGAGAGCGCCACATCATTTATCAGCCCTTTCTCAAAGCATCTGTCTCAGCCTGGAAGAAAAAAGAAATGAAACAGTCTTTAATGAGGAGTTATGATGCTTCATCTCTTTAATATCTGCCTGTTTGTTTCTCACAGCGTCCTGGTGGATCATGACGAACAACTAACAGCAACCCGAAACACCACTGAACCCCCGTCCGAAAAGATTGACCCCATTGTGTCTTTGAATTAATGACTAGCTCTAAAAAAAAAAAAAAAAAAATCAGATGAATCATCTGTACCTGTGACACAGACACACACACACACACCTTTTTTGTGTTGCATTTTATAGATAATGTCTGTCTGATAGTTAACGATCAGGGTTGTGCATCATTCAGAAGTGGATTCCGATGCTTTTCTCATTCAAGTTTAATTGATGAATTTGAATTGAGGTTGGAAATTGGATGCAGAAATATTGAATTTGAATCTGCGTTTAGTTTTTATTTTATTTTTATTATATTTATTAATATGTTTAATTAGTTTTGTTTTCGTGTTAAATTTAGTAATTTTTTTGTCATTTCGTTTTGTAATATTGGTGTTGAGGTTTAATTATTTTTATTTTTATTTTTTTCAGTTTAAGTTTTACTTTCTAAGTTAATAATTTTAGTGCTTCAACTTAAACTTTAAACTTAAAGTTTCTTGCCAAGTCAACATTTCAATTTTTTGTTCAAAGTCTTTTTAGCGGTATTTCAATTAACAAAAAAAACAAACATTTTTTAATAGTTTTAGTTGACGACAATAACCCTGATTTGAAAAATTCAAAGAAATTAATATAAATGCTAAAGTATTTTAAATAACATTATATTTAATAAGCTCATTTTTTTATTGAACACATGAAAGAATATTTCCTAGAATTTACTTAATATATTATTATTTAATATTAGATTCATATTTTGATTGTAGTATTTATCTTTAAGTTGAATGGTGGACAGTTTTTTGTTTGGCCGTTTTGATGGCTTTTAATTGTTTTGACAATTTATCTTAGTTTAGATAAATGTCTGCTCAGCTGAGAAGAAAATGCATCTATGTGTCAGGGAATGAATAAGCATAATTAGTCAAAAATAATAATGATGTAAATATTTATGTTTTAGAGCTTGTGTTGACTAATGGAGTTCCTCTGTGTGACTGTTTTGAATTTCTTTGGAATTCCCAATTCAGCCTCACTTGACCAGTTTGATTCAGATTCAAAGGAACCGATTCTCGAATCTTCGGTTGTGAATGAGTGCTCAACCCGCCGCTATCAGACATCGCTGTGATGCTCTAATCGCATGTATAGAAAATCAAAGCGTGTTTTGCTCCATTCCGTGATGAAGCTTTTCAAGCCAGTAGCTTTGATGCAGATACAGCGACTCTCAGAGCTAACTAACAAGAAGAAACGCAAGAAGTCACGTGTTCTTGTAAATAAATAAATAAATAATTACGATAACTATCGCAAAATGATCTGCTGCTCGAGTCGAACACCTTTAAAGTCACTTTTACTTCTCTGAAACATGATGAAACCGCATGCAGATTAGGAGATGTTTTGTCAGTTGATTTGAGACAAACACTTATTTCTGAAGAGAAGTTTGAAGTATAGGAGTCAGACTGTGAATAGAATAGAGCTTTCCTGGAGATGTTACTGTAATTATTTCACCCGTTCTGGCCTCATTTACTCGCTCGAGTCCTTCTAAACCTGGATAAACACAAAACGACTCTGATTCGTTGGTGTTTGAGTGAGTGAATGATGATTCTGGGTGATCTATCTTTAGTTTACTGCATATAGACACTGTACGATCCTGGTTTGACTGTCTTATTGTTTGATGAACATGGAAACCTGCTAGTTGTTGTACTATTCATGCATCGTACCTGAAAAACAGAAACCTGACCTTTTTGCTTTAGGGTTTTCACTGTATGTGGATTAGTCCATTAAATGAAAATAAAACTCGAATGATTATTCTGTGTGTGGTTTTGTTCTTCAATCGTTTTAGCTTTTTTAATATGTTTTG
>NC_139973.1:2115000-2130000 GCF_963993115.1 Abramis brama | reverse complement strand
CACACACAAAAAAAAAAAATATTTTCGGTGAAAAATCACCAAATTACAAGTGACAGTAAAGATACAGTAAATATATATATGTTTATTTATTGTTTATTTTTTGAAATTGTCAAAAGTGACAGTAAAGACATTTATAATGTTACAAAATATTCTATTTCAAATAAATGCTGTTCTTTTGAACTTTCTATTCATCAAAGAATCCTGAAAACAATGCATCACTGTATCCTCAGAAATGTCCTCAACTGTTTCCAACACTGATAATAATCATAAATGTTTCTTGAGCATCAAATCATCATATCAGAATGATTTCTGAAGGATCATGTGACACTGAAGACTGGAGTAATGATGCTGAAAATTCAGCTTTGATCACAGGAATAAATTACATTTTAACAATATATTCACATAGAAAACAGCTCTTTTAGATTGTAATAATATTTCACTGTTTTTATTGTATTTTTGATCTAAAATGCCTTTAAAAACATTTTAAAAACCCAAACATTTGAACAGTAGTGTATAATATTGTAATTTAATATTTTATTTAATACTGTAATATCTGTATATTTAATACATGCCTGCTAATAGTAACATTTGTTATTTTAGCACCCAATTTTGATTTAGCTTTAGCTTTCTGTGGGCTGTAATAATGCAATGTTGATGTGGTCAGGCAAACAGCACTAATGTTTGCATAATAATGAGCCTCATTTGCATAGAAACGAATGACCCAGTTTGAATATTCCCGACACATCATTTACAGTTTTTATTTCCATTCACATATTCTTTTACTTATTTAAAGTTTTGTTTTGTTTTTACACGGACATGTGTATGAATATAGATGTAAGTGGGTTGTTGCAAGTATGTAAGCACATGGTAGGAGTGTGTGAATATGCGTGGCTATAGATGTATGAATGTATACGTATATATAGATGTGCAAGTATAAGTATTGCACATATGTATAATTATGTATGTACATCTAGTTTCTCTTTAAGTATGTGTGTATATATATATACGTATATGACATGTATATGTATGTATGCATTCTTATCAAGTAAATTTTATTTATCCTAGTCATTTAATTTTACTTATTTTTCTCTTTCCTCACGTTCATGTCTTTATTGACATATTCAGTACAACACGTATGACTTGTACTTATAACATTGAGGAATGAGGGTAATGTGAAGTCTTGTTTCAACATCTCGTATTGCTGTTAATGGTTCCCTGTTTATGTAAAGCTTCAAAAGCAGCGCATGGTTTTAAATTTTTCCTTTTTTTTTATATTATCGTTATTAATGGTGGATTATATTAATAATTATTTATATTCTTATTTCTGTTGATATTATCATTCATTGAGTTGTATACACTTTCTAAATGTATTTTGTTTTCTTTTGCTTTTTTGTAAAATGTAAAATTCTAATAAAAATACAAAAAAAAAAAGCAGCGCATGGTTCAGACGGATGAACCTGGTTCAGTTGGGTAATGAGTTGAGGAAGGTTTGCTGTGACTCTCACCTCGCTGGAGTCCTCCTGCTCGTTGATGACCTGTATGGCGTCCTCCGTGGCTTTCCTCTTGGCCTCGGCGAGGGTTTTCTCCATCTTGGCTCTCTCGACTGTGATCATGTCGAAGGCTTTCTGCTCGGCCTCGGCCACGGCTTTCTGCACCTCGTCCATCGCCTGACGCTTCACCTCGTTCACCGCCTCCTCTGCAGGACACAAACCACACGTTCATCAACGTTATGTGTGATCTAACAACAGGAATGAATCAGTCGCCTTTGACTTGCTTGGTTGAGGTTTAAAAAAAACACTTCATTTACATTTAACATTTAATATTCAACAATATTATTGACACATTGACACCATTATATGAAGACTTCAGATGCAAAAGCCTCTAAGTGCCATCTGAAATTTTCTTCTAAAATGAGCATTTTTATCAAGCTCGTATATTTAGGTTCAGTAATTTCACTTTAATGACAATTAATAGGTAATTTTCATTGTCATTAAAGTGAAATAACTGAACATAAACATGCAAGCTTGATAAAAATGATCATAGATAGATTTTTTTATTTTTTATTTATTGAATGCCAGTCACATACAAATAATAAACATGACAATGATCCAACATATAGTGTAAAAATATTATGCAAATATAGACTACAACAAATAGGAAAAGAAAATATATAGTGTAATTTTTAAAATAATAATACAAGTAATATATATATGTGTGTGTGTGTGTGTGTGTGTAAAAATTAACTAAATTAATAAGCTGTACATATTTTTTTACAGCAAAAATGAACCATCACTGAACTTACTTAAGCTGGACTATGATGCTATTTTCTTCTAGAAACAAACTTTATAAATAAAGCTGACTTGACTTGACTTAATATTCAGTAATATAATCGATCTGACTGCACCGACACTATCAGTTGAGAACAAAACTTAAACCGAATTGAGATGAATAATGAGAATTTGAATTCATCTCATATTTGCAGTGTTTCATAGCATTTTCTTGTAATAAAACAATATAAATATTGAACAAAGAGCTTGTTTCGTTTCTGAAAGTGTGATTACTGAAAAACAAGACAGCTGGTAGGGGAGAAAACAGGTTTCCCAGGGTGCATCTGGGTTTCCGCCCTTACCGGCTTTCCTCCATATCTCATCAGGCAAGAAGCCAGAGCCGGAGCGCAGGGGAAGATCCCTCTGAGAGTCTGTGTGAGAGAAAAACAAATATATTACCATCAGAAGCATGTGGGAGTGGCGGATATGGAAGCATGTGAGAGGACGGGGCGCTTCGTGAGTCTTGGGCAGCGTTTGGTCACAGATGGCGTTGAGGAGCGCAGCGTTTCAGACGACATTCCCTCAGATTGGACTCAAATACACAACACCTGCTCAATCAGCAGGCTCACACACACAGAGAATACGCTTGTATAGAGACGCACACACACACACACACACAGCTTTGTCTGTTAGGAGAGGATGAGTAACTAGGTGATGTTATTACTGTAGTTCACCATCACCTCCACTAGGGGGAGAAAAAGTTGAATTAAAGGATTTATCAGAATTAAAATTTCCTGATAATTTACTCACCCCAACGTCATCCAAGATGTTCTTTCTTTCTTTCTTCAGTCGAAAAGAAATTAAGGTTTTTGAGGAAAACACTCCAGGATGTTTCTCCATATAGTGTCTTCAATGGGGTCCAACGGGTCGAAGGTCCAGATGTGAGTTTCAGTGCAGCTTCAAAGTCTCGACACAATCCAGCCGAGGAATAAGAGTCTTATCTAGACAAACCATTGGTCATTTTATATATATTTTTAACATTTAATACTTTTTAACCACAAATGCTCATCTTGCACTAGCTGTGATGCGCCACACATTACGTAATCACGCTGAAAGGTCAAGCGTGACGAAGGAGGAAGAACAGACCCAGTGTTCACAAGTGTGGAGAAGCCATTCAAAAGTTGTTGTATGTTGAATGACACATATTTATATGTCTTTGTGTTAGTTTAAAATATTTGTGAACACTAGGTCTGTACTTCCGCCTATGTCACGCTTGACCTTTCAACGTGATTACGTAATGTGTGTCGCATCACAGCTAGTGCATGACGAGCATTTGTGGTTAAAAGTATATAAATGTTTATTTTGTTATAAAATGTCCGCTGGTTTGTCTAGATAAGACTCTTATTCCTCGGCTGGATCGTGTCGAGACTTTGAAGCTGCACTGAAACTCACATTTGGACCTTCGACCCGTTGGACCCCATTGAAGACACTATATGGAGAAAAATCCTGGAATGTTTTCCTCAAAAACCTTCATTTCTTTTCGACTGAAGAAAGAAAAACATGAACATCTTGGATGACGTGGGGGTGAGTAAATTATCAGCAAATTTTCATTCTGAAGTGAACTAATCCTTTAAGCTCTGAAAAATGTCCTCAAACTCTGCAAAATGAGCTTAAATTTAAATGCATCTCTCAAAGTCTGGCTGGTCAGCGACAAAAAGGGGCCAAAGTTCAAACAGTTGGCGCTGTAAATGATTCTGGACACTACACGGCTCACCTGCGTTGATTCCCTCGGCTGACAGAGGACTGTGTGTTTTGGTGAAGGGGGCGTTCCCTGATGTCGTCCCGTTCTTGCGTACGTCGTCGTGTGGGTTTGAGCGTCTCCTCCAGTAATTGAGCTCCTCGCGGTCCGACTCCTGACAGCGCCGCAGAACGCTCACCGAACGACGGGTTTTCTCCACCATGTCCACAATGCAATTCAGCACCTACAACCAGACAGATGACAGAGACATTTAGGACATGCGGTATATATGTATGTATATATATATATATATATATATATATATATATATATATAGTAGTCAAAATTTGTCAGCACAGTACTTTATTTTGTAAGAATTATTAATAAATGCAATCTCACATGATCCAGATGTCTCCATTCTTCAGCCCACTCTCTCTCCGTCAGTCTGTGGTCTACAGGTTCCTCGCGGTAGCCTCCGTTACTGCCTGGAAATGACGACAAAACCACGTCAGAAATTCACTAGTAGTTTAAAACCCTCATCTTTCCCGCGTGGGTCAAAATGACCCGAAAGCCCTAAAATTATACTTATTTTTTTTGTTGTCCAGAAAGCTTATTTTATTTAATTTTGATAATATTTTTTCTATTTTTCAATGCATTTTTTGTGGAGATTTTCTGTTATTTTTTATTTTATTTACCTTTAAATGACTAGATTTGATCAATAAAAAATAAATAAATAGTAATTTAGTAATTTAAGCACTTTCAACTTAGATTCAAAATAACTCAATTTCATGCATAAACTTTTTAATTCAGCTCAAATTATCTTACATTGGGTGTCTTTGCCGACCTCTTGTGGAAAAATAATAATATAACATGATATTACATGACTCTTTCCACTAGATGGCCTTATAGCTCTATATGGAGCAAATGAGCTGTTCCGCTGGGTCCTAAAGTCAGTTTCTCTTCAGATACACATGTAGACATTATAAAATATTTTTTTGGTAAAGTTTTTTTTTTGTTATAATTTTGAGCATTTTTAGATTTTTCTATGTGTACTGAAGCATTCCACGCATTCCATTCATTCCTATGGGGGTCAAAAACACACCCAATATTAAAAAATTTCAAAAATGATTTCCGGGTCAAAATGACCCGAGGGAAGGATGAGCAAGTACCTGGCAGTCGTGGCCTGTCCTTCAGCTCCCTCAGCTCCAGGATTCGGTGAGGCTCTCGGTACAGCTGAGGTGTGCTGATGTCATCCAGCGCGTAGTGCTGCAGAGGGGGCGGAGTCGGGTGGATCTGGGCGGGGAGATGGAGCGGGTGGGCGGGGCTATGTCTGGGGGCGGGGCTAATGGTGCAGATCCGTTTGGCAGGAGGTTCCAGGGAGGCGGGAGGCCGCTCGTGAAAACCATTCTCTTTACTTCTGGAGGAAATAATAACATCATAAGAACACTTAGAAAAGCACCATGGTTTTTGGACCTGTACAATGACAATGAGGGTGTTTTGCTGAAGTACCTTGCAGTAAATACCATGGTATATGAATATGGTAACCATTCAGTTCCATCATGTTATATTGCAAAGCACAATGATAAATAATCCTTCATAACACTGAAAAAAAAATTAGTGTAGGATTTACTTTGAAACTAATTTCACTGAGAAATTGCTATTGAATTTCACTAATAATTACAAAGAAACGGCATGTAACACATTGAATTCAATTTTGAAGTTAAAAGACTGAAATAGTATTTTCTTGTTAAACATAAAAATCTTAGTTTTATTTACAACTTCGAAAAAGACATTTTTTAGGTCATACCATGTTTTTGGGATATTATATCATGGAAATGTTCACATTTTCTTATAAACCATGGTATAAAATGTCAATGTACCATGGAAATACCAAATTTTTTGGACCATGTTTCTTGTCACACTAATATCATGGTATTTTCTGAGGTACCTTCCATCATGGCATGTGAATAACCATAAAGTATAATGTTATCTGAAACCATAACTTAAATGGTTTTTTGAAGTTGTAAATAAAGCAAAGACTACGATTTACAAGAAAATACTATTTCAGTCTTTCTACTTCAAATGCAATGTCTTACTTGCCATTAATTGTGAAATTTACTAGCAATTTCTGAGCAAAAATAGTTTTGGACTTAATACTGCGGTAATTCCACATTTTCTTATGCACCATGGCATAGAATGTTTTTTGTTCTTGTCACAGTAATATCATGGTATTTTTGAGATACCTTGCAGTACTATATAAACATCATGGCATATGAAAAAATATTTTTTTATAAAAAACATATTTTTTATATATATATATATATATATTTAAAAAAAATATATATATATATATATATATATTTTAGATATAAAAATAAAATAATAATAATAGTAGTCAACATTTGAAGTGGATTAAAAAAGTTCATCAAAGTTGTACTAAGACAAGAACGGGTATTGCTCAAAATTCTTGTATAACTTTGATGAAAGGTTTTGATCCACTTCAAATGTTGACTACTGTATATTTATATAGTAAGTATAGTAGTATCTGGTACCATAACTACTAATGTAGTTCTGCCATGGCTCTTTATTTTTAGGTGTTTTTCTCCGAGCATGTTCGCGTGCGCTCATACCGTGTTTGCGTGTTTGCGTGCGCTCATACCGGTTAGGGCTGTGTCGTTTGCTGCTGTCGTTGGGGTCCAGCAGGAGTTCAGAGGAGTCGGCTGGAGACGGGGCGCTGGTGCTGAGCAGGAGGTGTTCGTGTTGGGACAGATACTGCGCTGGAGTCTGTTTGGCCGCCCGAGCGCAGTGAAGAAGCTCTCTCTGCAGTAAAGGCAGGTTGGCCTGCGTGAAGGACAGATTACGGTAAACTGGCTGCATAACAAGCATCAACTAAATGGAAAATTGCAAGTAATCAAACCCAGCAAGCAATTTTGCGTTTAAAAGACGTCTAATAGCCGTCCTAACACAGCCCAGACGTCTAGGCTAAAACAAGGCAAAATTTTAAATTGAATAGACATCTAACCATCGCCCAAGAATAGACTAGTCATCTAAAATATGAACATGTCAAAGAAATGAAACCAAACACCTTGTAATCACTGTTGACTTTGCTTACATGATGGAATATCATTCATCTCACAAGTTATTTTAGCAAAAACGACATGTAACCAAATTCAAGGTTGTTGTGGGTTACTCATAGCCAGACTATATTGGGTCTATAGTTAACCGAGACGGTGAAATGACGGCTATTGCTTGCCGGGAACCCACTTTGGAAGCATTTTCTTAAGTGGTCTAAACTAATCAATGAGCATTTTTTGCATTTTTCCTGATAAGAGTGGAGATAAAGGTCAAAAAGATTTCTTCCCGGACAGACTCAGAGGAGCCGCGATGTGCATGAAAACTCCTGAGCCCGAGGCGTCTGCTCAGCGTCACTGCATGTTCTGCTCGCTATTAAAGCTCCAGACTGCAATTTTCACCAACATCTCGTCAAAATAGTCCATAAATCTTTCGTATGAAAACACTTCAGCCACAGGAGGATGAGAAACAATCGCCAGATGAAACAAAACAGACCAAGCGCTCCGTTTCTTATATGATGACGAGCATGTGAGATTGATTACTAATGTGAACATATGAAGAACATCAGAACCATCTGGCAAACACAAGGGGAAAATACTCTCTCAAGTAAACCCTTTCAAAAGCATAAATTACTTGACACATCTCTCCCTCTCAGTAAAGACCGGGACACACCAAGACAACGTCAAAGAACTAGCAGTGACGAAAGATGATATCGCAAAGACTACAGGCGACTGTCAACTAGCATATGTGTGTAAGGAAACGACTATCAACAGGTATCAATAGACTATATTCGTCATTCAAAAAAGGAAACCAAGGCAGTTTCCGAAATAAGTAGGTACTTATTTTGAATAAGTAATTACTTCACAACCACTAAAAAGTAATCTAGTATGAACGTGTGTCGTTAATGTACTAAGATGACGTAAAATTAGAACTTTTATTCTTGTGCGCTGACTCGTTTGATAAACTAACAGTCCAATTTTTGATTTTTCTAATAGTCTAATTTATAATAAGTCTGATATTGTAATTTACACATCTCTGGGATAGTTCAGAGAGGGTAGACATTGATGGGATTCTCTCTGAGTGAACAATTGTTAATTATGGAGTTCCTCAGGGCTCTGTGTTAGGCCCCCTTTTGTTCCTCTTATACATAAATACTGTCAAAGATGCTGCCCGACTAGAGCTGACGTGTGAAACACACCGGGAAACACATTTTTAGTGTTGGGAAGTCTAATTCATTTGAACAAATCTGATAATTTTTGCTTGATCATTGCAATAAACCAGTTCAACAAAAATGATTTACACAGCATTTTATGCGCTTTCAGTAAATAAAACATGGATAAATGCGTCTGGTATCACTGTGCTTTGTATTAAATTATATAAATTATTCTGATTTTAGTTATATTGGTCATATTTACTGATGATGATGCCATCACAATCACAAAATAATTTAGTACCGGTGATAATCATATCAATTCCGTGTTCATGGTGTATATTAAACATGATACCCGAAGAAAAAGGGTCTGGAATGCTTTCAAGTGTTTTCTAAAAGAGAACAAGAATCTCTAGTTTTTATTACGAGAACGACAAACATCTCTGTTCATGATTAACTTTGCCCTCCTCTCACATATGCTGCCTGTCATTCACGTTCTCTTGTTTTGCGCCAGCAAATACTCCCGGACAACTGTGTTAACCGCTGCCGAGCTCCATATGTTACGCAGGCCCCGTAAAAACAACCTGCAACGGTTTATAGTCGTGTTTCACACTTCCGACCGCCTGGAATTCTCGGAAGTCTCCGTTGGCTCCATAAATCACCAAAGGAAATATTAGATACCTTCCACTTTCTCTGTTCAGCATCCCTCTCATGCATGGCACTCTACAATCATTGAATTCAAGCAGCTTCGCATGTTTTATCCTTCCAGGGATTCACTAAAATCTCCAAAACTGAGTGTTTTATTGGTTATTATGGTGATTTAATGTCATTTTTGAGGGAACGCTCTCATAACTTTGTCTAACATTCAAGCAAGGTTCTTTCAAAGTTCTTCCGGTAACGTTAATAGAACGTTCGTTTCTGGTAAGTTAACTGGTCTTTAAAACATTTAAAACATAAAAATATTAGACATCGTTCATGGAATGTGTCTTTCTTAAACATTTTTATCGAACGCTCGTCTAACATCTATTTAAATGTTACAACTTGTTTCGGAATGTCCAGAGAAGATTCAAAAGTAACATTCCCATGTTTGCAGAATAATAAAATGGAATGTTTCCTTAACGTTTGCATAACTTGGTTTTTGAAACATTTAAAAAACAGGAACGTTCAGAATAACGTTTTTTGGGAGGCTGGGATACGACACAAGGGCGAGTAAATGACAATTTATTCCTTTATTGGCCATTTACCTTTAAGAATGGTATGACGAAGGGCCTTAAAGGGAAGTTTGTGGCTTCTTGCAGTCTTGAGTGAAACTCTTCAATGGTGACGGTGGAATTCTATGGGGGAAAAAAGACATCGCTAGTAAACCAGTTCCACATCTGACTGAACTGTATATTATGCATGTAATAGACGTACCACTAAAGCGAGCACCAGGTTTCGGACGCTCTCTCCGATCTCGGGCGAGATGTCGTTGCCGAACTGCTGTAGAGTCGTGAGGAAGCGCTTCAGTTTGCTCAGCTGGCGCGCGCCACAGGTCGCTGGAAGCTGCTGATTGGCCAGTGAAGAGGAAGATGATGATGACGGCCCGTTGCTGTAGCGCTGAGGCGGAGAAGGAACGGCGTTGAGCATCGGTGGGGAATGATTGATCCCATTGGTCACTGCATAAACAGAGAATGTGGTTAGACTTAATCATAGCAATGTTAGGAATGACCTGAAAACAAATTATTTTAGTATTATATTTTAGTTATTGTTTTATATTTATAGTTATTCTTATAATTATTTATTTTATTATTAGTTTTATATAGTTATTATTAGTGTTCAGTTGTAATTTTAGTTTAAGGTTTATTCCTTTTTTTTCGTCAGGTTTTAGTATTTATTTATTTCCAGTTAGTAATTTTAGTGCTTCAATTTAAACTTATTTTAGTGAGATTTTCATTCAATTTCTGATTTTTAGTTTAAGTTTAACGTCATGTCATAATTCTATTTTATTTTAGCTTTATTTCAATATAACACACATTTTTAATATTTGTTAATGATAATAACCCTGTTTTTCACTACATCAATTTTCCTACAAGCTCAAAAGAATTTGTGAAGTGTTGTGTTTATAGTTGCAATATGTCAAGCCACAGTTTTACTGGTTAACTCAATAATCATAAATAAAGAATCTTTCTGCTCTTTATTTTCCCTGCTCTAAGTTGCTCCTGTAGGGTAAATTGCTTTTCCCTCATTTAAGTTGTTTTGTATAAAAAAGCATGCGAAATAATTAAATGTAAATGGTCTGCTGGTGACAGGGAATGTTTTGAGTATGTACTAAGAGAAATCCTATCACACATACACAAAGGTCACATGCTGTTTGTGTAAATATTAACTAAATTGCATTGAAATTCTTTTTTGTTTTCCAGTTTAATAAACATTTAATAACTATAGCTTCAGTCTCCGATTCATCAGCTTTTAATAAACTTTATGTAAACCCTTTATCATTAGGAGTGAATACTTCTCAGTATGTACTATATACAGTATATATCTACTAAAAATAGTACAAAATGCATGATTTCACAATGGAAATCTCAAACAACTAGTATGCCACATTGCTGTCACATGACTTAGGCTGTAATCACTTCTGGTTTATTCATCACTCTGGAAATTGAAGATCAAGTGCACACTGCAATACTACATACTGCAAATTTTGACGTGCAATAGATTTTTCCGGTATTCCATGCATGCAAAAAATTAAAATGCTGTGAAAATGGTAGTATGTCATCATATGGGACACACTAATGGCAAGGAGAGCATGCAGGTTTGAGTGAGTCTCACGTGCTGTGGTGGAGAACGCTGCTGGACGAGGTCCGCTGGGATTGATGGAGGGAAGAGGAGGCATGACGGAGACGGTTGGTCTGGAATGAGTCTTTCCATCCACTGGGGATCCGGGCATGGCAGGAACGTTCTTCTCTGCACTGTCTGAAAACCAGAGCCAGAGACAGTGAGCGGGAGACTGACACATCACTTCTTCTCTTTGCAATCATGAAGGTTTCTCTTTGAGATTTCCATTAAAACCCAATAAGAACATCTCAGATCTCATTCGGTCAACTCTGCTATCCTCTCATTTCGTCATCTTGCCACAAGTGCATCGTTTACACAATCATTAACAGAAGCACAAATGCAAACGAATGAATTTGGATATTCCTAAGCACACAAATGCAGACGATGTGTCTCATGCATTGATATGCAATTGATGCATTGATATGCAATTCATGTTTAAAGGGACCTCGACAATCCAATTGAGCCCAAACCTCTAAAAGTGGCATAGATTTCTAATCTTAACCCTCACACCCTTCCTAAACCCATCATCTCCTTTTCTGGTGCACACCAGATGTTTTCTGCCCTTGTTTAAGAACCGTGGAGTCCCGACAGCTGAAGTGCAAATGAACCAGGTTTTGTCCTCGGGAAAGAAAGGGTGATCATTGAATGGAGAATCGGGCCATTTCACGCTTGCTAACTAGGCTTCACAAAAGACGTCAAGGGCTAAACGCATACTTTCTGCTTTTCAATGGACCACCAGGCCCAAAAGTCGTAGATCAGAGGTGCTGTTGTTCTGAAAGAGCCGTGAGAGAAGCTATCGGCCTCATTTCGAGTATATCAGACCGCTGAAAACGCTTTTACAAAGGCGGCTAATAGACCCACACAGATCGAGTTGTCAAAGGTCATGAAACGCTTCTTACCAGACGACTTTTCATAGACGGACGGGGCTTCTCTGGGTGAAAAGCGTGTTTTGTTTAATGTTTATTCATGGGAAACTAATGCAGTGAATGCGTTTCTCCGTGAGGGATTACGCCGTATAGTTTTTAAATGGGCCTCTCCACTTAACAATGAAAAGTAAGGCGGTTTTTAATGGGATTGTTATAGCGCTTCATGCATACGTTTCATTGCAGTCGCGATAAACAGACGACACATTGAACGAGTCCGACACACAGCAGAAGAGCTGAGCCCAATTGTACAGAAATCCTTTAAAATGTTGTGTCTATGCTATTATGTTGATTGCATCAATGTTTATATACTTATACCACTGTAAAATATACATTTGCAAATATACATTACTCGATTTGTTTGAGTTGTGTAGTGCATTAAATTAAAAAAACAAAAACAAAAAAACAAATCATGTTTCTGCATGGAAATAGAAAAAAATGCAAATATATTTTGCATTGTATTCTGCATTTTAGGCTCATTACATTTACTGCAATGAATCTCATATGCAAAAATAAATATGACAAATGTTTTCAAGTCAAGGGAAAAAAGCAATTATATCTTGCATTAAGAAAATAAACTGTTAAAGAACAATTACATTTGTGTTCTGTAGTTTAAGCGTGTTTTATTAATTGCACTCTCTTTTAAATGAGCTTTTATAGTGACTGTGAGACTCAAACAAAATCCTCATCTTGACGCACTAACCGAAAGCGCAGGGGTCACAGGTGCGACACACTTTTGCACACACGCACGGACACATAGACAAATCTTGTGGTTTGCGAGCGCACCTGAGCCCCGCTCCGGGTCCTTCAGGCTGCCCCTCTTAATGCCTGACTGAAAAATCATGTGCCATCTTTTTTCCCTTCCATGTACACCTGTCTCCTCCCTGGGAGTCAGGAACTGGGAACGTGGGAGAAACAGGAAGATCAGCCATTTGGGTTTGAGCCATACCGTAGGATATACACAAACCCGTCTGTTAGCAGAGATTATCAGCACACCTGTGGAGAACTACAGCTTAACTTGTGAAAGACGAGAGAGAGTTTCACTAGTAAAGTTGAGCACATTTTTTAAGTTTGAGACTTACAGATCCATATATCACCAGACCACACTGATCAGTCCCACAAGATTTGGCAATTTTGATATTATCAATAAAGCTTGTTGTAATATTATAATTATCAAATTCAGTTTTAAACGTTTGTTTTGTCAATATTGCGTAAAATAACCATTCGTATCATTTTACATTGCAAAAAAAATAAATTGTCAGTTCAACTTCGAAAATGTACTTCGTGTGGTAAAATCTACAATAACTGGTTATGTTGAAATGAAATAAATTCTTTAAGATTACTGATTATAACTGAATTCAACCAACCTTATATTTAACTGTCAGTAAATATAACCTGATTTCTCCAGCAAGGTAAAAATACTTAATAAGTTTGATATAATCGTTTTTCTTTTATAATATGATGAAAGTCCTTTTCTAACTTGATGTAAATACACACAAAAAAAATTAATTCATTACCCTTCCTGAATTTAACTGAAGATTATTTTTTTTTACACACAATTTAATTGAGTTCATCCAAAATAAATTTGTTTAGTTGGGTCAACACAATTTAGTTGGTTTAGGTCAAGTTATGTTACTCTAGTATGTTTAACTTAATTAACATTACATTAGTCAAATTAAAATATATATTAATTATTAATTTTCACATTAAGGTGGAAACAGATTGTTTTTTTGGGTTGGTTTATTTCAGTTATAATCAGTAATAGTAACTGTGTGTGCATATCATTACATTTTACTGAATAAAAAAATATTTGTATAAACTGGCATTATACTGGCCGCCCTGCATGTATGCAAAAACATTATTGTTTTATTTATGTGTTTATGCATATTATGCATATTTTATACATTTATGCATAATTATGCATAACTGAAAAAAATAAAAATTAAGGCTTATAAAAAAATGAACTGTTGAAACTATGAATGTTGTTTGCTGTCTCAGGTGTGGAGACCTTGGTTATTAGTCACTGAATTGAAAACATCCTTGCCTTCACCTGAGTCCAGCACACACACACACACACACACACTTCCCCCTGCAGTGAACACACAGCTGCGGTGCGGTCCGTGGGGAAGAGAACACAGGTCTGTTAGCTCCGAGATATCCGTGCGGATCAATATTGATCTGCTAACAGCAAATGAGCAGCTTCCTCTGACTGCCACCTGTTCTCACACTCATAAAGCTCAAATAAAGAGGAAAAACTCATTACAGCTATTAGACGTCACTGTCATCTGACACATCTCACGCTGTCCTGAAACCTCTAATAAACTGTGATAAATGCTTTAAACTGAGAGGAACTGCATGCTGGTATATTTAATCATAGCTTCACCACAGAGAACATGCACTCGCATGAAAATAGATTGAGACATTACAGCCACAAACACAAAGACCGTAATGGAAATCAATTTAAATATGTTCTTGTTCAACTCACATTTATTTTGCTATTATTATATCAAATTATGATGTATATTTACCAATCAAAAATTATAAACATTTACTGTTTAGTCTGGCACACTTGATTCTGATTGGACAGTTATCTATCTATCTATCTATCTATCTATCTATCTATCTATCTATCTATCTATCTATCTATCTATCTATCTATCTCTCTATCGCTCTCTCTCTCTATCTATCTATCTCTATCGCTCTATCTATCTATCTCTCTATCTATCTATCTATCTCTCTATCTATCTCTCTATCTATCTATCTATCTATCGCTCTCTCTCTCTATCGCTCTATCTATCTATCTATCTATCTATCTATCTATCTATCTATCTATCTCTCTATCGCTCTCTCTCTATCGCTCTATCTATCTATCTATCTATCTATCTATCTCTATCGCTCTATCTATCTATCTCTCTATCTATCTATCTCTCTATCTATCTATCTCTATATCTATCTCTCTATCTATCTATCTATCTATCGCTCTCTCTCTCTATCGCTCTATCTATCTATCTATCTATCTATCTATCTATCTAT
>NC_139973.1:2085000-2112500 GCF_963993115.1 Abramis brama | reverse complement strand
GTTGAAAAACAAAAACAAAGCCTGTCTTTTTTTGTTCTTAAGAAAATATTTTTTTAAGAAATGTACTTACGAACTTCTTGGAATTTATCTTAAATAAAATTGCCTTGAATCCAGACACAGTTCTGACGGGCTGCGAACAGCAAACATAATACTAAATGCGAATAATAAAACGCATTAATAAAACGATCTCAGATATTATCCCTGCACTCAAATCTCAATATAAACTCAAATGATCTGTGTTCATTTTAAAGCTCTGTGTTCTTATACTGACAACTCTTTGAGTCTCATTTAAAGAATTGTAGGAGAAACATCTGAGAAAAAGTTGAAGAAACATAACTGAGAAATATCTCCGTTAAGTGTCCTGATCTCTGAAAGAGCAAAACATCTGAGCAATAAAGTTCCTGTGGGGAGAAAAGAGGAAAAGAGGAGTTTGACAGGAGGAGAGGGAGGCGGAGGGAGAGTTAAAGAAAGGAAGGCAAAACAAAAGCTGCACCTGGTGCCTATCAGTCCACACACACACACACACACATCTGCTGCTCTCTCGCAGCATGCAACAGGTTGAAGCCTTGTGTATCCTGACAACAGAGCAAATGACACGTCACAGTCCGCCCGCACATGTTCAGTCCTCTCAGCTCTTCAATTAAAACGACCCGAGCTCATCAACGTCACTCACTTTAACTCACTTTAACGTCTGAGCCTCGGTTCATTGACCCGCCAAACTGATGCAGACGATTCGGACCTTTCCAGCGCATTAATCGCAAGCTGATTTACTGCCGCTTTTAGATCTTTAGAGGTTATATGAACAGAATGAGCTTAAAGTCAAAGCGATTCATTAGCATTTGAAGATCTGTTTGTATTGTACAGCAACATCTGAGATGCACTATAGGAGTTTAAACTTACAGTAGCTTTAAAATAATTTGAGAATTTTACAGTAGCTTTAATTTTACAGTAGCTTAATTTTACAGTAGCTTTAATTTTAATTTTACAGTAGCTTTAATTTTACAGTAGCTTTAAAATAATTTGATAATTTGCTCAACGGCTGCATTTATTTGATCGAAAATACAGTAAAAATGTAGAAATATTATTACAATCTAAAATAGATGTTTCAAAGCTGATGATTTGATGCTCAAGAAACATTTATGATTATTATCAATGTTGAATATGTATGGTAAACACAAAATATCATCAAAGTAGTGATTTTTGAACTTTGCTTGAGTTGTTTCCATATTTTATTTATCTTTTTACTTCTTCACTGCAAACTGTTGTGGATGTATTTGCATGTCAGACTGCATTTATAAGGATTTCACACATTCACACACACACACACACACACACACACACTTAGATGCACATTTGCATGATTAAGTGAAGGAAACAGTTATTGACACACTGATGATAAAAGTAATGTCCACTAATAGGAAACTGCTTGTGCAAAAGCTTTTGGCATCCGGTGTGTGTGTGTGTGTGTGTGTGTCAGGACTAAAGCCACTGTCCTTTGGCTCATCGGAAGCATCTGCTCATTGAATTGCTGCCCTTCTGACCTCAGTGGGACTAATTGATTGGCCGGGTTATCAATCACTCAACGGCTGCTCTGATTGGCTCATTCCACTTGATTTTAGAAACACAGAGATCAAGCGGAGTCGATAAGAGTCTGTTGAAATGTTAATGTCAGTGTTTCTCTGTTCTGATATAAGCAGAGTCTCCAGACAAAACTATCCCTGCACCAGCTGTGTCTCGTCTCAGGCCTGAAGTCCAGATGTACAACACGCGGTCCACTATCAGGACTAAATATGAACAATATATATGTGACACTTATGGAGATCGATACATGAATCCTGTAGCATTTAAATACCACGGTAAATCAAACAGTACCACGGTGTATATCTGATAGTTGTCAGTGTGTTGTTATTGTTAACTAAAACTATTTTTTTTAACTGAAAAATGGCTGAAATAAAATAAAATATGCACATTAGATGCAAAAGTTAAAGCTGAAGACATATTTAATAAAAATGCTAAAAGCAAATACCAAAATTACTTAAACAAAAAAAAAATAAAAAAATAAAAGCAAATTCTAAATATGAATTGATACTTGCATAAATCATACTAAAATTACTTAAGAAAAGTTTGACACAAAATACTACCAAAAAGTGTGCTTTTTACTATTAATTTACCATAGTATTCGTTTAGGAGTACGATGTAAATTCCTTGATGCATGAATATGCTAATCATTTAGTACCATAGTAAATATAAAAAGTACCATGCTTTTGATAGCATCGCTCTCACGTTCACACCAAGCGTTGGGTCAAGCTCCGTTAGATCTTCTCTAATTATGGGGCCCTTAAAGACAAACCGTCTGAAGCTAGACTCCTTCAGGGCCCCTGAGGGCCTCCAGAACGTGCTGTTCGGGGTCATCAAGCACAAGCCACCCAGCGCTACATCTTCACTAGGGCTACGAGAGGCTGTTCTGATGTCCCACAGACCCCCGGACCACACAGGAGGTCAAAGGTTTTAACGGCAAGCGGGACAATGGTGTGATTGAGCGCGGCCGCACACACACCTCCATCACACGCAACAGTAAAACGGTTGTTTTAAGGCTAATCGCTCGGATCCGTCGCTGCCTTGATGACAAGACGACAGTTAGCGTTGCTTTAGTAGAGCTAATGTGGAACTTCCTGCCTTCAGCGTTACTCAACAGCTGCTCTATAGATGTGTGTGTGTGTGTGTGTGTGTGTGTGTGTGACATGACCTCATCATATTCATATACAACAGTACTTGTTGGTGTTTTTGTAGGTGAACATGATATACACACTAGGGTTATTACTGTTAACTAAAAGTTATTATCATTTACTAAAACCCTAAAATAATTTTCATTACTTGAATTTAAATGAACATTTTTTATTTATTTAAATATTTTAAATATTTCAGCTATAGTTGCAAGTGCAATATTTATTAGTTTAGTTTAGTTATTAAGTAAATAAATTAAAACTTAAAATTAGACACTAATAAAAACGCACACAACAAAATGATTAAAAATAAATTGAAAACAACTCAAAATATCAATGATTCTGATTCAAATGTTTGATACTTAAAGTAGAAATTGATACTTTTATTCATAAAGGATACATTAAATTGATTAAATGTGAATTTAAGAATGATTAGAATGATTTCTGAAGGATCATGTGACACTGAAGACTGGAGTAATGATGCTAAATTCAGCTTTGATCACAGAAATAAATTACATTTTAAAATATATTCACATAGAAAACGGCTATTCTAAATTATAATAATATTTCACAATTTTGCATGTATTTTTGATCATATAAATGCAGCCGTGGAGAGCAGAAGAGACTTCTTTCTAAAAAATATTAAAAAATATATTACCAACCCCAAACTTTTGAATGGTAGTATATAAATCTACTATAGTATTATGAACTGATTCCATCACTCTACTAAGGTACAGTAAATATCTCAAGCAAAGTATTGAAGTAAAACACTAGAAATGGTGCTAAAATGTGCTTTCAGCACTAGTTAGATTCCAGTCCAAAGTTCTGAGTTTGTGCAGAAAAGCAGACAGCAAGTCTACAGTGAAAAAAGAAATAACACACACACACACACTGTGCTGTCAGTCTGACGGTGTGCAGTCGTCCTCAGGCTGGAGATTGTGTTAAAGTGACACACAGCAGACCTGCAGAAACACACACACCGCTCAGAGACGAACATCAGTCCAGCTCTCAAATATCTCAAAACCGAAATTACAATGTGATCGAATCTAGAGTTTCAAAAGAGATTAAAACTAAAGCTAAGATTTGCCAAAGTCTACAATGAAACGCAAGAGATCTCAATATGAACTCAAACATGATTTACAGCTCTATATTCTTACTGTATGACACAATCCTGAGGGATTTGCATTGACAACCTTTTAATTCCTAATTGTTTGATCCGTGCACAAAACTAATAATGCACAGCTCACTCTTTCAAGTTAAAGCCATGAACTCAAACTCTCTCCTCTGGCATCTCAGCACACCTGAAGCTTCTGCCACGTGGAACCGGGACACAAACCATCACACTTGATTCACGTTTTTAAAGCGATTACACTCACAAAGAGCAGTTTTAGATGATGAAATATTTTACAGTGGAACTGAAACACTTTCCATGATGTTGTTCATTTCCATGACTGACCTCTTTAAAGCCCCCAAATCACTGTTTAAAAATTCCCAGATTATTCCATATATATATATATATATATATATATATATATATATATATATGCATGATGAATATGGTGTGTATATATTAATAATTATAAAAAACATAACAAATCTAGTAAGTAAATTTGCATTCATTTAACCCCATTCATATTATTGTAATTTTAAACATATAGTATTATAATAATAATAATACGACATATATAACACATTAATGTAGTAATTAAGATGCACTAAACAGATGGACTATGACAGCAGTGCATGTGTGTATTTTTAAACCATTACCAAATTTTATGATACCACGGTATATTCATGTCTGTCAGATGATTAAATCAAAAAGTACTAACTCTTACTGTGAAGAAAGAACTGTTGAAGTACCATAGTAAAGTACCACGTACCATGTTATTTACAATGATGCTTCCAAGAATACCATGGTACTTCTTATAATAAATCATATTGTTATAATGCTTTTCCATGGCGTATTTTCAACGGTTTGTAACACCAAGTTCTCCACAGACCCTTAAATCCACACATAAAAGTACCATAGTAATACCATGCTGAGGATACAAGCACAAGCTCCTGGTTTCTGCAGCTCTGGAATAGAGTAACACACACAGATGAAGCTCACCTCCTCTCTATGATAGTCCTCTCCTGCTCGTGTCTTATTCCAAACAATGTAAATCACTCTTGTTGCTCGTTCATATGTGAGGCATGTGTCTCAACTCTCTCACATATGTGAGCGCCGCAGTCGAGTCCTTCCCACCGCCAGCGAGGCACAGATGGACTCCAGATGGGTTATGGGATTTACAAAGTCTCTCTCTCTCTCTCTCTCTCTCTCTCTCTCTCTCTCTGTGCTGTCTGCATTGCTGATGATGTCACCGCATAAATCCCGCCCACTGTGTGGCTCTGGGCCAATCAACCGCTGCTCTATTCAATGCATTAAACCAAAGGAGACTCATTAACATAACTAACTGCTCTGGCACTCAAAGGCTAAACACAGTGCATGCCAGTTAAAGGGAGGGAGTAGTTACCCATAACACCTCATAATGTGTGTGTCGTTACTATAGCCTGAATTATTCAACATCTACGCTGTTCACATGCAAACACTGCTATTATTGCTCAAAGATTGCACTGATGTTACATGTTTCTTGTAGGATTGCTCGGGAGAATTCAATTGTTGATGCACACTAAGAGCACAGAGCTAGAAATACTTATAATGTCTGTATGTGTGTGTGTGTGTGTGTGTGTGTGTGTGTGTGATGGGTAGGTTTAGGGTTTGGGTTAGTGTGTGTGTGTGTGTGTGTGTGATGGGTAGGTTTAGGGGTAGGGTAAGTGTGTGTGTGTGTGTGTGTGTGTGTGTGTGTGTGTGTGTGTGTGTGTGTGTTTGTGATGGGTAGTTTTAGGGGTCGGGTTAGTGTGTGTGTGTGTGTGATGGGTAGGTTTAGGGGTAGGGTTAGTGTGTGTGTGTGTGTGTGTTTTATGTTCGCAATTTTATAATATACCGATAATATGTTTATATATTTGTTTGCTTGTTTGATGGGACAGACATTTAAAACTTTCTAAACGAATGATTATGAATAAATCCCTCACATGTGCATGATGTCAGATCATTTTCTGTTCACCTGGGGCGAGGAAGGCGAAGTTTAATAAAGTCTGACATGTAATAAGAAACATTATCTGCAATATGGTGTCATGTGGCACATGCTCTCTATCTCTTTCTCCATCTACTCCTGGACAAATAAACAGAACCCCGACTAGCGGCCAATCTCTCCTCCTGTCCAAAAAAGAAAAGTAAAAAGTGCATGACCTCACTCTCAGAGACTTCGGCATCACAGAGAGAGAAGGGAACGTGATACGAGCAGGAATAACAAGACTTCATCATGTTTAGTGACAGAGCGATACATCAGCAAGCCTGATTAATCAGTCAATACTGGAGATTATCACCTGAGAAAGAAATCATCATTCAGCTTGTTTTTTTTTTTTTTGTGCATTTTGAGATTTTTTAAAGTAAATATAATGTAAAAAAAAAAAAAAAAGATATATATGATAGTACATAAAATATATTTATTATTTAATATATTATATATTAGTTAAATTTTCAGAAAAAAAAAATCCTGATCAGAATTAACTCAACACTAGCTCATCGTATGCCGTTTATCATAAATATTGCATGCATAGAGAGAGTAAAAATCAAACCAGTGATGTAAAACCTGTTGCTTGAGAACAAACAGTGGTCTGTGCTTTAGGGAGTGTGTTTGGGCCGCTACTCGAGTTGATGAGTGTTAACACCAGCTCCCTTCATTTGCATGTAAATGCACATCTATAAAGCTTGGCTTAAACAAAAAAAAGACTTTCTGCTCAGAAATGCATCTGAAAGGAGTGTGTGGCCATTACGCCACATATGGAGACGCCACAGAAGGCCTGTTTCCAATGAAAAACACTGTGTGTGCTGGGAATGACAGAAGACTAGCTCTGTTTTAAAGTGTGCTGCCTACCTAGAGAGCGTTTTAAGGCAACAAACAACACAAAAGCTCACGCTGCCTTCTGAAACGCCTTATTTTAGCCAAATTCTAAAGCAGTTTTCCTTCAAGTATACTTCAAGATGAAGACAATACCAAAATGCACTGAGACTGTGTGGAAAAACATCTAAGATAGCAGACAAAGCAAGAGAATAACGCTAATCTTGACTATTATACCTAATAATTCTATGTGCAGTGAAATTTTCTGTGCTTATTAGGAGTATTATGTTAACATGTTAACAAATGACTCCAAAACAACATTGATTTCTGCATACTTTAAAAAAAATAAAGGTTCTTTATTGGTATCGAAGGTTCCCATGAAGAGCCTTTAACATCCATGGAATTTTTCCAGTTTCTTTATAATGTAAAAAGCTTTTTTTTGGATCATAAAACGTTCTTTACACTAAGAAAGAAAAACGGTTCTTTTAAGAACTTCTGATTCTTTTTGGAACCAAACATTTAAAATCCGCCCTTTTGGAACCTTTATCGAGAGCACATGTAAAGCGCACGAGTCATATTGTTTCATTTTGGGTGCGAATGCTCTTTTAAACGCATTATAAAGAGCACAGGAGCCTGTTTCTATCCAGATCGTTACAATCCTTCAATTCCATCTGCAAGACGTTTCCTCCATCTGTGGACGTAACGCAGCAGGGCGACAGATGTGAACACACTCGTCCTGAACTCTCTCACACACACACACACACACACACACTGAGCGGACTGCTGTTCCAAATCCACATCCAATCTCCTCCACACCAAAATCTCTTTCCAAGCACTTCTCCGCGTCCGTCAGTCTCTCTCTCTCTCTGTTTGTAGTGGCATTCCTGCTCGGCTCTCGGCTCCAGTGTGTCTGGCCGCGCTGCACGCCTGGGAGCCATTAGTTTAAGTAAAGCCTGACACACACACACACACGACTCCTCTTACAAGACATACAGACAGAGTGTGTTTGTATGTAAGTGGGGAGACGTGTGTGAAAGAGTTTTGCGTGTGTGTTTACTTCTAGTTTGGGGTCCCCAGAAGTGAGTTGGGGTCACCCGGTAATGCACTCAGTTGAAAACAGCAGAGAGCAGTGAGTGATTTTCTCTCTGTCTTTTGTTGTTAGATTCACATTAATGACACAGACAGCAGTGGATTATTAGGCTGCTGTCACTTTAAGACCGAATGCACAGATCCAATATACTGATACACATGCGTTTTCCTTCTCAGCTGTTTATGTTGACCGTTGAAGCCCAATTACGTGGCAAAAAAACCCTCAATATGCAATACTCACATTAGGGCTGTCACTTTACGTTTGAAAATCGATTGCACAATCGATCGGACCAACCAACACAAGTTTCGAAAACGAAAATAGGGAATCGATTTTAAGGCCTTCTCTCTGAGCGCGTCCAGCTCGTCACGATACACCCACAGCGAACGCGCGTCACACAGCAACTGCAGGCTCTGACACACACACATAACAGCAAATTATCCTTCTGCATAATGTGTCTCTTTTTACTACAAAACTGTGAATTCTGCCGGTATGCAGACAGTCTCATGCATACAGATACAGATTCGGGCTACGATCTACAATCGCCTATGTAGGCGAAATTTGTTTGACATTTCCAATGGTAAACACAGCCATGCTGAAGCCTGCAGTGATGTTTTTCAGTGATGTTATGGCAGTCTACTCTGCTTATTGTTTTTCGAGAATGTTGCACTCCTGTTTGTCATTGTGCACGAAACTTCACGCCAATAAATCATCAGGAATATTGCTGACTTGTGCGCGTCTCAAGCGCCCTCTTTACGTTCATCCTAATGCTTGTTAGTTGTCCGTGGATTTGCCTATATATGGCGTTTAAAATGGAAAGGTCTTTAGACATGGAAAATCGATTTTACAATCGATTCAATGAACACTTATGTCTCAAAAATCGAAAAACTCAAAAAAGTGACAGCCCTTACTCACATGCTCTATACCACGCATGCATTCAGGTGAAACTCGCAAAATTAGAATATCATGCAAAAGTTCATTTATTTCAGTAATTCAACTTAAAATGTGAATCTAATATATTATATAGACTCATTACATGCAAAGTGATATATTTCAAGCCTTTATTTGTTATAATTTTGATAATTATGGCTTACAGCTTATGCAAACCCTAAATTCAAAATCTCAGAAATTTTGAAAATGTTCATATAATATATTAGTTTCACCTTTTAAGTTGAATTACTTAAATAAATGAACTTTTGCACGATATTCTAGTTTTTCGAGTTTCACCTGTATAGTGAAACGAGTTGTCTTTCATGGCATATAGCGCTTAAAGAATTTGAAATCACTAGTGTAAACAGCAATGCTTAAAAATGCATGCAAATGATACAATTATTTGTAAAAATGTGCCATGCAGTATTATATGCAGTATTCAGTAAGTAGTATGCTTGTTTTTCATTCGGTCTGGAGTGTTCAAACCCTCCCCCAAACCGTTCAGCTCGTACACTGTCACACTATACTGGCTTAGTGTTGCTAAGCTAGAAGTTAGTTTCTCCCCAACACTGCGTCTGTCCGAGTGTGTGTGCACGAGTCTGCACTTACAATTTATGAGAGGTGGGTCACACTCTCTCTTGGCAACACTACCCTAAAGTTTCCACTTTGGGAGCCAAGAAGAGAGACAACACACACACACTTTACTGTCAGACAGATATAATGACCATCAAATGAGCAGTATATACACAGCAACCCTGATCCATTCTCAATCTTAAACATGATGGAACCGTCATATTTGTTCATGCATGCAAATTATTAATGTTATTATGTTTGTCCCTCAGAACTAGTACAATACAAGCTGTTTGATGCCAAAATGGAAGTGAATAATTCGCAGTATACACACTATATACTACCAAGTACACAGTAAAAAATACTATCTTTCTACTTCAAAATTCCAGGTTTAATTCAAAGTGTTAATTGGCATTTCTTTGTAATTATTTGTGAAATTTACCTTGCAATTTCTAAGTGAAAATTGTTTCTGCATCACCAGTGTATTTAAAAAATTGCATGTGCAACAATACAATAAATGTTTAAATAACAGCATTATACGACGGTGTGTCATGTGACCTCAAGATGCTGCATGTTTAATTCAGAAAATGGTTATTTTGCATTTTCTGCATTTCATATTTAACACATTGATCTTTTATTATTTAGCTAAAAGTGTCCAAGAACAGCAGGCTCTTGGCATGAACCTTGTGAACTGAAGGTTTCTCTGGGAATCTCTTTTAAAATGACGAAGAGGAATTCACTGCCTTGTTTTACAAGAGAAGAACTGATGTGAAGTAGATTAGAGAAACACACACCGCTCCATACCGAAGAGGTCAAGTCCCAAACCAGGTCTGACGACGACGCTCCAGTGTAAACAACCTCCAGACTATATTTAAGACTTCTATTCGATCACTTTATTCAGTTAGTCAACACGTACAGCCGAATGTCTTGAATGTCATTGCATTGAATACAAAATATCAAAGCAAAACATTTGTCCATTCAAATGCATGAGAAACCTTTATGTCTTATTTATGTCTTAGTTTTCTAGTGCAATGACATTCACACATTTGTAGGTGTGATTTACATATCTGAACGCTTTCTGAGGCCGTTGCGTAATGAAAGAAGGACGTAGGCAGTGACCTTGAGCCTGATTTGGAGGTGTATGTATCAGATACATGTAGCGCTATTGAAATAAAATGCGTCCGTAATTTCATCCGAGTGGGATGAAAGCATGGAAGAGATAACACAGCTGTAATGGGGAGACACAAAGAGCTGTGTGTTGGGCTATTACGTGTGGGATCCATGCCGAACGAAATCTAAGACAAGATGAGAGAAAGAGACTCGATGAAAGAGACTGTGTTCGGATTAGAATAGTAGCATAGCGCTAAATGCTGCTTAAAAACATGCATACTAATAAAATGTGAAACTGTATTAGTCAAAGCAGTCAGCAGGTCAAGTATGCTTGGAATAACTGATCACATTTGATCTGGATTACATAATCAGATTCCAAAAATGTTGTATTTAATATTACATTTTAAAATACTCATAATCAGATTACGGACTGTTACATTACTTTTTTACAATTGCATATTCACACAATGGCAGAAAATTATTCATAATTTATTCTCCTTAATTCTTCTTTTTACTTGCATACATACAAACAAACATGCATATGCATGTGTATAAACACACACAAATATTGCATATGCAAATACATATAATGCATGCATCATAAATAGTATGAGCAGCAGAAAAACAGATTAAAACCAGAAAAAAGTCTATATCTCTGGTTCTCCTCCAGCACACCTGTGTTTATTCTGAATTCTCAGTCCATTTTTGGCCTCAAGGCATGAGAGCAGCTGTGTTATTGGCACAAACACACACACACACTCTCTCACACACACACTCACACACACACACACCTGTGTTTGCAGGTGGTTCAGATGGAGTATGTATAGAGAACACCTGGAGGGAAAGAGACAGAAAGAGAGACGGAGAGAGACACAAAGAGAGCACCCATGGGGCTTTTTACAATGTAAACCAAGGACTTAATTATAGTTGTGCAGATAAGAAGGGAAAGGGGATCTCGAGTGTGTGTGTGTGTGTGTGTGTGTGTGTAAGCATGCCTTCCCTAAGGTTGGATTGCAGGATCTGTTCTGGCTTGTCAAGACCACCGTTTCCCACAATCCCTTTGGCATGTTTGCTAGTGCTGGAATGCCTGAATCATTTTGGTGAATCGGTTGTTTCACTTCAAACAGTTTGTTTTAATGAACCAGTCCAAAAAATGATTCATCCGTTACTTTACATCACATTTTTTAAAACCTAATGACCTAACATAATTTACACTGCCTATCTGTTAAGCTTTAAACAGATGTTAACATATGAGGTGTCATTTAAGGTAGTATGCTGCCTATGTAGGTAACAACTCAGCTCACTAGGGTTTGAACAGAGCCTACAGAATGTTTTCACAAATGAATTGTTCAGTATTTCACGAACTGGTTCACTGAAAAGAACCGACTCACAGGACTGATTCATTCACTCACGTTCACATGCTGGAAATCTCACTCATATCCACGGGAGTATTTCATGGGGGAGATCATCATTACAGCACTCCACACACTCACAGAAACAGACAAAAATAAAGCGTCTCATTCACTCTCACGTTCATTCAGAAGCACTGCTGCCAATTCTACAGGAGAAATATAATGGATCATTGAAATGTGACACAGACATCCTGTTTAATGCGGCCGTATGGCCTGAAGCATGGGAAAGAGTTACACAGTACACACACACACACACACACCAGGTCTCAATGTCAACGCTCTGGTCAGTTCTCACAGTCTGGACTGAAGGCAAGTTTGATCCGCTCTTTTTTTATATAGTCCGTGGGGCACTAACAGCCACAAAACAGCTGGATTTCCCATCAGACACAGAGAGAGAGGGGGGGGGGGGGGAGTGAGAGAGGGGGGGGGGGGAGAGAATTGAGAGAGAGAGAGAGAGAGAGAGAGAGAGAGAGGGAGAGAGGGAGAGAGAGAGAGAGAGAGAGAGGGGGGGGGGAAGAGGGGGGAGAGAGAGAGAGGGAGAGAGAGAGAGAGAGAGAGGGAGACAGAGAGAGAGACAGAGAGAGAGAGAGAGAGAGAGAGAGAGAGAGAGAGAGAGAGAGAGAGAGAGAGAGAGAGAGAATAGTGTAATGTGAATAGTGTAAACGCTAGCTTTATTTTCATTTTTAAATTGTATGTATGGGGGAATCTCACAAAAACTTGTCAAGAATATTTCAAAGATACATTATAAAAAATATTAATATTTCACACCAAAATCTTGTGGAATTTGTTTTTGCATAAATGATTTCATTTATGCAAAATGATTTTTCCATAAGATTTTGGTAATAAGAAATTAAGAAAAAGCTAAAAAAAATCTCATTCTCATTCTCTGTGATGCAAAATAAAAAGCTACATTATTTAAATTGTAAAGTACACTTGTATAAGTATACATAATGGTACTATTTGTTTTATTAAAGTTAATTACTATATTACAATATAGATTTTTTTTTTTTTAGAGAAAATTATATTATTGTCATTAAAACAATGTTACAATGCAAAAAAATATCTTAATGGTCTTAAAAATATAATTTATTTGTTTATTTTTTAGGTAAAATAGTACCTGGATATTTGATCAAGAGATTCAGCTGTGCATCAGCGTCTAACGGTTTTGGTTTAATGTAAAGCTTCTTGAATCTGAACCTGAGATTTCAGAAAGTTCCAGAAAATATTCCTAAACTCCACAGAAATATGGGTGAAGGAGGTGGAGGGGTCGTTCTCAAGCAGTGTGTATGTGTGTGTGTGTGTGTGTGTGTGTGTGTGTATGGTGGGGGTCTTAAAAAGCTTTAATGGCATGATAAGCCCCTTTCACAAGCTCTTAAACGCTCCTCCCTGATAGACTCCTCAATGACTGCCGTCTTTGTCCCTCTTTAAACTCCCACCGGTGCAGAAAGAAGCAAAAAGTTCAGATCATCCGTCCCGAAATAATCCCACACTCACGTTCAGGAGGAGAAAGACTCCAAACCCTCCAAACTCGTATAGCTTTGTTTTGGCAACAGGCGGATCAGCTGATCACAGATAACCATCAGCCCCTGCAGACGATTGCAGAACAGACTACAAAACGCATCGATGCTCCAGGAATCTGGGAACAACTCTTTAAAAGAATAGTTCAGCGAAAAATATGTTTGTTCTGTTATCATTTACACACCATCGCTTTCTTCCATGGAACACAAAAGAACATTTGTTTCATTTAAAGCTGCAGTCCGTAACTGTTTTGGGGCTAAAAATGATCCAAAATAAACGTTTGAGCAAGTACATAACCAGCCAGTGTTCAAAACTCTCTGCTTGCCTTCGATTCAAAACGGTGAGCTTGTAATAATGTTTTTTTATTCCAGTGGTCCTGGTGGATTTACGCGGGAAATTTGCGTCTTTGCGTCATTACGTCACACATAAAGAAGAGTCTCGGCTAGTCGGCTATGAGTGTGAGGATGCTGGAGATTTATGGCCTTTTCTCGCAGCACTTGATATAATTAAACTGATCAATTTGATGGCGGATCCAGAAAGGTTCAAACGACAATCACCAGCTGGAGATTCACCCGCTGTAAAACGTGAAAGACTTCGTTAGGACTTCGGAGCGGCTACAGAAAAAGAGAGACTGGAACCGGCTCATGCGAAAACAAGGATAATATCAGAAGGGCTTTAAATGTAGTCACGCAATGCTGATGTTGTTAACATGTCAATGATTTTAATTTAAAACTTTAATTCATCAACTTACATTTGTTTTTCTTGCAGGAATGACATTCGCTTTTAAATGTGTCCAAACCCTTTGGGGAAAACTTGTGACTTTGAGTGTGTGTGTGTGTGTGTGTGTGTGTGTGTGTGTGTGTGTGTGTGTGTGTGTGTATAAATAACAAATAGGGGAAGTGAAACTAGACAGATGACTAGTTCTCAAACCTTGTGATAAGTAATCACAAAAACAGAGTTTGCTTGTGCCAGTGACAGAGGAAAAGGTTGGGGCTTTTGAACCAATTGAAACAATCATATTGAAGGTGACATGTTAGTCTTATTTGTTTTCTCAATTCTATAAAAACTGTTGTATCCGTGTTTTCTGGTGGGATTCTCAATGGGTCTGAGCCTTACTTCTTGGGAGAGATTCCCTGAGAACTGCTCGGGAAGATCTCCTGGCCGTGATTAAAGCATTTAAAGGACATTTGCAGGTCTGTTTGTCGATTTATTCCTGCGCAGGAAGCTAGTTTTAGGAAGGAAGCTAGTTTAGGAAGGAAGCTAGTTTAGGGAAGCAAGTTAGTTAGGTGACTATTATTGAATGGGAACGTCGATTTGTAGACGAGACCCAGATAGTTAGGTTTAGGGAAAAATCTACCACATAACATTAACAATTTGAGAACAAAGTATAATTTGCACTGTTTGACGTGATATGATAAGCGATCGTTAGATTTAATCAGCGTGATTTACTGCAATGCTTTTTCCCCTCAGTTGGTCAGAACTAAAGTGGATGTTACTTGTTCAGATTACATTTTCCGGTGAAAACTCTTATGTTGGTTATACTTCCCAAAAGTAGAATCTGTGATTGTGAATGCCAGTATCCACACCAGCGGTGATTGACAGCCGCACATTCTCCTCTAAACACTGGATTCATCCACACTGTGCCGAGGCACAACCCACGTAATGTTGATCATTCCGCGAATAACTGCAATTGCAGATTTCGAACAGAGATGGCGACAAAACTACGGAGCAGCTTTAACAGACAAAACACAAAAAAAGCAATCGGTGATGAAGAACCAAAAAACTCCATATGACTAGCATGCGATATTCCAAGTCTTTAGAAGTCACACGATAGTTTTATGTGAATAATCTGAAATTTAAGTTTAAAAGTTGTCAAAAACAACTCTTGCATGCACACTTAAGTCAATGGGTTTTTGATTAAATGTCTGAGATAATGTCTGTGTGTGAACACAAGCTCAAGATATTTACGTGTTTTATTCTTCGATATACATCAGAATCTCGTGATGTTTTTAAGCTTTTATTTATCTTGAAAAAGGCATTCGCTAACATGTGTCTAGATGGGACTACATAGGTTGGCGGATATTAAACTTCATCACACCGAACGGTTCGCTTCACAGCCTCGTCGTGTTTATAATCGAGATCCTGCAAACTGTCCTAACTCAAACATTCAGGGAAAATGTTTTTAAATAAAGATTAAAAGCGTTATCGAAGGTGTCATGCGACTGTGTCAAGCCTAATTTTAGCTTTTTACTTCTGCCGATTATATTTAGGCTTCAAAAGATTCATTTGTGAAGATTAAAGGGTTAGTTCACCCTAAAATGAAAAAATGGTCATTATTTACTTACACTTAAGAAAAGCCTAAATTCAGTCTGCTCATCATATAAAGCGATCGAGTCTCTTCAGAACATTTTGACTAAACTGCTCAACCATTATAGCCTGGAAATCCAGACCTAAATCTGAAAGATGAATGGTCTGGCATCGACTAATGAAACTCGGCCAGCTCGAGGGGCGGCAACAAGCATGCATTTGAAAATCTCACTGCACGCAATTGGATAACACTACGACCAATCACAACAAGCCCCATACGCTTAGCTAGCAGCGGAGCTAACTGGTAGATTAGACTCTCGCCGTATCCGGTCGGCAAAACAGCAAAAACGTCCTTCTTGCAAAGGAACGATTCAAGCGCCGTCTTCTGTTCCTCTTTTAGATAAAAAGCCAAGTCTAACTCGTTCATTGTAGCGGCCAAAGCCGTTTCAAACAACTGGTGTTCATCCATAGCCATCTTGCAATGTTTACTAATGACTTCGACGTCACAGCGCTGTCGTCATCTCGCCTCTGGCCCGCCTATATCAGATAACCCGATGTGATTGGTGCAGCTCGGATACAAGGGCATATTTAATAAGCATCATTACTCGACGCCAGAGTAAAACTCGCTGAGCAAATTCAACTTGTGCTCTCACGAGAACTCTGGATTTCCAGGGTACAACCATTATGGATTAGTTTTACAATCTCTTTATTAACTTTTCGAATCTTCAAAGTGGAAGTTGCTTAGATTGTCAATGGAGGGACAGAAATCTCTCAGATTTCATTAAAAATATCTTCATTTGTTTTTCGGAGATGAACGAAAGTCTTACAGGTTTGGAATGACATGAGGGAGAGTAAATGGAAAAATCCGAACAGAATATGATTGAGTCTAAATGAGGTTCGAGAGGGCAAGGTTTTGTGCAGCGGGACTTCAGAGCGAGCAAATAATGACTAAATGATGAGACTTTTCATTTTTAGGCTCAATGAAGTGTATCAAAACAAAGACAGTTGTCAACACGTGAGGTTAATATTCGTGATGAATCAGCAGCATATGAGGAAATCTGAAATGGACTTTTCTAAACGGGGTCAGAGGCCCGACTCCAGGCGCTCCGGTCCTGTAATAATCCGTGTCTCCAGCAAAAAAACTGACATTCTGGGCAACAGTCGCTCGCTGGTGGTGAGAGAACTATTCGCTGTGGAGCCTCGACATCTGGATCCAATCTTCCACAGCCTGTCCGCGCAGCAGTGGGCGACGAGAAACATCTGGTGGAGCTGATGTCAATTACTGCGTTGTGTTTCCCTTCCAAGCTAATCCATCCAACACACACAAGCGCGTACACGCTCCCACAAAAAAACAGCCTGCTGAGTGGCTAAACACAAGAACGGGGTCAATGGCGTCCACATACACACACTAAGAGTCAAATTTAACACTGTTTTAACACTTTTTTATGAATCTATGGCATTGCAACCACATAAAAAGAGGAATAAAAGTCGATGCTGATTTAGCATTCGCAACTTTGTGCACTGAGCATCCATTTTATAATGGCTGGGACTTGGATTGCTAATATGACGCAGCTCATAGCCGCTTTAAGAGGAGAAGCGTGAAGCCAAAGCGGGTCAAGATTGCCTCGTTTAAACGCTAACAGCTGCTCAAACCCAAGTGGAGACCCATGCCTCATTCCCCGCTCTTCTTACTCTCTCTTTCTGACGTGCACAAACTCTCCCACGCGACAGGACTGGACGCCGCGTTGCCAGCGCCGGAGACCCCGACAGCAAGAGCCAAGAGCAATTAAAGTGCTAATTCAAACCTGAAGGGCCCTTTTGTCCTGTGTTTCCTTTCTTCAAGTCAGAGGATCGGAATCTAACCAACCCCAACACACACACACACACAGCCAAAGCTGAAGGGGAAAATTACACCAAAGTTCTAAAGCTTTATGTTTCCAAATGGATTATGCACCATAAACTCATGAGAGGCTCATTAAAGAGGGATGGACACAGGCATTCAAGCTGACAGGATTCTGGACAAAACTGTACATTTCATGTTTTGGAAATGGTCCATTGTGTTACCATGTTTTTTAAAGAACACTTACAAAAAGTACCATGGTTTGGTTTGTTGGCCATGTACAATAGCATTAGCAAGTTTTCTGGACATTTACCATGGCATTTTGGGATATACATTGGAATAGCATGCTATATGAGTTTCAGTACCATGGTATATTTCAAAGTACCATGGTGAAACAATTAATTATTAAAAAATTAAAAAATACTATGTAAATAGTACTAAAATATTACTGACCACAGTAATAATACAATGGTAATACTATGGTATTGAAATGTATGTGCCATGGTATTTACATACAAATACAATGGCACATGTTTTTTGTAAACAAACTGGACACAGGCAATGTGATACTCACTCTCAGCTCATGCCTAGTCAATCACCAACATCCAACATCTTCAACTACATCACGCCCTCAAGTGGACAAAACGATCATCACATGATCTTCAACATCATCAGCTATCAGATGCATTAGTTATTCAGGCCAAAGAAACAAACCCCAGGGATAAAACAATGGCCTGCGTTATTCTCGAGCACGAGTGACCCCGACAGCGCTGCTGTGGCACCATGACATTTCATTGTAAACACACACACACACACACACTGTGCTCCTGTAGATCAGTCCACTGAGCTGCACTAAAGTCCAGATGGTGTGAAACTTTGCTGAAGGGATTAACGCCAAATCCTCCAGTGAGACACAAGAGAGGGTCCGTCTCCGACCCTCAAAACAGATTAGAGCTGGTTTACCATGCTTTACAGACAGCTTGCCCTTACCAAGCACAAACCATTGGATTAGCATGAAAATATAGCACAGGACCTTATTTTTCATCAGTGAACTTCAAAGAATACCATGATATGCCCATCATTTTAGTGTCCAAACAAACAATCATGGGAGTAGAATATCCACACACACATATAACATGGTAACACCACCTTTACAAAAAACTGCAGAGATGATATCAAGGTACTTCATATACCATGGTATATGGTAGGCTACTCCAAGAATATTATCGTAATACCATGGTACTTACAGAAAAGTACCATGGTTTTTCATAAGCATACCATAGAAATCTATGCCAATGCTGTGGTATTTTAAGTACCTTATAACTTGTACATTATTTATTAATAATTCAACAGAGTTTATTACTTTTAGTGATAGCCTATAAAAAAATTAAAAGCATAAAGATTATTTTATCATTTACTGTAAATATATGAATATGGCAATCAGTGGTGGCCTAACATACTGTGGTATTGCTATCTGACATCATCATAAACATTGTACAAAATATTTGCAAATGGATAAAATGAGCACAATTTAATGATAAAGTGAGCAAAACGTCTTGTCACTAAGGGACTGTTCGTTATTTATTTAAGGGGCCACCGGAGGAGTTTTGAGATCTGTTGTCAAAAAAGACATGACCCTCCCTTCGCCAGCAATAAATTTTTCTAGGACCCTCCAAAATGATTGTGAAAAAAGGCATGACCCTCCCCGATAATTTATTGATTAGCCTACTTCTGTACTGGTTTGCGCTTGGCAAAGATGTTCAGATAGCCATTGTTTGTTTGTTTTTTTAAACCATAAACTCTTGCTTTCTCATCTTGGCTGTAACGATAGACCAAACCTACGATTCGGCTCGTATCACGATTTTTGAAAAAAAAAATCATGTTTTCGGTGCTGATGCGGTGTGACTCGTTCAACATGTGGGTGGCGTTGCGAATAAAGCATCTAAAAGCTGTCACAAAGAACCGGCAAAAGTAATGATTATTAATATGTCATATATAGCTAGGAGACAATTTAATTGTTTATTAATAAACAAGTGTTTTCTGTGTCTACTGCAAAGATGAAGTTGACGATGCGTCGCGATCTTCTCAGGACGCGCCAGAGAGAAATGCACATTTCATAAGCAGAAAGCAGTCTGTTTTCTTTCTTATGAATTGTTCTGTTTAGACATTTCAAGCTTTCTATATATTTCTTAGGTCTGTGAGGCAAGTAGCCTACCTTACGCTGAGTTTCGGTTCATTTATGAGACAAGAGTCCAGTTCACTCGCCCGCGCCTCCGTGTCATGATTATCTATTTTCTACTATATTTAGACTACTTCTTATTTATTAAATCCAGATGAAACATTGATTAAAATTAAGATAAAATTAATAAAAAAACGAAATTCACTTTAAAGAAAGGCTTTGTGCTTTCTGTTTGAGGTCTCTGTGAAATTTTTAAAGTCGCTTCAGAGCAGTCATGTTCGTAATGGAGAACTGTCACGCCCGTAACATTTTTTTTCTTCACATAAATGCGAACACGAAAAATAAAATAAAAATAATATAATATTTTATGTTCTGTGGAGGCCGATCTTTATTCATCCGGTGGGTATATATATTTTGGTTTGCACAGTGTAATTTATAGAATTACTAAAAAATATTTTGCCACCTAAAAGTTAAAGATTTATTTGTGTCACGTCACATGTGTATTTCCCTCATATTAAATATAAAACGCATGTGTAGACTGATATTTTTCTAATGTCTTGACTCCTTTCAGACGTTTCAAATAAATGCATTTTCAGAGAATTTTTATTTTAAGTTTTGACTGCAAATGTCACGTCCATTCACTGTAATCGCCCAATTTTAACGAATTTATCCTCAACTAGTTTTTGTGGTGTAGGTCTATGTATTTTATGTTAACTTAAATAATAGCCTACTAATAGTGATTTAAAGATGTGGTAGCGCTGCGAAAATCGCGAGTCAACTTCATCTGTCTAGCCGACACTGACATAAAAAATAACTGTTTTATTTAAACTATTTAAATGTCTCCTGCTATATTGAACATATTTGCCTGTTCCTTACAAAACACTGACAGTGGGGTTTTTGACGGTTTTTTTTTTTTTTTTTTTTTGAGCAGCTGCGGACAAATTATTTCGACACACACACACAATATTGATAAACAGGATTTTTTTGTTGCTTTTTTAATACAATAAAAATTTAATTTAATTTATTGTTTAATAAAATTATAAGCCTATTATTTTTAGTTTATTAACAGCAACAACAGCTGTAAAGATGAAGTTGACGATCGCCATCTCCGTAGTAGTGAACACGCCTATAGAGAGAAATGCACATCATTATTTCTTTTCGTTTTAAATTGTTAAAAAGACATTTCAAGCTTTCTTAAAATATATTTCATGTCTGTGAGGCATATGCTGAGTTTCGTTAAGTTAGGATGAGATGCGCTCCTGTTTACGAGCAGTGCAAGTGACCACGCGGGCGCATGATGATTGTGTTGTCTGCTATATTTTGTATTTGGCAATTGGTTGATAAAATTGTTTTTTAAAATTAAGATACAATTTATACAAAACGAAATTCACTTAAAAAAATCGTTTTCTGCAAAACAAAACTTAAGTGGTCAAAATCATGTCTGACCCGCTCCATGTCTCTCGATATTGCGTACTCGTGTGTGCGGTTCACTTTTCATCATCAACATAGATGAAAAAATAACATTATTATATTTTAACAAAAATGAAACTAAATGAGCTTATTTAATGGTAACAACACAGTAGGCCTACAGACTCTGTATCTGTACAAATTGCTGCACATTCATTTTATTCTGAATTTTGCACACACAAGTTGAAAGGCATTTGTTTGTGCATGCATGTAAAACATATCTGCAACATTTATCAAGTTCTGATAATTATGCGTGCATTTATTAATTATTATCTTAATGAATAATGTAACAAGGACGAAGCATGTAAACTGTTTGTTTAGAATTTGGATCGATCATCGCAAATAGATCCGAATGAAGAAACGTACAAAACCATAGTAGAAAATGGGTGGGCCCGGACCTAAAATGCCCAATGGTAGCGCCGCGGCTGGTGGTAGCCCTACATTTTACACATCGTGGAAACAAAATAAGAATGGAAACTAAAATATGCAGTATCGCCCTACAGCGCACATTCTATCAGCAGTTCTGGCGCCTCAGTCCCAATACTGTTAAACTCGACGTACATTCACATCACATGTTAATGCAGCGGTAGAGTTACACTCACAGGACACTGTGCACTTAACAACAGTTCATTATTTGCTCGTGTTTTAAGTCTTTGCCGGGTAAACATTTCTTTGGCATTCTGTTCTGACATGATGCACGAACTGAAGTGCGCGCGCACTGTCAAACAGCGCCAAACTGGATTTTTGTTGGGTCAGACCCATCTGATATCGAAGGGGGGCTGATAACGCGAGATCAACATGGAGCTAAATGGAAAAAAATGGCACCAAACAAGCCACTTTGAAATGTTGCTGTTTTAATGAATATAAAAGTTGGGTGACCCTCCCCCTAGACTAAAAAAAGTTGGATGACCCTCCCCTCAACAAAGAATAAAAAGACATGACCCTCCCCTATTTTCCTCCGGTGGCCCCTTCCATAAATACCGAACGGTCCCTAAAATACCAGTTAAAAAATCCCGAAAGCTTCATGAACTGACGTTCCATTTGAATATATTATGTTAAATTTGTTGCGATGTGCCATTTATTTCGTTTAATATTCACACCGAACGCGTTCTGACGTTCCAACAAATAGAACGCAGAAGAACGCGGGAGTTTCGAACGCTCGTGACCCGGAGGCGCTGCTCGTATGACGCATGCGCAGACTGACTGACTTGAAAATAATAATACACGTTTTGAGAGAACGGTACATTACAGTCAAAACAATAGCGACTGTAATCATTGTATACCATAAATGGAAAATTCGCCATACACCACTAAATATGTGTTATTATCGCTGTTCTGTTGATATTTTTCTGTTGACATGGCGCAATACGCCTTAGGCTACTGTAAGACAATTGCACAAAATGCTACAAAGAAACACACACAATCACTAGTGCACTTACACTGGAACGCGCCCGGAATCCCGACCATCCTGAGCTCTTCTCGCGCGCTGACAGACTCTAGCCGAGGTGTGTGTGTGTGTGTGTGTGTTGAGTGGTTTTGTAGTCCAGTCTCCTTCACTATAGTTCCACGGACTCGGGGTGTGTGTGTGTGTGTGTGTGTGTGTGTGATGGGGGTCTGAACACACTGATAGCATCTCTGGCATGTTTATTACTGGAGGAGGAGCTCTTACAATGAATCTGGTCAGTGGTGATACCATACAGTGATGCTACCAGATGTTACTTTAATGTATATTATGGTAGCCTACTGAATGATTATAGTGTCATATACCATAACACATGATTACATGATGCCATTGCATCACTTTGGTATTATTCCCAGAAAACATGGTAAAACCATGGGACGTGTCCTCAAATGTCCTACACATACATACAAACAAATACAATGATAATAGCCTACTGTTCCTCTGGTTTATATTGGTCATGTACCATTATGTGAATTTCAGGACCATGGCATATATTAAATCTATTAAAGTACACTTTTTATTAGCCTATATTAAACTAAGTTTATAAAAGAATAAATATTCCATACAGGCTCTCAATCAATATGAGCTCACTTACAGCATGTGTTATTTTAGTATTATTTATATACTTTTTTATAATTTATATACTTATACAGTATTTATTAATATTTTAAATTAGCTTTTATTTTTATCTTTTCAAATTTATTTTATTTAAATTTCTTTAAATATTTCTATTTAGCTTTATTTCAGATTTAGTCATTTTAGTACTTCAACATAAACTTATTTTTTATAACATTTGTAAAATATTTTTTGTTTTGTTTATTAGCCTATTTTTAGCCTAGGTTAGCCTAAGTTTTTCTGTCCAATATGTATATTTTATTTTATTTTAGCTTTAATTCAAATAACAAAAAAACATTTTAAATAGTTTTAGTTGTAAAATATCAACACTGATGTATATTTTAGAAAATAAATTAGTAGAATATTTTTTAGAAGTTTTGATGGAATGCTATACATATGTATATATATAATGTTATATAGGGTTCCTGAGGTGTACATGTATATATGTGTGTGTGTGTGTGTGTGTGTGTGTGTGTGTGTATATATACCAAAACTAATATACGTTTTTTCTAATATATATATATATATATATATATATATATATATATATATATATATATATATATTTTTTTTTTTTTTTTTTTTTAGAAAAATCTTATATTAGTTTTGGTTGCACACACGCACACACACACAGAACATATATTGTTATATGGGTTTCTGAGGTGTCTGAGAGTGTAACGTGGGTCCCTGAGAGGCTGACAAAGACATTGACTCATCCCTAAAATCTCTAGTGTCTAAACTGTTTTCCTCTTCATCTCAGTGTGGATGTGGCTCAGACTGTGTTGTTCGTGTCTGATAAACAGAATGAGACTCTCTCTCTCTCTCTCTCTCTCTCTCTCTCTCTCTCCCACACGAACACATGTCTCTCGCTGGAGTGTGTCTCCACCTGCTCTCACGCGTGCGGGACAGATGCTCACCAACAACAACACATTAACACCCGCCGTCCTGAGAGAGAGAGGCTGCAAAACTCTTCTGCAAGAGATGCACAATATAAAATCAAGGGGCATTTAGTAGTAAATCTGCTTTGAAACAAGCTATATTGTTAAAAGCGCTATATAAATGAAGGTGACTTGACTTGGGTGTAATAATATATCATGTCACAATATATCACAATACAAAAATGCAACAATGTATCGTGGATAGTGAGAATATGTATTGTGTATAGTTCACAATAAAATAAAATTTCTGTGAGGAACAAATTCAAGTTTTCAGAGTTTTAGTGTCAGTACTACATTAAACTACTATATATAATGTTGAATATAGTGTATAATATTGCAATGGGTCCTGAGAATGCCAGATGTCTGATGTTACCAGTAAAAGTGTCCTACATTATTTTAAATATCTAGTCAGTGAAAGAGTGCAAGAATATTCGTCTAAAATAATTCTGTATTTTCAGCTTCAGAATCATGAATATTGTTATTCTGGTGTCTCTATTGTCCTGTGCTTTGGGTTTCAGCACCAAGTCCAAGTCTATTCATTTACACACACAATGTAAAACCAAAGTTAGCATTTTAATCAACCGTACATTTTTTGTTAACCTTTCATCATATGTCTTGGAGTATCGCAGTAATATGGTGAGTTCAGTATCGTGACATGAGGGCATCGTTACACTCCTGTCATCTAGTGCTAAAACAACAGATGCTGAACATGAAGACAGTCGGGGTCATGATGAGATTCTCAGCACACCTGTGTGAACTTGAGGAGAGCCGACCATGTGAACTCCTCAGCTGGTGTGTGAAGAGAGTGTGATGAGGACTGATGAGCAGGTTCAGACAGACGGAGGAGTGTGTGGTCTGTGAGTGTGTCACGTGTGTGACCCGGCAGGCCTTTGTGATGATAATTTGTAACGGGCAAATGAAGCAGCGTGTCAACAAAGACAGAAATGCATTAGTCCGAATGGCAGAAGTCGCCCTGCTGATGTGACTCGTGCCAGCGTGTGTGTGTGTGTGTGTGATTGACAGCTGGGCTTGTGTCTCTGAATGTGTGTGTCTTTGTCACTGGTCTATTTAGTGCATTAGCAGGTCTTTCACAATGCAACAGCTTTCCATCACGACCCCCCCAGCTCTTATTCTCCTGCTGTTCTGCTCCTGTGTGTGTGTGTGTGTGTGTGTGTGTGTGTGTGTGTGTGTGTGTGTGTGTGTGTGTACCTGCTGTTCTCCTGAGGTCTGAGCAAAGGCCCGGGGTCACAGAGGTCAGCAGGCAGACGCCTGGTTAAACCTCCAGGGTAAAGACATACACACACACACACACACACACACACTTCAAGACAGTAAGGTTATATATGAGCAGATGGACACCAGGGGCGGCTTATCGTACGTTGACATACAGCTCCTCCTCAGCACAAACATATGCATTTACATTTCATTTTTATCAGGCAAACACACACACACACACACACACACACACACACACACACACATACACTCACCTCACACACACACACACACACAAACACAAACACATACACACACACACACACACGCACGCGCGCACACACACAAACACACTCACTCTCTCACACACACACACACACACATGCGTGCACACACACACACACACTCGCACGCACACACAAACACACTCTCTCTCACACACAAACATACACACACACACACGCGCGTGCACACACACACACACACACACACTTACTCACTCTCTCTCACACACAAACACACACACACACACACTCGCACACACACACAAACACACGCACGCTGTCTCACACACACACACACACACACACACACACACACACACACACACACACACACACTCTCATATACAGTATTAGTGTTATTTTAGTATAATTAATTTGCTATTATAGTTGAATTAATATTCTGAATTAGCTTTTAGTTTTATATTTTCAGTGTTTACAAATTTTTTGTAAATTTGTGTATTTTTATTCATATTTACAGTTTTTTACGATTGTTTACACACCAAAATAAAAATGTCCACACAATTTGCAAAATTCTACTCCAAGGAGCAAAACACCTCCACAGATTTGCACAACATTACACACAATGTCTGCTTCACCCTTTTTGCAAAACATTACACACAGTGATTTGTAAAACTCTACATACATTTTCACACCTTAGACACATAAGGATTGTGAGGTTACTTCCTTGTCATTACAAAGCCCCGGATTGCCAATGACAACACTAATGAACGAACTGGATAAACACAACCACCAGGTGTGGAAGCACACATGTGCTAATTTGAAAACGCAGCACTCAGGTGTGCTATAAAAGGCAGCAGGTGAGTTCACCTGTCTTCAACAATGATGGAAGGAGCTAGAAGAAAAAGAAGAAGAGTGAGAATGAGAGGGGGAGCTCAAAGAGGAGATGAAGGAGGTAGAGGAAGAGGAGAAGGAGGTAGAGGAAGAGGAGAAGAAGGAGATAGAGGAAGAGGCCTAGGTAGAGGAAGAGGAGAAGGAGGTAGAGGAAGAGGCCCAGGTAGAGGAAGAGGAGAAGAAGGAGATAGAGGAAGAGGAGAAGAAGGAGGTAGAGGAAGAGGCCTAGGTAGAGGAAGAGGAGAAGGAGGTAGAGGAAGAGGAGAAGAAGGAGATAGAGGAAGAGGAGAAGAAGGAGGTAGAGGAAGAGGCCTAGGTAGAGGAAGAGGAGAAGGAGGTAGAGGAAGAGGAGAAGAAGGAGATAGAGGAAGAGGCCTAGGTAGAGGAAGAGGAGAAGAAGGAGATAGAGGAAGAGGAGAAGAAGGAGGTAGAGGAAGAGGCCTAGGTAGAGGAAGAGGAGAAGAAGGAGATAGAGGAAGAGGAGAAGAAGGAGATAGAGGAAGAGGCCTAGGTAGAGGAAGAGGAGAAGAAGGAGATAGAGGAAGAGGAGAAGAAGGAGATAGAGGAAGAGGCCTAGGTAGAGGAAGAGGAGAAGGAGGTAGAGGAAGAGGTAGGGAAGGACTTATGCCATTGAAGACATAGCCTGTGATGTGGATGAAATCTTATGGCCTGATCCAGCCAGACGGAGAGATGATGAATAGTTACAGTATTCTTGTTGCTTTTACAGTAGTTTTTCTTCAGAGTCAAAGTGTATGTACTTCATGCAGTAATTTTTATTTGTCTACAGATTTTATTTGTTTCATTGATTTCATTGTTGGTTGATTACTGTAACTGATTATGGTAAGAAATACTGTGTAAGTATTGAAATAAATACTTGAAATATTCAGTCTGCAGCATCAGTGTTGTGCAGTGCTTTGTAAGATTCTCCCTATATCTCAAACTAATCATGAAGAATGTTGTGGGTATGTCACTATTTTTTTTTTTTTGTCATCTAAATTATCCCTTACATAACAATGTCTGGCCAAAAATCTAGCACATGCTATTTCCTAA